>NW_006784879.1:284178-311780 GCF_000442215.2 Lipotes vexillifer | reverse complement strand
AGAGCGTCATACCTCACAATTCAATACACTTAAACTGTCAAAAAGGGTGTAATGATAAGGAATTTGGAGTGGGGTGGGGGGTTATGTAGGGTAGTTAGATGAGACATTTATGAGGTGACATTTAAGGTAATGCCTGAAGGAAAAGAGAGAACAGTCAAGAGAGAAGAGTGAGGGGAAGGGGCTTCTAGGCAGATTCAGCAGAATATGCAAAGGTCCTGAGGAAGCTTGTGGTTTTAGGGGACCTAAAGGGGCACCGAGGCTAGAGCACGATGGATCAGAGAAGCCATGCCGGACCACATACACTGTGGTAACTAAGGAGTTTGGATTTTATTTTCAAATAACACAATCTGATATGTTTAAAATGATGACTGAGGCTCCTTAAGTAGAGAATAAATTAGAGGGAGGCAAGACAGTGGGACAACCAGTAATTTAGGTGTTCCTGGGTAGGGAGGTGAGAGATAATGACTTGGTGTAGGGTGATGGTTCTCCAAGGTGTTCTCAGGACCAGCAGCAGCAGAATCACCTGGGAACTTATTAGTAATGCACATTCGCAGCCTTATCGCACACCTACTGAATCAGAAACTCTAGGGGGGTGGGACGGGACCCAGCAATTTGTGTTTTAACAAGCCCTCCAGATGATCTGATGCATGGAAAAGTTTGAGAACCTCTGGTCTCAGGATTGCTAGAGGAGGTGGTGAGAGGTGGACAGATTTGGGATGTGTTTGGAATATAGGAGTAGTAGGACTTGCATATGAGAGTTGAGGAAAATAAGAGGAATCAGTGATGAGTTTGAGAAACTGGGTAGGTAGGGACCTTGTTCAGTGTGATGCGGGAGACTGGTGGGGTTGCGAAAGGACATAACTTTAGAACACATTGAGTTTGGGATGCCTTTGAAACGTCCAAGTGAAGATGTTGACCTTTGGTGGCAGTATGAGCGCATAGCCCAGGGAAAGGTTTAATTTCAAGAAATATGTTTGGGACTTGCCAGTGTACGAGGGAGTGTTTGAAGCAAGCTGCTCCTTGCTGTGTGCAAACCAGCTCTGAATGAGCATTTTGTAGTCCTGAAAAGGAGTAGCATATGGGCTTCAAAAGCCGGTCATATTTTCTTTTATTACATATTTAAAACAACATCCAAGATTAAAAAAAAAAATTTCCTGGCAACTAGCGTACAGGCGGCAATAAAAATTATTACTGGCTGTTGATATGGGCTACTGTGTGTTTTAAGTTGTGTTTTTGCATCCAACTTCGTGGAATTGACAGTTTTTTAGTTAATCTGTCACTGAGCAAATTTATATTAATGAGTAAGAAGAGGAAAACGAGATTTATCACTTGTGTATCTCTTCAAGCTTCTGTTCAGTACAGTCTGTATTTCAGAATTTTGTACTTTTGACATTTTGGGTCATAAACTATAAAACGTTGGGGCTGAAGGGGGATGGGGTTGAGGGAGGGGGAGGGGTGGAGTGGGAGGTTGGGGTGAGCAGATGTAAGCTTTTATATAGAGAATGGAAAACAACAAGGGCCTACTGTATAGCACAGGGAACTATATTCAGTATCCTATGACAAACCATAATGGAAAAGAATATAAAAAAAGAATGTAGATATTATATGTGTAACTGAATCACTTTGCTGTACAGCAGAAATTAACACAACATTGTGAATCAACTATACTCCAATTATAAAAAAAGGAAAAAGAAAGAGAAAACAATGCTGGGGCTGGAGTGGGAGACTGGGCTTGGGGAGAGAAAAGAACATTTGAGCACCGTTTATGGTTGGAACCATTGATCTATTATTTCATCTCATCCCCACTGTGAGGCAGGTGGGATTTCCTCATTTGTAGCCGGCGAAATGAGCGAATAAAGAAAATTTCTGTTTAAACCCAAGTTTAAAATGGATCTTTCTTCTGTGCCAAGCTTATGAGGGCAAAGTAGGTGTGAGAGCGGAGTGTGGGACAGGGCTTACAGAGTGAGTTTCTCCAGATAAAGCCAGAGGCGTCCACAAGGGATAAAGGACCAGTGAGGTACTTTATTTTATTTATTTATTTATTTTTAAAATTTTACTTATTTATTTATTTGGCTGCGCCGGGTCCTAGTTGTGGCACGAGGGATCTTTAGTTGCGGCATGCAGGGTCTAGTTCCCTGAACTTAACACTCTTACGATTGCCGTGCCATGCTTAAGCATCCTGCAAAAATCAGCAGCAACTTCCCAACACCAGAAATTTACTTCTCACTTTCTTCTGACCAGTGTGTTTACTACAAGAGCTTTGCCCTGAGAGTCCCTCTATCAACAGACATGTGTTTTGAGCCTACCCCCACAAAATAAAATGTATTGAAGGATGGAACCCGGGCCCCCTGCATTGGGAGCACAGAGTCTTAACCACTGGACCAGGGAGGTCCCTAATGAGGTACTTTAAAGGAGACTGAGCCATGGCAAGGCGCTTAAGTTTAGTTTCACTGGCAGGTACCTCACAGAACAGAAAGGACTCTTTAGATGCTCAGTGTTGGGCTTGGCCCTTAAAGACGGACCTGGGAGTTCTCTAGATAGTCCTGTGAATCTTACGTTAAAGCAGCTACAGACCAGGAGCTTCTTTGGGCATTTCATTAAAAGCTTCCTTTCTATTTTGAGGTTTATTGACCTTTTCTTCCCTCTAGACCTGGAAGGCCTTGTTCCTTTCCTATAGAAGTTCCATCTCTCTGAGTTCAAATGTCTCAGCCTCCTAACCTATTCTCTCTCAAGTTCCACTCTACGAACTTGGGATCATTATCTCTCTCTCTCTCCCAGACTTATCTCGGGTTCTGTGGGCCTTTGGAGCAGTTCCCTGTAGACTCCATTTGCTGTCACCTCTCCCCTGGCTCCTGGTGGAAACAGTGGTTGAGGTAATTAAGCTGAAATGTGGGGGAAACTCTCCTGGAATGATGAGCTGGATGAAACTCCTGTTGGTTAACATGGATACTTTAATCCAGCTGTTCTGGACCCCGCGGCATCGGGTGTTGGGCCCTACAATTGGTGCCAGTCTTAGAGGGTCGTATGTATTTCCAGTCACAAAAGATCTCTCTGTCATGTTGGAGAAGACAAAAGTTTATAATCAGTGGGCCACTGAAAATGACAATGGGTAGCTTAGACGGAAAGCAGATGTCACCAGCTAGTGGCCTGCAGCCTATTCTAACATGCTTTAAGTACACAGAGTTTAAAAAAAATTAAATTGGTTGCCAGTATTTACAAATTGGGAGGTTTCAGTCATATATCTCAGTTCCAGCCGCTCTTGAGAGCTTAGACTTTGGAATCAGGCCTACGTCTGTGCCTAACACAGATCAGAAGAGGTAGTGACTGGCCCAACACCACCTTGGCCTCTGTACACATTTGGGTTCCCTGACCCTCACCCTAAGTGATCAGAACATGATGTGTTTGGGAATGTGTATTATCCTTGCAAAAGCACAGGGTGAGAAGTCTTCTCGTCTAAGAAGCATTGCTGGTGTTCAGATCAAGACATGAGTAAGAGGAAACACGTGTTTAAATGGAACACATAAGGGATCTTTTGGAGAAGTTCGATGAGAGAACTGATCATCTCTTCCGTCATATCTAAGTACAGATCCCTTCTTGTTTCAGCCCGGAATTTTCAAAGATATTGTTGCATGTGTGTGTTTTGAAAGATAGGGTTGAGAAAAACGATGAGAAGAAAGGATATTTTTACCCTAAAGAGTTGTTCAGGCTGTTCAGTGTATATGAAGATATATGGAAGGTTTCAATCTCTAGTCTGGGCATTCGCTCATTATTATTAATCTAAGTAGACATTCTTTTTAAAAAATTAATTAATTAATTTTTGGGTGTGTTGGGTCTGTTGCTGCGCGTGGGCTTTTCTAGTTGTGGCGAGCGGGGGCTACTCTTCGTTGTGGTGCACGTGCTTCTCATTGCAGTGGCTTCTCTTGTTGCGGAGCATGGGCTCGTGGCACGCGGGCTCAGGAGTTGTGGCTCGCAGGCTTAGTTGCTCCACTGCACGTGGGATCTTCCCGGACCAGGGCTCGAACCCGTGTTCCATGCTTTCGCAGGTAGATTCTTAACGACTGCGCCACCAGAGAAGTCCCCTAGCAGACATTCTTTCATATGAGTTGTTTAATGGTGAACTTGTGAAGAGTTATGTGATGCTATTCAGCACTGGGGATTTGTGGTTAAAATAACCCATTTGTGCACATTGAGGCACACAGTTGTAGGGCAGGAAATTGAAGGTCAGGGGTAGAGAGGGAAGTCAGAGAAGGAGTTTCATTCTGTAGTTAGTTTAGCAAACACCACTGAGGTGCCTGTGATGTGTTGGGCCCAGTGCTACTACCAGGGGTAGGAAGATAAGCAAAACAAAAAGAACATGCGGACTCTAACGGATAATCTCAGTATCATGTAGTAAGAGGTGTGCCCACAGTGCTGTGGGATGACAGGCTGGCCCTTGGCTTAGTTCAGAGCTAGATGGACGTTCCCCTGGGAAGTTGACGCCTGAGTTGAGCCTGAGTTGAGGCTTGAAGGCTAAGAGTTAGTGACAGGTGGGAAAAGAATTTAACGTTTGAAGTTATAGTTTGGAGTTAAGTCATGGAGGACTTTCCAGCACCTTTTAAGGAGTCCAGAAAGAAGGGGAGACATCAGATTTACATTTGACCCCAGTGTGGTAATGGGCTTACAGTATGGCAAGGCTGGAGGCTGGGAGACCTGCTAAGTTGTAACCAAGTCAGAAAATCCTTTTTGGTTTTAGAAGACAGGTGAGGATGGGACCTAGAATGGCCTAGGCCATGGTTTACCTGCTGCCTAAGGTGAACGCTTCTCAGAGGTGCTGGCTCTTTGCCATTTTGAAGGACTGGCTCAGATGCTCCATTATAGACTTAGAAAGATCGAGGATTGTTGATCAGTCTTATCATTTTGCTGAGCTCTTAAATTATAGTTTGTATTTTAGGGTTTTTTTTGTTTGTGTGTTTTAGGTAGGGGAGGGAGGACAGAACTTATTGTAATATAATTTTGCTAAAAGTTTTGCAGAAGTGAATCATGTTTATCAAGATAAATTATACAAGAAGTTTGTTTGATTCTAACATTGTTTCTATGGGAAATCAGTCTTCAACAAGGGGAAGCAAGCTTCCTGGGAGGAGGTAGGCGGCATCTCTTCCGCCCATGAGGACCCTGAGGAACGAAGCCTTAGCCACTGCTCGCGCTCTGGGGTCAGTTCATTCTGGGCCTCCTCCAGCCTCTTGCTGTCAGAACCATTTTTCTTCTGTTTGTTTTAGTATAAAAGCTTAAGAAGTTGCTTGTTCTCTGCTGCGTGCAAGGACCTCATTAGTGGGTGGGGGAACAGCCCTCCACAAAATACTCTGGGGAAGGACTGTGTGTCCCTGGGCCACCACTGCTGTCATAGATGCCTCACGAGTGAGGCTCATCTGTTGTAGACTAAGGAGATTTTGTGGGCACTAAGTCCCATTAAGATTTCGTTCAGGCTGTCATCACCGGCTCTTCAGGCAAACTTCAGCAGCCTTTTAACTGCTAGCCCCATGGCCTCACTCTGATCCTCTGTCTGCACAGCTGCCCCAGTGGCTTTCTGAAATGAAAATCCAAGCGTATCATTCCCTGCTTAAAATCCTTCAACCATTTTCCAAAGCTAATCAGTGGAGGCCAGAAGCCGGTAACGTTGGTCGTCTGTCCAACCCTGCGGCCTTTACTCTTTCTATTCCGCCTGGCAGGACCTAGAGGACTATCCCCCAGGTAGTCAGAGTAGAGTCCTCTTTGTTATTAGGTTTCTAGAAAACTATCTGGCTGGACCTGCCTGGAGGAAGCGCCCTGAAGTGCCTTTAGTTTTTAATGTTTGTCTTTGGCTTTTAGCAAAAGTTGATATGAGAAGCTGAGTGTGAAGGACATGTCCACATTTTTTGGTTAAAGGAATAATCAGTCCATTTTCCTATTCTGTGCTTCCTTAAGGACCCGTGGATATATATATATATTTTTTTGCGGGCCTCTCACTGTTGTGGCCTCTCCCGTTGCCGGAGCACAGGCTCCGGACGCGCAGGCTCAGCGGCCATGGCTCACGGGCCCAGCCGCTCCACGGCATGTGGGATCTTCCCGGACCGGGGCACGAACCCGCGTCCCCTGCATCGGCAGGCGGACTCTCAACCACTGCGCCACCAGGGAAGCCCCCGTGGATATTTTTGAGTGAATAGCTTCTATGCCAAATTGCTGTTAGCATTTAGAGCCAGGAAAACCAAACTTTTCTCATTTAAAAAACTTACCTGCTTCCTTTAAAAAAATCGGTTAGTTAAAATAACACTGTGTTTGCTTTTTGCCTTTGTTGACAGGACTCTCAGCGCTAAAATTTTCAGTCATAATAATCATAAAAGCCTACGTAGTGGTTGAACTGGCAATCTGCTGTTTGTCTGCCCAGCCCAGCAGCCCTTTCCCACTTTATTCATTTGTTTGCAAATATTTATTGCGTCGTTGTCCTGTGCTTCTGTGCCTGCTGGTCCCTGTGCCCTAGTCCCTTGACCACAGCGATTAGTCCAGGAGGTAGACATGTGACCCAAGCAAGAGTCCTAATTGGGGTCTTTGGAAATACTGCCCTGGAGAGAGAGGCAGTATTTCAGTTGGAGAGACTGTGTGGTGCCCCCTTTGCTGCCTGTGCCTTGATCCTGCTACATGGGAGGAAACCTTTCTGAATAGCAGAGGATGAGGTCCTCACCCAGGAAAGCCGAGCTTTGTGGAAAGACCCCTTCCCTGCTGTTTGCTATGCTTTGTCTCTTGGAATGCCAAGGTTCTAAAGTGTTAAATGACTAGAACTTTATTTGGTCAAACAAGTTTAAAGAAAGAGGTTTCTTGATGGCAGAACTTGTCAGAGCGTTTAATATTGCATGTGTTTTGCGCGTCTTCCAGAGGAGGATTAGTAAAGTACGCAGTATTTTTTTTTTTTGCGGTACGTGGGCCTCTCACTGCTGTGGCCTCTCCCGTTGCGGAGCACAGGCTTTGGACGCGCAGGCTCAGCGGCCATGGCTCACGGGCGCAGCCGCTCCGTGGCATGTGGGATCTTCCCAGACCAGGGCACGAACCCGTGTCTCCTGCAGTGGCAGGCAGACTCTCAACCACTGCGCCACCAGGGAAGCCCAAGTACGCAGTATTTGCCAAACTTATTTAACTGTGGGTTTAAAAAAAGAAGTGAAACACCTATAAGTATTCCATCTTTACAAATGAGGAAACTGAGTCACACATAGGTTAAGAGACTTCCTGAGGTCATACAGGTCAGGGCTGGTCTGGAAGGTAAACTCAGCTTTCCTGTCTGACATTCATTTCCCCATCACGTGTGGGTTGTCGTATAAGAACGCTTGTCTCTGTGAACCATATGCCATGGTCTGAATGTGTTTGTTTTTTAAATTGCAATTTGCATCGCAACTTGTGCTTCTGGTTCTTGTATTATTACTCAGGCCTTCTCTATAGGTGAGCGGCCAATCCTCAGAAATCCTGGAAAGCACACAGTTCTATCGATTTGATTTTGTTATAAGGAATATATAATAACTCTGGGTTCCTGGCTTTAAATGATAAGGATGTGTTAAATTATGAAAATGATATGAGGTCTCTGTACGTTCCACATTCTAGACAGTGTCATTAGGCAGTTTCCATTTTGATGCAATGTCTGTTAAAGAGATCTGTTTTCTGAGAGTGTGGTTGTACTCTTAATCTTTGTGATTTTTGTGAAGCTGTGTTTGTTGTAAACACTTGTTGAAAATAAGCTAATAGAGAAGTAGGATGAAGCATTTTACTGATTCTGACACGCCTCCGCTGAGAAATGGCGGGCAGAGACTCAATGAGAAGGAGACGTATAGCTCATTTCTAGGCTGATTACAGAGGAGTGAGCAGCGAGTGGCCACGTGGGCTGTCGCAGTCACCCCACTCTGGTGGCAGAGCGGGGGCTGAAGCCGTGCTCCGTGGGTTATGTGCAATGAATGCTCTTTCGTGTTGGCATCTGTATTTTTGTTTATGATCTCTAGGTTTCCACATCACCTACAGGTAATTAAAGTCATTTTATATGGAAGATATGCACATCTTTTACATGAAGACTGTGCATGTCTAAATTATTCATTCCTGGCGGATCTCCATGCTGTCGTGTTGCTATGATCGTTGGTCGCTTGACCATTCCCACCACCTCCATTAGGTCCTCATCACTTTTCTCTTGAATTGCTTCTCAACTTGTCTCCTTGCTTCCTAGTTCACCCCCCTTCCACCCATCCTCGGTATTCCCAGGAGGAAAAACCCTTCACTCACCCCCTTCCCGCCCATAGGTTTCAGGTGTTGTTTTCTGACCCCTGCTTCCCTCTCCAGCCACGTCTCCTGCCCCTTGTTGTGTGCATCCTTAGTCCCAGCTTTAGCAACTACTTGCTCTGTGGATGAGAAGAGGTTTCTTGCCTCTGTGCTCTTAGGTAGTTTTAACCTCTGACCAAAATGCCTCCCTCTCCCCATTCCATCCACCTCATCCTTCAGGACTCGGCTCCTGTGTGTGTTTCTCTAGGAAGCCTTTCCAGGCGCAGCCACCTTCCCATCAGCCTGTGAGCAGCTTAGTACAACATGATGGTGAGGAGTGTGGACTGTAGTCCCAGGTGGCCTGGGTTCAAACCCGTGCTGTACTGGCTCCACGCTGTGTGACATTGGACAAGTCACTTAACCTTTCTGTGCTTCAGCTCTGTCACCTGTAAAATGGTTATCTCCTAGGATTGTTTTTAGGATAAATGAGTTAATGCATGTAAATCACTCATGAAAGCACCTATGCTTAAGTCCTATTGATTATTTATATTTTCAATCTAGTATTATTATTATTGGTTTTTATTAAGAGTAAAAAACTACTCTCATTCCATTTTTATACCCTCAAGCCCCTTTCATAGTGCACGGTACCTGGTAGGCACTCAGTAAATGTTGCCTACCTGAATGAGTCAACCAAAACAATCAATAAACAGAGCACCTATTTCAGTGTTTGTCAAGTTATGCCCAGCTGTGTTCCAGAAAAGATTTATTTCAATCACTGTTTTAGATGCATCCTTTTAGGAACAATGTATAGATATAAACTTTAATATCTGTATCTTCCTCAGACTCAGGAGTCATTTAGAATTGCATTTTTAAAATTCTGTTCGTTCACTAACAGATTTGTAGTGTTGGTACAGTTGCCCTTTAAAAGACAGTGTATAGATTGGATATAAAAAATATCATGTTTAAATAAACTGTATGCCTGCTCTAGTAAGTGAAGTGCTTCTTTGTAAAGGCAGTCATTGTGCTGGATTATGATGTCGTAAAGTTTAAAGAGACAAATGCTTATCATGATTTGTGCCTTTAAAAAAATGTAGAGCTATTCAAATACATCTCTCTACCTCCTTATTATGCATCTCCACTTCTGAGTTAATGAATGTCTTGCTGTGAGTCAACCACATATCCGTTCAAGATTCATGTACTGATGGCTCAGCGTCCAGTATTCGCTCCAGTATATTTGCACTCGGTCTCATTTCACCACAACTATTTAAAACCCAAATAACATTTACAAGCTAATGGTCTTAATTGCTTTATTTTTTATGTTTCTGTTTATTCATTGGTATTATAGTAACTGGGCACCTTTCTTCTGACCTTGATGATCTCACCTCTATTTTAAGGAAGCTGGAAGGAAACTGAGATCTGGACCACCTCTAAAAAACTGAATGTCAAGTCAGTTGTCCAGTCACACAATGGTATAAGCAGCCAACATCCTCTAAAAGGTTCCATGCCCATAATGGCATCATTGACATTTGAACTGAGTGGAGTTGTTCTCTGAAAGGTGCCATAGAGAAAACACAAGGGGGGGGGCGATCGTGGTGGTGATGGGTCAGAGGTTCTTCAAGTGAACTGAATGAGGCCAGCCGCGAATGAGGACAGCCCAGTGAGTGATTCCTTTGTTCCACGGTGAAACAAAATACTCGAAAATGTGCTTGTAACAAAGAGTGTTGTTTGCTCAGAGTGGACATGATGTAGTGAAGAGTTTTTGAAAACTTTCATTTGGTGACTAATATTTTGACTCAGTAAAGATATTTAAAAAACACTTCTTTAACCACAAGGTCTTCGTGTGTAAAGAAGGTTATTATAGTTATAAATACTCAGTAGTGTTTAACGTGATAGGAGGGTACCCCACTGGCTGTGGCTGTACACTGCTGCGTTCTGTCCCCAGGACTTTTGTCCCCTGGGGGACTATTTTGCAAGGGTTGTCAAATCACAGTCCTCATTTTCTTTTCTTTCTTTTTTTTTTCAAACAAAAATATGGTTTTTCCACTGCATCAACAGACTCAAACAGCACTAGATACAGTATAGGGACTCAAAATGTTAAGCCGACGATGATATAAAGAAATTAGAATTAAAAACAAACTGAGGGCTTCCCTGGTGGCGCAGCGGTTGAGAGTCCGCCTGCCGATGCAGGGGACGCTGGTTCATGCCCTGGTCCGGGAAGATCCCACATGCCGCGGAGCATTTGGGCCTGTGAGCCATGGCCGCTGAGCCTGCGCGTCCGGAGCCTGTGCTCTGCAACGGGAGAGGCCACGGCAGTGAGAGGCCCGCATACCGCCAAAGAACCTAGGCCCTCGGTTTTCCATACCGCCAAAAAAAAAAAAAAAAGCAAACTGAATTCACTTTCCCTTCACATCTGTCCTGTAACTGTATAGTAAGACTGGCAAACCAGGTTAGAGAAACTCAAAGCACCCCCACTTGGCAATTTACAAGGGATTCCAGTTTTAAGACTTCCATTAGTCCTACCTGGCTCAACATTTCATACTCATACCAACAAACCCAGCTCGATCCAGGCTTGAAGTACCTGGGTCACCATTACGTCTCCCTACTGAGATTCTAGAGGGAATAGAATACATGGAAGCACATCTTGTTTCTGTGCCTAATATTTAGGTAAGTAAAGGTTAAGGCACCCTGACCTTCCCTAATGGGCACGTGCATAAATGCACCTGGACTTCATGTACCTCCTAGTGTCCCACAGCCTAAATCCAATCCAGCTTTAGGATTTTAGGTTATTGACACCCATGCTTGACTAGCCTCAACCCATTTCTGTAGGTTCTAGGCTGGCCTTGTTGTAGTCGTGATAAATGTTCACAGCCAAGAAGCCCTGTCAACAGTACCTTACTGTAAGCCTATCTTTACTGGGCTCTTCTGCTTGCCAACACTGAAGTTACTTACTGGTTGGGAGAATAGGCTTTCACTTAGAAACCAGGAGACAGATAGCATGCTTCCAGTTATTTTGCAATGAATATCTTTTGTCCTTCATTAATAGGTACCTTACTTTCCTGCCCCAAATAAAAAACCAGATATGAAGAATAAGAGCCCAGTTTTTTAATTTGACCATTTCTTGCGTTTACTCCTCGATGACATCCTTGGCCTGAGACTCTGCCATAGGCCTTAACCACCACACAGCTGCAACCAACCACTTTACGGGGTTTTCCCTCTCTGTCAGTTTTACAGAGGCCTCTACCCATTCCCCTAGTTTCTTGTGGTCATCAGTCTTTTTTTTTTTTTTTTGCAGTACTCAGACCTCTCACTGTTGTGGCCTCTCCTGTTGCGGAGCACAGGCTCCGGTCGCGCAGGCTCAGCGGTCATGGCTCACGGGCCCAGATGCTCCGCGGCATGTGGGATCTTCCCGGACCGGGGCACGAACCCGCGTCCCCTGCATCGGCAGGCGGACTCCCAACCACTGCGCCACCAGGGAAGCCCATGGTCATCAATCTTAATCAGGTTGATTTGGTGCTCAGCACAAAGGGCCTCCACCAACTTGACATACATAGGCTTATCACAGTTGGATGCAAGCACGCAGAGATGGGCTTGGCGCTTGTCTAAGGCTTTGGCAGCTTCGCGAATTCCACGTGCTAGGCCCTCCTGGATGAGGGCGGTCTTCAGCACCTCTTGCAGAGCAGTATTAACGTCCATTACACCTCCAGCAGCAAAACCTTCCTCAGTCATGGGGCCATGGTGGTGGGTTAAGGGTGGAACCGAATCTTGAGCGCACTGAGCCTCTGCCTCTGTGCACTCCGCGGCATGAAGAGAGAGGGAGGAAGGGAGCACGGTCCTCATTTTCTGTGTATCTGATGAGAATAGAGGCAGGCATAGTCCCTTGATTTTCCTAGTAGTTCTGCCTTTACATATTAGTTTTACAGAAAAAAGGTGGTCCTTTTTCTGTTTCTTGACTACTTTTATTAGAAGAGTCTATACTTTTAGTAATAGTTTTGCCATTATGTCATTAACTATGAGCAGATATAAATCGCTGCACTTATTTTAGAAGACCAGTTCAGAGAATTTTATTCTGAGGAAATCTTTGTATTTACACTTTTCCAGTAAGTGAGTGGGCCATTGATTGGGTTTTAACAGCTGTTTTGATGAATGAGTTGTTCTGTTATGAAGGGATTTCACACTTAAATCTTACTTCTTGGGCTGTGCTATTTTTGTCTTTTGAAAGTTATTTAAAATGAAAAGAATCAGCACATAAGTTTTATATGCTGAAAGTTAAAGGGTGATCCCATTGTTTCAGAATTTGAGTTTCCACCAGCATTACTCCTCCCATAGAGGGTCCCTAAAGGGTGTAATAGTTGTGATGGAATTTGTATATTCCATGAATGAAAAACAAACTACAGAATTTCCTTTGTAACTTTTTTTTTTCCTACCCAAGTTCCCGTTTGTTCCTCCACCAATATAAAATAAAATAAAACCACCACAACAAACTGATGGGGGTGAAAATGAAGATGTTGCCCCTGTTATAAATAGGGGCCTACCACCTCCCCCATGCACACACCCACAATCTCTTAAGCTTGGCCTGGGAGGGGAAAATGTTTTTCCCTCCTTAGCTGTTTGAACCCTCTTGGGAAATCATTTGAGTCTGAGTTCTGGCTGGCTTCTAGCTAGCATACGAAGGTGGAGTTTGGTTTTCCCCACATCCACCTCCCTCTACTGCTCACCTCCATCTCCCTCTGCTTCCTTTCACTGGGATTCATGGAGTCTTCCCTGCCAGGAGGTTATTTTCTTAATGTAATATTGGGGCAGGAAACCCTTTACCTTTTATGCAACCTGCCTGCTTCTTTTCGGAGCTTACTTTGATTCCTATCGTGGAGTCTGTCCAGTTTTCATTATTCTTCCCTGTGTGGTGGGTATTCAGGTAGTACATATTTCAGATGGTCTTTCTGGAACAGAACAGCAACTCCTAGCAGTGTGGCCATAGACAAATCGGTGGCCTTTGGGACCATGGTGTCCAGTACTGGTAAAGCCACCAAATGGAAGTTTCTGTTCTCTTCAGAGTTGGGTCTGTCTCTGGCTGGGAAGTGGCAGGCCAGATGCAGGGATGCTGGTGTTAGTTGGAAGGCAGTAATTAAGGGCATGGAGAGGCTTTGGTGTTTGAGTCCCAGCCCTGTTCTGTGCGACCTTGTGCATGTTACTTACCCTTGTTAAAGCTCAGTAATCTCTGCCATTGGGGTTTTTATAAAGATTAATGAGGTATGGCGTGAACACTCTTACTCTTAGCACAGTCATTTACTGGCACATGATCAGTAAATGGTGGAGGTGATGGTGATGTTAAGAAAGAATTGGCTGCAGAAGCTCCCTTCCCAGTTTCCAAGATTCCAACATCATGCCCATTTAGGCTGCGTTGTTGTCAGACTCAAGGAAACTGTCAACTTCATTATTTGTTTGGTTCCTTATTACTTTCCCCTCCTTATAGATTCATTACTTATATTTTGAAGATGTTTTCTTTAGCCTTACCACAGTCAGAGACCACTTTCTAAATACCATTAAAATGGAAATTTGACTGAGCCTCTGATTCTCTCCCCAACTAACCCAGGTGGGCAGACCTTCCTTGGGAGGGTCATTTGTTTTTCAAGCTCCATAGTGAAGAAGCAGAAGGTTTCTCCTTACTTCTGAAGTCAGCTGCCATTAAAGTCTTCAGTGTTCAATGTGTAGCTTAATGTCTTTTGTAACGATTGCTATTTTTGAACCAGTGTTTATGTCACAACATTTTGAGTGTAGAATATTCGTTATCTGACAGATCCTCCACTTGTAGAACTTTACAAATGACTAAGAACAATCCACGAGAATTTATTGCTTTTGTCTGGAGGCCAAGAATATGGGCCTGTTGGTTTATGGTATGATACTTAAAAAGGCCAAAGGCCAGAGGTTTAATTCCCAGATAGGCCAATGAGTGTAGCTTTGTTCCACAATTTCAGATTGAACCTCAGACCCCAGCCATCTGTCCTTAATATGTGTGCCATTGACCACAAGGGGCATTGGTCACATAGATGAAAGACCGGATGGATCCGCAGAAGACCATGAACCAACCACTCACTAGGAGGACAGATCCAAACGCCCGCTGTGTACAAGGTGGTGAGTCAGTAGACTCAACCTCCAAAATGAATGCTGGAGAGACTGTAAGGGAGCTCTTGTTTTAAAAAATGTTGAATAAGAATTGCTAAGTGATCATACTCCAGATGTCAGGAAAGTTAGGAAACTCTCAGATGTTTTAATTCTGACTGTGTATTTGTAAACGAACCCTTCGTAGAAGATAAGGGGAAAGTACCAGAAGGAAGAAGTGTGACAATGTGGCAGTTTCCTGATGAACTTAGATCTTAAAAGGAAGTACACAAAAAATAGAGGCCTGACAGTCAAGGGGAACCGCAATGACAGTAGCTAATGTTTACATATTTGTGCCAGGCACTAAGCGTTCTTATTTGACCTCACTAGAACTTTATGAGGTTGACGTTATTGTTATTGCCATTTTACAGATGAGTAAATTGAGGCACTGAGCTTTTAGGTAGTGCTGTAGGTTGCACAGCTAGTTAAGTAGCTGGGGTGTGACTTGAGGCTGTCTGATTCTAGAGAGATGTGAGACTTGCAGAAGATGCTGTGGACGATAAACTGTTGTCAAAGGAGTGCTCAGAGCCAGAAGAAAATAAAAGCTGCATCTGAACAGAACTGATGGAGGGTGTGTGTACTGATGGAGCATAACCCTTCACCTCCTATTATCTTTTTTTTTTTTGTCTATCTTTTATATACATATTTAAAAATCCAGAATGTTAACAATGTGTTGGGGAAGTAATAAGAAAGATCTAGTTTTTCTAAATGCATTTAAGCCTCTTAGCCTAACAGAATACCTTCCCAGGGTCCTGAGGACATTTGGGCTAGAGGTTGTTCATCCATGCCTGCGATCTTTAGGGAACGTGGAGAACAGAAAATAGTGCATGACAGGTGGAGGGGGGCGCAGGTGTGGAAAAGGTTGCGAGGCTCTTCTTCAAAGGAGCTGGTATCTTCCAATATTTAGAGCTTCCTGAGTGTCCAGACTTGCATAGTATACAACTAGAGTCAGAGAAGGGACATTAGATGGGACAGAGTTTAATTGTCTGGAGTTAAAGTGTTTTTCTTCATTGGCTGGTGAGTAACCCGCACTTGGAAGAATTCAGGTGTAAGATGGATGAGACTTTGGCACGGGGATGTCTCGGACGCGATATAAACACCAGGAGGTGATGAGACCATTAAGGTTTCCCCTGACCTGTTTCTAAGAGCATGACTTTGTATGTATAAGACTAGGCCAGAGACTTATTTGGATCTTTGGTTTTCCCTCCGTGAAAAGGTTATTTAATCTCATTTCCAGATGAGGAAACTCAGGTTCAGAGAGGATGAGAGTGACTTTCTCACGTCAGCTTTTGGTGACAGGCAGGCTAGACGCTCATCTGGACTGATAACCTGACTACAGCTGTCATGGATACCGGGCCATCCTGAGAGTCTCTAAATGCAGGGCAGGTTTGGGGGCTGGGCTTACCGGGGTTCAAATCCCAGCTCTGGAAATTACAGTCATCCCTTGGTATCCGCGAGCGGATTGGTTCCGGAACCCCCCGAGGATACAGAAATCCAAGATGCTCACCTTCCTTATATAAAATGGCATATATTTGCATATAACATATGCATATCCTCCTGCATACTTTAAATCATCTCTAGATTACTTATAATACATAATGCTGTGTAAACAGTTGCTAGAGTGCAGGAAATTCAAGTTTTGCTTCTTGGAACTTTCTGGAATTTTTTTTTTCAAATATTTTCGATCTGTGGTTGGTTCAATCTGCGGATGTGGAACCCTCTGATCCAAAGGGACAACTATACTCTGTAACCTTGATTACTTCTTTGACTGCTCAGCCGAAGGAATGGAATTGTTGTGAGGATTAAGTGAAAAGAAAGTGCTCGGCATCTAGTAAGTACTAAGGATATGTCTCTGTTCTTTGTAGTTAGGCTTGAAATCTTTATTTTATTTATTATTACTGATAAGTTTTCCAACATATCTCAACTCATGCCCAAGAAGTTTCATTTTTGCCTTATTTTTCTCTTTGGATGATGTGAAATTTCAAAAGAACATTTCTTACAGTTTCTCTATATGTAAAATCTTTATATCTTCTAGGGCCCTTTGGGTGAAGGATCCAACTACAGGGCCTTTAGCGATTCTTACCTGCTCTGAAAGTATATCATTTATTCTTTTTGAAAAAGATGCCCTCTAACTTTCCTCCTCCTCCAGCTATGCACGTGGCTCACTGGTTACTGTGGCAACCGCACTCTAATAATCTTGTCAGGAAATATGATGTAACTATCTGTCTAATCTTATTTTCCAGACGTAAAATAAGCACACAGTTTCCTTCTAAGAATCCTTCTAAAGAGTTCAGGGCCTAAGCACTGCTTCTCCTTGTTCTGATGTTTTATAAGATTGTAGGTGCTTGCGGAAGAATGTACATCATTTGGTGTTTCTTTAACTTAGAATGTTTATAGCACCCAATGGCCAGTGTGTCACTGTGAAGGCTTATGTGCTTTCATGTTCATTCTCCCGTAGTTGAGGAAATTTGGGGTAGTTTATTTTATGTTTTTGGCCACGTGGCTTGTGGGATCTTAGTTCCCCGACCAGGGACGGAACCCGGGCCCCGGCAGTGAAAGCGCCGAGTCCTAACCACTGGACTGCCAGGGAGTTCCCTTGGGTAGTTTAAAAAACGCAGAATTGTGGTTTCTAGAGGATTTACATTTATTTCTAGACATAAAGGATCTAAGGTAATTGCTGGGATAGTTAGATCAAGTCAGTACTTTCACATTTTTCGGAAGAGGCTAATTTTACAAAACATCTCTCTACCGGCCCATTAGTGAGGAGTAAGTCTGTATCTTCTCAGCAGCCCCCCACCTTCCTCAGCACCCCTAACGTCCTCAGTAGGGGTCAGATAGGACCCCCCAGCTCCTGGAAAGACCCTTCTACACTGCCAGCCTCTCCATCACTCTCTGCCTTCAGCATCAGGACCAGTCGCATCACACTTCCTACTCCTGTTGGTGCCAGTCACCATAGGAAGCCTGGACTCCCAAGGCATCCCTCATCCCTTTGGCATATCCTCATTTGACGCTTTACTTCAGTTTTTTAAATTAATTAATTAATTAATTAATTAATTAATATGGCTGCATCGGGTCTTAGTTGCGGCACACAGGATCTTCGTTGCACCTTGCGGGCTTCTCTCTAGCTGTGTGTTGCAGGCTTCGCTCCAGGGCTCTAGGGTGCGTGGGCTCAGTAGTTGTGGTGCGCTGGCTTAGTTGCCCTCTGGCGTGTGGGATCTTAGTTCCCCGACCAGGGATCGAACCCACATCCCCTGCACTGGAAGGTGAATTCTTTACCACTGGACTACCAGGGAAGTCCCTACTTCAGTTTTTAAAATCCTGTCTCTCCCTCTGGAGCCCCCTCCCTGTGCACTCTGTGCCCTCGGGGTCAGTCATCAGCAAATCCCCAACTTCCTGACCTTGTCTGTGGACATCCCCTTCCCCTTCTTGCTTTTATAGAAACCTGGGGGCTCCCCTGACAATACTGCTTCTCCTGCAAGGCCTCTCAAGTGGCTGCAGGTTTTTAACCTTACCCTTGAACCACGGTTAGGGATGGGGTAGTATCCTCTACACTTCCCTGGCAGCGCAGTGGTTAAGAATCCGCCTGCCAATGCAGGGACACGGGTTCGAGCCCTGGTCCGGGAAGATCCCACATGCCGCGGAGCAACTAAGCCCACGCGCCACAACTACTGAGCCTGTGCTCTAGAGCCCACGAGCCACAAGTACTGTGCCCACGTGCCGCAACTACTGAAGCCCGCGTGCCCAGAGCCCGTGCTCCGCAACAAGAGAAGCCACCGCAATGAGAAGCCCGCGCACCGCAATGAAGAGTAGCCCCCGCTCGCCGCAACTAGAGAAAAGCCCGCGTGCAGCAACGAAGACCCAGCACAGCCAAAAATAATAAATAAATAAATTTATTAAAAAAAAATGTTTTTTCTCCGAGGTTTCTGTGCTGTGTCCCCTCCTCCCGAAAGCCTCCTGCTGTGTCTCAGGTCTCTGTGTGGCCCCCCGTCCCTTGCCAGGCGTCTGCTCCCCCACGCAGTCACTCCCCTCGTTCCCTGAAGGGCTCGGTTTCTGGCTCACTGTCCCTGTCTCCAGCGCAACTCCTGCTGGTTCTCCTGAATTTCACTCTTCATGTTGGTAATCCTCCCAACCCCTTCATCCCTCAGCTTCTCAACCTCATCTCCTCCCATGAGCGGTCTCCTACCTTCCTCAGTGACTCCATCCCAGGGTCATGCCCTTGGTCCTGTCATCACCAGTAACCTCAGTGCCTCCATAACTCTCTCTGGACACCCCACTCTGACCACCACTCCCGTCCTTCTGGCTCGCCTTGTGCGGTACCTCCAACCTCGACAGTCCTTGGACCACCAGGACCTTCAGTTCATTGAATCTGCCACCTCTTCACGGTTCCACCCTCACCCCAAGTCCTGACTTCTCTCCTTTCCCAGCTTGAATTCCCTGATCAACCACTCTCATCACTGCTTACATCCTCATCACCCTTGTCCCTCTCACACTGTGTCATTCTCGCTTGACTAAACCACAATTCCGGTTAAATCCATCTCTTTCTCTGCACCTACTCTGTACTTGCACCTGTGCAGCCGCATGTGCCAGGACAAAACCATACCCCACCGTATTGATCATCTCACTCTAAGTTAGTGATCACAAGTGCCAGGTGGGCCCTTGATGTCACCTGACAGTCATGTCGTGTTGCCGCTGTCTGTTCATTCCCTCCCTCTCTTAGACAACCATCCCATACTTTATACTTGCTCTTCAAATATCCATTGTCTCTGTATTCTTTGCCACTTCCTTTTTCACTAAAAAATAAAAATAAAAATGGAAGCAATCGGAAGAGAACTTCCACATGTTCCCTGCACCACACCTAAGCACCTGCCTGTGTCTGTGCCTGAGCCCCCAGCTCCTTGGGCACGACGTCCCATTTCCAAATACCCTCTCAAGGGCATTGCTCCATAAAATTTCTCCTTTCCCTCCTATATCATCAGTTTTCTTCTCTCTACTGAATTCCCACAGGCATACAAGTTATTATTTTTCCCATTAAATAAAAACATCCTCTCTTGACTCTGATTTCGCTTCTAGCTACTGGCCAGTTTCTTCTCTTCCTCTTACAACAGAACATTTGGAATGAGTCATCTGTATTCATCACGTCTAATATTGCTATCCGCCCCCAACCCCGCCCCATTCTATCCGGAACCCATACCGTGGGGTTTTTACCCCTCACTCGGACTCCACTGCCTCTGCTCTTATCAGGTCATCAGTGACGTTTAACTGCTGCGGTCCACCGTGGTCCCATTCTCCTCTTATTTCAACTACAGCAGCATTTGACACGGGCGATTGTTCTCCCTCCTGAATACATTCTCCACTTGACTGCCCGGACACACCCCTCCTGGTTTTCCTTGTTCCTCTCTGGCTGGTCTTTCTCAGCCTCCTTTGCTGGTTCCTCATCTCCCCAAACTCTAAATGGAGTGCCTCAGGGCACTTATATCTCTTCTCTATTTAGCCTATGCTTTAAAATTCATCTGTATGATGAAGATTGCTACATTTTTATTTGTAGCCCTGATCTCTCCTGTGAACCCCAGGCCTCTTTATCTGCCTGCCTGCTGGTCATCGATACTCAGATGTGTCTAATAGGCATTTCAAACATAACATGTCCTTGGAACCCCTCAAGGGTGCTGAGAGGTGTCTTTCACTGGGTGATCATTTCTGGGGGATCCCTTCTGGGAAATTGCATCTGGGGGGGTCGCACAAGGATGTGTGGGCAAAAGAGGGCTTCTAGAGGCAAAGGGAGGGGGAAAAAAAGGCAGGTTGGGGGCAAAATTGCCTTGTTAATTGCTTGAATCTTGTCAAAGTTACTACTGCTGAGAAGCGTTAATGTTTTCGGAGGGAGGGTCTGAGAGGGGTGTAGGATGTGGCGATGAGCTTTGGAAAAGGTAAATCAGTGATGAAACCTAGGGCTGATAATGCCTTTTCTGAATGGATCTGGAGGTAATATCCCATCAGCTTGTTTTTTGATTATGTAAGTTCAGGAATACTGGAATAAAAATCAACTGCTTGAAACATACAGATGTTTTGCTAATACTTTCTAGTCCACCGATACATTCAGTGCCATTTCTCCATTGAGTTTGGTGAGTAAAGTGTTCTGGATAACTTCTGATTATCTGGGTAATTGAGAGTTAACTAGGTTTCAGTATTGCTAGTTACTAGTTATTATTTTGTGATTTATCTATTCAGCTCTGTTTTTAGCTGTTTAATGAACCTTGGGGAAAAGGCAAAACTTCAAGTTCTTTTGCCCTTTTGGTTTTGAAATGTTTTTTAATGAAAATGGTGTGGCTATTACTTAATAATTTTGGGAAGTGTGTTCAGTTAGGGCATTTAGCCAATTAAAACTATTACCACATGAAAAAAAAAACAACTGCTTGAATTTAAAACCACAATAAAAACAAACAATGTAACTGTCCAAAAAGGAAATCCTAATTCTCCTCTTACCTCCAACCTGCTCCCCTCCCCCACCAACCTGCTCCGCCAGTCTTTCCATCTCAGTGAACAGCATTCCATTCTTCCATTTACTTAGGACAAAACATTTGGAGTCATTCTTGAATTATCTTTCTCTCACACCCCATCAGCAAATCCAAATCCTTCAAAATATATTCAGAATCCATTTCTTATCATCTGACTGCTATCACGCTGGGCCAGGCCACCATAATTTTTCACCTGGATTAATGGAATGTCCTAACCGGCCTCTCTGCTTCCAGCCTGATCCCGTTTAGTCTGTTATTAGATGTGCTCAGATCATGTCAATCCTCTTTCCATCTCATTCAGAGGAAAAGCCAGAGTCATTCCTGTGACCTATAAGCTACTATGTGACCTAGGCCGCCATTACTCTCTCACTTCATCTTTTACTTTCCCCTGTTTACTTTCTCCACTTCATCCATCCTGACTGTCTCTTGAAACAGTCTGGGCCTGCTTCCACCGCTGAGCTTTTGCATTTGCTGAAATTCCCTTTCCTTTCCCGCCCTGTATCCATGTGGCAAGGCTCCCTCACATCCCTCAGGTCTTTCCTCAAATGTCACTTGTCCAGTGAGGCCTTTCCTGATTTTTTGATCACCCGCCTTAACTTTCAACACCCCTCCAACACTTTCTGTCTCCTTTCTTTACTTTATTATTCCTTAGCATTTAGCATCATCTAACAGAGTCTACATTTTATTTATTGGTCTCATTCCTTGTCTCTTCTCCCTTCTGCTAGAATGTAAGTTCCACAGGACCAGAGGTCTTTGTTCTGCTCTATCCTTATTCCTGAGGCTGAGCGCATAGGTTGCTTTGTGGTAGAGCCTCATAAATATTTGTTAAACAAGAATGACTATTTCTTGCTCTGGGCATTCTTGTGGCTTAAAGTTATTGTAAATCTGTTTGCCACAAAGCACTAATGAAACTAATTATTTTATTTCATGTTTTCTATTAAGTATATTTACTATATATGTCACATTGATTTAAGACCGTAATAATAGGAATGGCAGACAGAATGCAAATTAGAAAAGAGTTCCTACAGCTTTTCCTGCTGGTTGATTTCAGCGCGTCCCATTCATGGTACAGCTTTCTCTATACATTTGGAAATATGTCAGCTTATTTCTGTCCATGTATCCCGCCTTATTGCAAAAGCAAAGAAAGATTGAAAGGAGCTGGTTGGAAACGTGATGATGTAAGTATGTTGTAACCTAACTTGCCCTTTCAAACGCTGGGTGAGATGTGAATAGACTGTATGTTATTTATGTTAATTACCTCATTTGCCAGAGGGCACTGATCACTGCCTTTTGTTGTGCAGTTTGCATTATTCCATGCCAGAACTTTTCATTTATTACTTCGGTTCTACCTCTCTTGTTTGGGTAATCCTGTCTCCAGTCTTCCAGTTGTTAAGTTAATTTGTATTCTAAGACCAAAAAGCTGTTGAGTATTTGGCAACTTTCTCAAGTCAAATTAATCATAATTACCTAAATTCAGCCATTTGCTATCTTAGTAAAAGTCCACTGATTCCATTCCCCACAGGTTGTTGCACAGACGCTATAAAGCAAAGGACAGAACCTGTTCTGGTACGTTCTGGTTTCTCTTAGTCTATCAGAGTGAAGATTCGGGGCAATTCATGGTTCTGCTTACTAGCAAGTTTAAAAACACATTTCATTTTAGAAATTAATGTACTATAAAGTTAATACTTTGGGTGGGGTACGGTTCTATGAGTTCTTTAAAAAAAATTTTATTTCGAGATTATTTTAGATTTATGGAAGAGTAGCCAAAGTAGTTCAGAGAATCCCCATGTACATTTACCCAGCTTTCCCTAACGTTAACAGCTTACTTAACTGTAGTAAACTTCCCAAAGCCAAGAAATTAACAGTGATACAATACTATAACTGCCAACTTCATTTGGATTTTTACCAGTTTTTCCACTAACGTCCTTTAATTCCAGGATCCGATCCAGGATACTGTGTTTCATTTAGTCATTTTTCTCCTAGTCTCCTGCAATCAACAGCACCTCTTTAAAAGCTTTACATGAGAAAGTGGGTCAAGTTAATGCTGCAGGGAAGTTGTGAGAATTACACGTTTAAGGGGCTAGGTGGAACTTTGGAGATGTCCTGATCCAGGGGCTACAAAGAGGTGGCCCTATGAGCTGAATTCAGCTCATACAGTATTGGAATAGGGTTTGAATTAGTTGCCAACATTTAATGATTAGGAGGTTTTCCAGAAAAATCTGTATTTTTGCCTTCTTTTTAAGACATTGGTAGCTCCTGCTGCCCCAGGTCTGTCCACTGACTGGGACGATTGTGTGCCTCCAAGATGTGGCTGTCCCTTCTCTATGGGCAAGTGTATTCCACTCACTCCAGATTGTGCCCCTCCCGATGCTGCCCTGGGCTAAACCAGCCCCTCATCTTACAGGTGAAGATGCCCCAGAAGGCAAGTGTAGCACGTAGCCCACCCTGTCTTGCTTTCTGTGCTTCTCTTGGTCTCAGAGCTGGCAAGGCATGGTTTTATCTCCCCCAGAGGACAGCAAAGATCATGGCAGGAAGAGGGTGCAGTGTCAATGCTCCGTGAGGTGTAGTCCCACTCTTAGTCTGCATGTAAACTCTGAGTTTGCAAATGAGTTCCCTGAGATAACGTCTGATTTGCATCCACTTCCTGTTTAGCTGTACACGGCTATCTATGTAAAATATTATGTGAGTTGCTACCATGTAAAAATCAGGTGATGAACCTGAAAATCCAGCTTTGTGACTTCTCTTGAGAAGTCAGGTGACCAAGCAACGCTGGGGCCACATTCCCACCCGCCGTGGTCTCCTGGCCTGGACTCAAGTCTGTGCCCTCAGCTGGGAACAGGCTCATCTGGCCCCTGCGTTACGTCTGTGGGACCCTGTGGGCATTTACAGCGTTTGCCTTAGGTTATTGGGTTGGATACCAGGGAAGCCCCAGTAGTTTCCTTTTTGTATTTCTTTTTAAAATTTATTTATTTATTCATTTTTGGCTGCATTGGGTCTTCGTTGCCACCCATGGGCTTTCTCTAGTTGCAGCGAGCGGGGGCTACTCTTCATTGCGGTGCGTGGGCTTCTCATTGCGGTGGCTTCTCTTGTTGCGGAGCATGGGCTCTAGGCACACAGGCTCAATAGTTGTGGCTTGTGGGCTCTAGAGCGCAGGCTCAGTAGTTGTGGCACAAGGGCTTAGTTGCTCTGTGGCATGTGGGATCTTCCCGGACCAGGGCTCAAACTCGTGTCCCCTGCGTTGGCAGGCGGATTCTTAACCACTGTGCCACCCGGGAAGTCCATCCTTTTTGTGTTTCTTGACATTAGTTATTCTTGACAAGGAGTGATTTCAGTAATTCCTCCAAGCTGTTGAGGACAAAGGGAATTTGGGACAGCGACTTGTGATAGGCTCAGAGCCTAGGTATGCCGAAAGTCAGCTATCTCGTTTTGTCTTCTTGTCCTGTCCACTCTTCACAGACATGCTGTCAGCTCCCTTTGTGTGACCTAAGGTTTAACGATGCATATCAGTGTAAAGTGTTCTGTTCAGGGGCGTTTTTGTTAGAACAGCTCAAAGTACTATATTTAAAGAACTAAGTGGAAGCTGCAGTGGTGGAATTTCAGGCAGTGTCTGGTTGGTATCCCTCTAATCTCATCCCAGGAACGTATACTTCTATTTATTTATTTATTTATTTGTTTATTTATTTAGATTAGGAATTGTACTTAAAAATTTTTATTTTATAGAACTGTAGTTGATTTACAGTGTTGTGTGAATTCCTGCTCTACAGCAAAGGTAGTTGATTTACAATGTTGTGCTGATTTCTGCTGTATAGCAAAATGATTCAGTTATACGTATATATACGTTCTTTTTCATATTCTTTTCCATTATGGTTTATCACAGCATATTGAATGTAGTTCCCTGTGCTATACATTATGACCTTGTTTTTTATCCATTCTATATATAAGAGTTTGCATCTGCTAACCCCAAACTCCCAGTCCTTCCATCCTCCACCCCACCTCCCCTTTAGGAGCGTGTACATATAGAAGCAAGAAAAGAGCATTCTCTTTTCAGATCATTATAGTGACATGGGGCTAATTATTAAAGGGGTTTTGTACATGTAACTCTAAGGGTGTATATCTGTGTGGCCCAATATGGTAGCTTCAAATTTATATGGAGCTACTGAGCACTTGCAATGCGCTAGTCTGAATTGAGTTGCACTGTGAGTGTAAAAGACATACCAGATTTCAGACTTACCATGAAGGAAAGAATGTAAAATGTCTCAGTAATAATTTTTATATTGATTACATGTTTAAATGCTACTATTTTGGATAATTAGATTAACTAAATTAAGTTGTTAATTTCATCTCTCTTTTTTTTTTACTTAAAAAAATGTGGCCACAAGAAAATGTAAACTTACAGACATAACTCTTGTTATGTTTCTACTGGATGGGGCGGCTCTAGATTCTGCTGTATTTGATGGCAAGGAAGGGTGAGCAGCCTGTTTTCTAGGCTGTGGTAATGTCAAGTTCAAAGAGCAAGTGTGGACAGAATGGAATATGTTAAATTGTTTTCATAACTCTTGGCTTTAATAAAGTTTGTACTTCACTGATCACTGTAGTGTATTTGGTGCGTTTAGTTGGATACCAAGTTGCTCTGTTGCTTGTTTAGCTGTATTGGTGGTGTGACACTGTTGGAAGTCAGAAAGATGCTCGTTGGAATTCAAGCTTCTCTGCTATGTCCTTGGGTCAGTTATTAAACCTCCTGAGCCTCAGAGCCCTGCCCTGAAAATTAGGGACATGGGTGATCCACCCTATTGTGTGAAAATTCGGGAAAATAATAAATGTAAAATGCCCAGTGTAATATTGAGGACACAGTACAGTAAATGATATTTATTTTTGTTTAAATTTATCATTCCTGGTAGTATGAAAAAAAGTCTCATTTTATCACTTCTGTGTGCTAGAAGTAAGGTTGCCCCGCAAATCAGAAAAAGGCACCTTTTTGCTTCTGTGATGTGATCGTGGATCCACCAGAAAACCTTTCTGATTGGATTTTTTTCTACTCCTTCTGTGGCAAAGGTTTTTATTATAAGTGGATCAGTCTTTTCAGTTGTTGAGGTTCAGTATTTATTGAAACCCAGCAGTGGACTAAATGGCAGATACTTTCTAGAAAGTATTGGACGCCTTGAATTTTGACAGAAGCTGGAGGCATCTGTCGTGGGTACGATAGAAAGCAATCTATGTATTACTACATAAAAGATCCCAGATAACTGGACAAGTGAGGATGGGCAGAGTAACCAAAACCATACCGTGGAGAACGCATACCTGCTCTTCATCTGGTCCTCTCCCTTTGTGGTTGTCAGGCACACACAGGAGTACTTTGTAGTTTTATGTTGTTTTCTTTTTTTTAGGTAAGGCTAAGTTTTCCACTTCCTCAAACTATTATTATGTGCCTTATGGAACTTATTAAACTTAGTGGAAGATGAATGTGTATAACCCTGGGGAGCATCTGCAGGTGTTAACTGCTAGAGAAACCCTGAATGGGAGCACAGGGTACCAGGAATAATTGGTAGTTTTGTGTGTGTGTGTATTTTAATCCTTTCTCCTTTGATCATAAAAGAATCAGGACCCAGCAGATAGGAGTTTAGGACTCTGAAGGCTCATTGGTGGCCTGCTTGCAGATAAAAATGCATAGACTGGAAAATTTTTTTTAAAGCTTACCTATTTTCTCTTAAATCAGTGAAAGATACTGCATTAATCAATCATTTTCTGGCTCAAATCCATGTCTCTTGTGCTATAAAGGCAAGTCTTATGTCTCTCACTTCTTTCCCCAGATTGGCTTTGCTTGGCAGTAACTTTTCAAATGATAAACCGAACTCCTTCTTGCCAGGGTAGCTCTCTATTAGCTGTGGACGGGCTTGTTACATGCAAAGTACTCAGCTAGTACATGTAGAAATGCTTTGTAACCTACAACTCCTTTATAACATATGTCTTATTATTGACTTGACCATGGCTGCTGGCAAGGAAGTTTACTAGAAATCACCCACAGATTCCAGCCAACCCTCCTGCCACACCACCTCTTGGTAGGTATGGATGGTGCTTTCGGGGTGGTCCTTCTGCTGTTCCGCCTGGATCTCAGCCAGTATCTCATGGCCATCAGGAGCCTGGCTTTACCCACCAACTCTAGGTTACGGTTGTCCTGCTTAGAATATCACAGCTACTGTCTTAACAGGGACTCCTCTGATTTCTGATAGGCAGCCTCTCTTTCTGAATTCTTATTATATTAATTAATATATCATCTTATAGCTGTACAATAACAATAGAAACTAACAACTGATTGCTTACTATTTGTCAAATACTCTCACTTGATCCTCTCAACAACCCTAGGGGGTAGATGTTGTTATTATCCCCATTATACAGATGATAAAACTGAGGCACAGAGGGGCTAAATGACTTGTCCATTCTCAGGCTTGACTCGTCAGAAGCCAGGCCTGTTGAAGCGTAGCTCCTGAGCTCTTAGCCATGCTCACTCTATGACTTCTGCTTAGATTGTTTTCCTTCTCTCCGGCCACTTGTCTAAGTATTTCGAGTCTTCAAAACCAAGTTCTGCTCTGAAGTGACATTTTCATTACGGACTCCAGGCTACACTCTTATGTGCTTTTATCCCTCCTGATCTAGACCAAATGAAAGATGTCTTCCCTCTGTCTGTGGTTTAAGTCC
>NW_006784879.1:270907-284168 GCF_000442215.2 Lipotes vexillifer | reverse complement strand
TCCTGCTGATTATATCTTGTGTATTAATCTTGACTTTAAAATTTTATTGTTAGTACTTCTAAGGTGGGGGGGCACTTTGTATGTTTCTCCTCAATTTTCCAAAATACTTAGCATGGTGGTAAGTGAGCTCATTTGAAAACATTTAAGAAATAGGTATAGAGGGCTTCCCTGGTGGCGCAGTGGTTGAGAGTCTGCCTGCCGATGCAGGGGACGGGGGTTCGTGCCCCGGTCCGGGAAGGTCCCATATGCCGCGGGGCGGCTGGGCCCGTGAGCCATGGCCGCTGAGCCTGCGCGTCCGGAGCCTGTGCTCCGCAACGGGGGAGTCCACAACAGTGAGAGGACTGCATACCGGAAAAAAAAAAAAAAAAAAAAAGAAAGAAAAAGAAATAGGTATAGAGCCTCTGCGGCAGGCTCTGTTGGTTGCCTTACTGCCCCGTTCATCACTCCCTTGTTCATCTTAGCCTATGGAATGGTGATTAGCGTAAGAGTGGTTCTCAACCCGGGGTGATTGTGCGTTCCAGGGGACATTTGGCAGTGTCTGGAGACATTTTTGATGGTCACAACTGGGGTTGGGGTGCTAGTTGCATGTGTGGGTAGAGGCCAGGCCTGCAGGTAAACATCCTGTAATGCACAGGCTGGTCCTCCACAAGAGAGAGTTATCTGGCCCCAAATGTTGGTAGGGCTGAGGCTGAGAAACCCTGGCCTAGAGAGAGTCACGTGATACGTTCTGGCCAACCAAATAAAAGTGAAAGTCCACTGGGGCTTTCTGTGAAAGTTTTGCTTTTCTGAGACAGGAGCTATCCCTTCCTGTTTTCAGCTTCCTCTGCCTTCCACATGGGCTTGAGTCTAGAGGCAGGGCATCCATCTTATGCCCAAGAGGTAACAAACAAGAAGATAAAAGTCAACACATCTCCAGAACTTTTTCATCTTGTCTGCTGAGTGTGCTTCACAGTGACGTAGGGTGAGACATATAGTTTGTTCATTTACCGCTTGCCCTGCTGCTTGTCCGCCTTCTACAGAATGCTCCTACTGAGGCTTTTAGTCCAGAAAAGATGCTCCTCTGGCCAGACTTTCCTCCCTGTAAGACTGCTGAGCCAGCCATTCAGTGAATTTGCCCAAGTTGTTGTATTGTCTTTACAAACTTGCTACCTGCGAATCTAGGTAGAGGTGGGGTTTGAAAAACCAGAGATTTGGTTTAACGAGAGGGAATGTTTGGGGCAGCAAGTATAAACCTCACCAAATACTTCAGCTGAAAATTTTCTCTGAGTTGAGCACAAGGTCCCAGCATGGAAAGATGTACAGGGTTGTTTTTCCTGGCACTTCTCCCTCTCCACTATCCCATATGGTAGCTCCCCTAGTTCTTAATGCCCCCTGGCAGCCATGCCCTTGTCTTGCTGGGTCTGAATCACAGGTGTTGGGTGCTGTTTAATTTTGAGTTAATTGGCCTTATTGCTGTTAGGCTCTTGTGTGGTTTCTTGAATTCATGAATTAGTCATTAAGTTGTGTTTACCAGGCAGGCACCCTGGCAATCTGTGGTCTGTCCAGCTGACCTTCTTTTAGAAGGATGCTGTTTGTGCAGCCTTTAGTAAAGAATGGTGGGAAAAACAGAATTCTCTTTGGGGACCCTTTAACTGCAGCCTTTTCTTCCACCTCTTACCTTTGCAGGTGGTTTTGTGCCTTACTTGAGAATTTTAGTGGGCTTATCTATCAGGGTGGGATGGGAGCTGTGTTCTGAGACTTAACAGAGGCTTTTGTATTATTTTTGTAGCCACCTGTAAGGGTTGAGGAAAGTCAGTTATTAGATGAATTTTCCCCAGGAGGACTCACCTCTAGAATAAATGAAATTAAATTAGATAACTGGGATTTCCTTCTTGGGGCAGTTGTTGTCAGGTTCTGTTTCTTTTTTTAATACAATTGAGAAAGCACTTGAAATTTCAGAGTCACAAATATGTGTCACAAAACTCAACACAGTCTGAAAGCACATAGATATTTATGGTTTATTATTCTAATTAATGTTTAGTAAGCCTTGAGAAGCTGTCATTTACTGTCTATCCTGGGTAGGGGTAAATTTCCCAGCTCGGGGTAAACAACCTGTAATTACGTGGTTAATGAGACAAGAAGCTCTAACTACTTTCTTAAGTTGAAGTGCCTTTCTAACAGGTAGCTGGTAACTGAAATGAAGGCACAAGAATTTCAACCTTACTCCCTAGGGGTGGACTGATGTGGTGTGATGGGCACATTGTCTTTGATGGTATGTTGTGAATGCTTCAGCTTTCTAGGTGTGATCATCTCAGAGTTTGAAATCACACACTTTATGATTTATGCGAGGGCACGGTGAATCTAGTTAGTTAATTGAGCAGGTTGTAAGCTTTTAACCCCCCCAACTTGGACCAACTTGTCTTATTCACTGGTTTTGTTTATACAAGGAGTAACCAACAGTGCCTTACATGCACTTAAAAAAAAAACTTTCTGGTAATAAAAATTAATATTGGTTTAAAATAAAATTTAACCAATGCATAGACCAACCATTTCTGAACTAGATTATGAACACAACTTATGCTGTTGCTGTGTCTTGGCTGTTGCCTTAAAAACATCAGCAGAAAGTGTCATATTGGTTGTAATTTTTCTTCCATGAAATAAGAGATGGGTTTCATTTCTGGGTGAAGCATTGTAATTGTCTTGTACTTTCATTTCTGGTTAGTTTAGATAGACAGTAGAAACAAAGAGGGACTATGAAGGTAGGAGAGGTATTACTTTAATGTGATATGTAGAAAAAATATACAGGTTTTTCTATTTTCTGGGGGTTAGAGCACATGCTAGAGGTAAAAAGAAGTAAAAGTTAGGAAATTAATCAAATAACACATTACCTATAAACGTTGCAATATTTGTAAAGCATATCAAAGGCTGTATAAAGTTGGGACATTCAGAGCCAATCTATATGCTTCAGTGATAGTTGGGTCATACGGAGTCATTATTATAAGGAAGTGATGTGTCTCTGAAGGAGGTATAAGTAGTCTCTAGCTGCTTATATGGGAAGCCATAGATTGTTTAAGGCCGGTGCCCTAGCAAACAGTGGCAATGCGTACCATGCATTTCTGAGAAATAAAGCCAGGAAATGTACAGCAAAACAACAGAACTTAGTATACAAGCAATTTAAGAAATATGACATGAGGAGGGTCCAGTGATCTGAGCAGCAATCGTGTTAGTCACATGCAATTCATGTATACTGGCATTGTGCTTAGAAATCTCTTAGGATGGCAGTTTTATTATGTGGCCATTGTGACCAAGAATACTGATTGTTTCACCCAGTTTGGGAAACTAACTGTGAATGTATAATCATGCTAAGTTTGATTTGTGTTCTCTGCTGGGTGTGCATTAATTATTGGGATCATGGTTTGTCCTTTTCTGCCAGGGTGCACAGAAAAGGCTTCTTGAGTGCCTTAAAGGGAAGGCTCCCTCCTGCTGGGCAGAGGTCTATGAAGCCCGCTGGGGCTAAGACTCTCCCATACTGGCCAGAAAGGGAAGCCGGAAGGACTTGGACTCGCTGATTTTTGCTGACACCATTCAGTCCTGCTGCTGGAAGCCTTTAATGAGCTGGCGTTTCAGAACCGCGTGGCAGGGCAGGCTGCTTTCTCAGACACACACAGCTCTGACGGCTGGCTTCTCTTAGCTCACCGAAGCTCTTTCTGCCTGGCGAGGAGGATCTCCTGGCCGACTTGCCACTGGACCCAGGAAGGCAGGAGCAACAGCCATTAGGCTGGCCCAGTGCTCAAGATAAATGTGAAGATACTCAGCGGAGCAAGACCTGGAGGCAGGCACACAGCCTCTCCTCACTGTAGCGTTTCAGGCATGTGGCTTTGTGTTTGGAATTGGAGAGGAGGTGCTCTGATGATCCAGCAGGCTTCGAGCTCCAGTGGCATACTAATTTTTTTTTTTTCTTTTTCCTGTTGCTGGGATTGCCTTCCGTTGACTATGGAAGCAGAGGAATTGCAACGGGAATCATTTCCTGTGAGTGCCCTGATGTGCACAGTGGGGGAACCAGGAAGCCCACCTGGAGGCTTTAGCTCATTTCTGAAGCCCTGAGTCTGGCTCTTCCCTTAGGGTTATTTGGGCCAGTTGTTACTGTGTTTCCCAAATGGAAGGTTTGGCCAAGTCTTGCTGAATGGTTTAGTCTTTTACAAAATAAAAGCACTTAAAAAAATTTTTTTTTAAAATTTTTAATCTTTTTTTTTTTGGTCATGTGGTGTGGCATGTGGAATCTTACTAGTTCCCCTACCAGGGACTGAACCCGTGGCCCCTTCATTGGGAGTGCCAGGAAAGTCCCAGCACTTTTTTTTTTTTTTTTTTTGCGGTACGCGGGCCTCTCACTGTTGCGGCCTCTCCCGTTGCAGAGCACAGGCTCAGGATACGCAGGCTCAGCGGCCGTGGCTCATGGGCTCAGCCGCTCCGCGGCATGTGGGATCTTCCCAGACCAGGGCATGAACCCTGTCCCCTGCATCGGCAGGTGGACTCTCAGCCACTGCGCCACCAGGGAAGCCCCTTTTTTTTTTTAATGAAAAAAGTTTAGCTTGTTTTTGAATCTGGCTTTATTGACCTAAATGAGCTTAGGCAGGTTAAAGGATGAAAGGGAGTGCTTTTGCTGCAGGTAGGCAGGGCCTGTCACTTTGCAGGTGCATCAGTGTCCAAATGGGAGCCTCCAGATAAGATACGAGTCAGCCTCCTGGAGAGGTGAGGGGAGCAGAGTGCCACAGTATAGTCATTGTTCATTGTCCTCCCACTTACATTATTTTTTATTTTTTTATATATTTTTTTGCGGTACGCGGGCCACTCAGTGTTGTGGCCTCTCCCGTTGTGGAGCACAGGCTCCGGATGCGCAGGCTCAGCGGCCATGGCACACGGGCCCAGCCGCTCCGCGGCACGTGGGATCTTCCCAGATCGGGGCACGAACCTGTGTCCCCTGACTCGCAAGCACTGTGCCACTAGGGAAGCCCCCCACTTACATTATCTTAATATGATTTTATTTTAAAAATTATTATTTATTTTTGATTGCATTGGGTCTTTGTTGCTGTGCGTGGGCTTTCTCTAGTTGTGGTGAGCGGGGGCTACCCTTGGTTGCGGTGCGTGGGCTTCTCATTGCGGTGGCTTCTCTCGTTGTGGAGCACGGGCTCTAGGTGCGCAGGCTTCAGTAGTTGTGGCATGTGGGCTCAGTAGTTGTGGCTTATGGGCTCTAGAGCACAGGCTCAGTAGTTGTGACACACGGGCTTAGTTGCTCCACGGCATGTGGGATCTTCCCGGACCAGGGCTCGAACCCGTGTCCCCTGCATTGGCAGGCGGGTTCTTAACCATTGCACCAGCAGGGAAGCCCGCACTTATATTATTTTAAAAGCTGCACAGCATTTAAAATTCTATTAATAGAATACTGGATTAGGGATAGAGTATCTAGGCTTTCTCTCCTTCCATCAGTGTTAAAAGGAATTTAGGAAAATCATTATTTCCTGTGTTCATGAATGGGGGAGGGAAAGAAACAGACCCCCTTTCTCCCTTTGAAATTGGAAAAGAACGTCTTGCTGCAAGGAGAGTATAAAAGATACCTGAGCTCCTTGTAAGAAAACATTCACGGACTGTTAGGGCGTTTCAGTTAGTCAGCAGGCAGATTTAGAAATTTTCTGTTGACTTTCTCATCTCCAATTTGTTGAGTTTGTGGGGGCAGGAGCTCTGGAAGCTCATTGGGATCTCTGCTAAACCGTAGATACTTTGTTGTTGTTGTGTCAATTTCAGCTCAATTACCAGAAAACATTTTTTTAACCAAAATACTTAATATTTTCGCCATCATATTTTCTGGGCCAAGAAGAGGAGAAGGCTGAGACAGTCAAGGCAAAAGCTGCTCAAATTATTGTAACCAAGGGGAGAGATGCGGTCCTGTGATGCTGCAGGGGAGGACCACAGAGAAGGCAGAGTGGAGGGCCAGATTGATATCCGTCAGTTGACATCTTAGTTCATTTGAACTGGAACGATTAGACCTGGCCTTATTCATACTGAGAAATGGGTGTGTGTGATAGCCGTATTCCTGTGATGTGGGGTTTATTCACTGTGATGGAATGTCTAAACCATTGCTCAGTTCTCTGCAGCAGCCTTGAAGACCAGGAATGCTTGCGAAGCCAGGTTCTGCTGGTTAAATCGATGTTCTATCTGAAACCCATTTTGTTTTCGGACATGTTGGAGATGTTCTTAAAATGCATGAGTGTGCCTTGGAGTGGAATGCTCAGTGAGTTCACTTTATTATCCTTTGGTGATACATTTTTCCAGTACATCATGGGTTCATGATAAATTCTTCTTTTCCAAATCTTTACATAGAAGATGTGTATAATTGAGTTAATTTCCAAGTGCATATTCCTCAAGTGCTTTGCATATTTTTTTTATTTTTTTTGCGGTACGTGGGCCTCTCACTGTTGTGGCCTCTCCCGTTGCGGAGCACAGGCTCCGGACGCGCAGGCTCAGCGGCCATGGCTCACGGGCCCAGCCCGCTCCGCAGCATGTGGGATCCTCCCGGACCGGGGCACGAACCCGTGTCCCCTGCATCGGCAGGCAGACTCTCAACCACTGTGCCACCAGGGAAGCCCGCTTTGTGTATTTTTTAAAGAGCCTGAATGTTTGTTTCTTATCCATTCTTCTGATTAATTTCATTCTTTTAAAATTATTCTGATGAATTCCTTTTAATTTTCCAGTTGGTTTATGGTTCTTGAAGTTGAGGATGGGTTATTTCTATAAATGGAAATGTGTCATTGTAAACCAGTGTCTCTGGCCTTGAGGAGCTTGTTGTTGATACTGTCTGCCTCCTTTCTCGCTTTCTTCTTCTGTCCCTCCCTAGGATTCAGGGTCCTCACCTTTCTCTTGCCCTCATCCAAGCCTGATCTCAGAAAACTCTCTGACATTCAAAATTCATTTAAGCTAAAGTCACCTTCATGAAATGACAAATGTAACTCGTTCCCTCTCCCAGGAATAATCGCAGTTACAGCTTTTTTCCTTATTTTTGGTATGCAAGGCCCTATATCTTGCTAATCGAATTTCAGGACCTAGAGTTTTGAGTACAGATGTTTTTAGTCTTGAGCTTATTCCTTATAATCATACCGTGTGGTAAACTGCTGTTTTAGTTGTGAGTAGCTGCCACTCAGGAGGAGACAAGTTTCTGAGAAATGTTCAGAAACTTCTAGAAAGGAGCACTTTTGTTTTCTCAACTGAGACTTAAAAAACAAACAACAACATCAGGAAATGCTGCTTCTCCTATGCCTAAAGTTGTCATCCTGGAAATTGTACCTGCATTGAATCTAATTCAGCAAACGTTTATTGATGACCAGTTGCATGCAGTTAAAAGTACTGTGCTAGCTATAGAAAAACCATCCATTTCTCTTCTAAAGTACATAGAGGGTGAAGAAATTTGGTAGTGAGTAGCTGACCGATGTAGAATGATTTTTAAATTTCTAGACCTTGGGTGTATTTCTCAGGATGCCAGTAGGTATAATAAAATGGATTTGTGAACAAGTAAATTTGGAAAAAGCTGAGTTAAATGGAGGGGATTCCTGCCCCTTACCCCCACTAGAGCTCTCAGAGGGGGAAAATGTATGTAGTATTTCCCAAATTTACTTGACCGTGATTTTAAAATTTTGCATTATCATTATTGAATTATTAGTCCCTGAGGGGGACTGGTGTTCCTTGGTTGGAGAATAGTTTGGAAAATGTTGCTCTGGATCATGAAAGTACTTTTTCTCTCTCTTTTTAGAGAGCTCTTTTTTATTAGTGTGTATGTGTTTATTACTCTGAGACAGAAAAAAGGTTCTTTAAATAGTGTGGTAAATGGATTCCTGTCAGTAAGTTTCTCCATTGGTTATATAAAGAGTATGTGTATTTCACTTGGATATTGGTGAGGTTTTGGAGGGCTGGGGTCCAAAGATGGTGGTGGTGATAACCTCTGTGGCATGAACCCCCACATAGTGTGCTCACTCAGGGATGGTGCTCAGCATTTCTTCTGGAATCTAAAGCCAGAAGTAGGAACTTGCAGTTCTGGTTTATAGGTGACAGGTAACTTGCCCAATATGCCACTTAGGGAGTGTTCATGACATGCCAGCCACTTTTTTTTTAAGGTGATGAGTTTTTTTTTAAACACTTATTTGAGATAATTATAGATTCCTATGTAGTTGTAAGAAAGGATAGAGACTCTGTATCCCTTGCATCCATTTCCTCAAGTGGTAACATATTGCATAACAATTGCAGCTTCACAATCCAGAAATTAACATTGATACAATCATCAATCTTATTTAGATTTCCAAGGATTTACATGCACGTGTGTGTGTGTGTGTGTGTGTGTGTGTAGTTCTATGCAGTTTTATCACGTGTGACAATTCATGTGACCGCCATAGTCAAGATACCGAGCAGCTCCACTCCAAGGATCCCTCGTGGTCCCCTTCTATAATCATAGCCAACTTTCTCTCTATCCCCTGCCCTCAGCCCCGACAACCACTCAATCTGTTCTCCTCTGTAATTTTGTCATTTCACGCATGCTCTATAAATAGAATCACACAATAATAACCTTTGGCAATTGGCCTTTCTCCATGCTGTCCCCTTTTCATGCACTGCTTCCAATCTTTGCAACCATCTAGCACTGTACGGATTATGAATCCTCTCCCCCAGATGAGGAAGCGAAGCCTCGAAAAGGTAAAGTGGCACAGCCAGGGCCACACAGCTAGTGGAGCACAGAGGGGGCCCAGGTATGCCTGACTCTTAGTCCTGGGGCCTCTCACTCCGCCCTTGTCCTTACTCTGGACTCTGGGGATTCACAGTCTGTTCTTTTACGTACTCAGTTCTCCTTTTCCTTCCCCTGTATTCAAAATTAGAGTTCTTGGCTTTTTTTCTTTTTTAAAAAATTGTAACTTTTAAGAAAGCAAATTGGATCACATTATTATTTTGGAAGTGCAGAGATGGGTACTTTTTTCCCTCCGGCTCTGCTTTGAGCTTATTACCATTTTTGGAGATTTTTTTTGCTGACCTCTCACTACCTTGACACCAGAGCACAAATGAGGAGGATGTTGTGGTGTTAGGGGATAAAGGTAGAGATTCCTGCACGCCTTTCCTTGAATCCATATATAGGCATCTTTGACTTACAGCATATCCGAGTGCTGTACTAGCTTTGGTTGCTGTGGTGCTAAACATACTCCCAGGGCCCTTGGGGCTTAACTCACTGCAAACAAGAAGCTGTCAGTGCATGCAGGGATGGGGGAAAGCAAAACACATGCATTTCTATGAATCACAGTCATGTCAAAGGCTATATATATTTAAGAGAAAACTCCAGAACTGTAAACAGCGAAGCCCTTTGAAATCTCTATGTGGGATACAGTCTTTAACAAGATTATGGAACAGTTAGCCAAATCTAGATTTTTGTTGATCACTGAACCCAGCAGGCACGCTGCTCTTTCAGGGCCTTTGAACTATAGCTGCTCCCTCTGCCTGGAAGGCTCTTCTCCAGGATTCCACCTGGCTTGGCGCCTTCCCTAAACCTTCTTTAAGTCTCTTAACAATGTTATCTTTTCCCTGTAGTCTTCCCTGATATTTAAAGTTATAACGCCCCCACCCCATTCTCCTTACTTGCTTTATTTTTCTCCATCACACTTTGATCACCATCTAACACGCCCTGTGTCTTATTTATGTGACTGTATTGTTTGCCCCCAGTAGAACATGAGCCTCCAAAAGGCAGGAATTTTTGCCTATTTCATCCCTTGCTGTACCCCCAGCATCTTAGAATAGTGCGTGGCAAATATTAGATAATGGATATTATTCAAATAAATGTTTTCAAGAGTAAAGATTTGTTTGAATTAAGTTGTAGGGCACAGTAGAATAATCATGTCTGCACAGGTCAGCTCCTGGTAAAGATGCTCATTTAAAAATGTTGAGTCAGTTTACTACAAGTGTATACTTTTCTTGCCTATGCGGAAAATATTCCTAGCAGTGACTTTTCTGTTGGAAAATGATCGACTTTGGGGGAACTCTTTCAGATGTAAAGGAAGTTAACCAGGCGATCTAGATAATTGAACCTTGCAAACTGTCCTAGAAATGTTTACCGTTCTGCCAGATTGAAGCATGACTTCAGTGTTTGCATAACCACCTGCGTAATTACTCACATCAACATTCCAGCGTGTATTTGGTGAGCTACGCTCTTCAATTTTGCAATGAAAGTATTCGCACATGTTGGCTGCTACTGTGTAAGTTGGTCTCCCTCATACGTTCTGTTAGCTTGTGTCACTGTTTTGATCTGGGGGGTGTGGTCCAGTGCTGTAGAGCATTTGCTTTCTGGGTGAAAGGAGAATCCATGATGGAAGTAAATTATTGGTTTAAATTTTTCTTTGGGGGCTGTTTTTGTTAGTGCAAAGAATGGAAAAAGACGTAAGTATTGCTCTCGGGATACTTTATGTAATATATGCACTGGTTGAAAAAATACAGTGTTGTCTATACAACAGCATTGTAGGGTAGGGTGGAATTGGAAGCTTCCGGGCTGGATGAAGGTCTGGCTTCCCTGGGACTGCTTGAGTGGTTTGGGAGCGAGGTTTGGAGGGTGGCAGCAGCTGAGGAGCAGGAAGGGGGTGTGCTGTAGCTGGAAAAGGCCTCCTAAGGGAGAGCTAGTACCCCCTCTCCCACTGGTGCCTGCAGGACTTCCAGCTCTCTGTGGTGTGGCTGTGTGGGTGCTTCCTGTCACTCGGCCCTATATGAGTTAAGAATGCCTGGAGAAAACAGAAACACTAATTCGAAAAGACACATGCACCCCAGCGTTCATAGCAGCATTACTGACAGTTGCCAAGATATGGAAGCAACTTAAGTGCCCATCAACAGATGAATGGATAAAGAAGATGTGGTATATATACACAGTGGAACATTACTCATCCATAAAAAAGACTGAAATAATGCCATTTGCAGCAACATGGATGGACCTAGAGATTATCATCCTAAGTGAAGTAAGTCAGATAGAGAAAGACAAATACTGTATGTTTTCACTTATATGTGAAATCTAAAAAACAAAACAGAAACAGACTCACCGGTACAAAACTAGTGGTTGCCAGAGGGGAGAAGTGTGGGGAGAGGGGCAAGATAGGGGAAGGGGATTAAGAGGTATAAAATAAATAAGTTACAAGGATGTAATGTACAGCACAGGGGACATGGTCAATATTTTATAATAACTTTGTATGAAATATCTATAAAAATACTGAATTACTATGTTGCGCACCTGAAACTAATATAATACTGTGAGTCAACTATACTTTAATTAAAGAAGAAAAGTGCCAGGAGGAGAAAGCTTGGAGAGGGAAGAGTTAAGGGAGAATGTTAAGGCAGCAAGAAAGTAATTCATTTTTTTGAGACAGGCCCCACGTATGAACACTTGGCTCCCAAACAACTCACCCTTTCCTTCATTATCCACAGATACCCCCAAACCACCTTTCATGTACTGGATTCTGACTTTTCTATGTCAGCTGAACGTTAAAGAAAATTCTGTGTACAGCTGTGAGGGAAGTGCAGCGAGTTCAGTCATTCAGTATGCTGAAAGCAAGGAATCCTGTTCATTCGAGCTGACTGGAACACCTTCTCTTTGTTAGTAAAGTTACTACTAAATTTAAATAACTAATAATATCGGTCAGACACCACTTAATTTCTGAGCCTAGTCAGCTAGCTGTCCTTTTCCCAAGGGAAATAAGCTCAGTTGCGTTAACTTAAATCACACTTTTCCCATATCTTGAAATCATTTCCATTACCCTGCCCTAGAAAAAGTAGGCGCCTGCAGAAAGAAGGTTGAGACAGAATTATAAAGCCATTTGCATTAAATGAGCTTACTACGTCACTCTTTGAGCTCCTTGAGCAGACAGGTAACACCTCCTAATCACCAGCTGCATACAGATCAAGGTTTTTCCAATGAAGCTGAAGGTGGGCAGTCAGTTTGGGGAGACAAAACAGACATGAGAATCTCACAGAACATCCCGTGCAAAATGACTTGGCATAACCAACGGCACAAGAACTATCTGATAATCTGTGAATCTTCCCACTGAAGTGTGTGAATTGGGCAGTCTTTACTCTTAAGTCCTCTCTCTGCCCGCCCTTCAGAAATGGCCCAAATGTCTAGATGTGGGATTAATGAGACCTCTGCATGTCTGCAACCTTACTTCACATGTATATCATTGTCCCTTGTCCTAGGTTCGTGTTTCTCTATCCAAATTTTGAATCAGCCAAAATGCTTGTATGGACCAATATGTCATTTAGAATGGTACAGTTATTGATTTACAGTAAGGAATTATAATGAAGTGTTCTTTTAGGAGGGTTTTGGTTTTTTGCCAATTTAGCAAGAAAAATTTCATATGGTCCTATTTGCCAGTCATTTTGGCTGAGTTTTAAAAACCTTTGCATGATTGGATTACACATTCTTTCTATCTTTGCTCTAATGGGTGAGTTCAAGTAGTCAAGTTTATCTGAATTTTTAGGAGTCTCTTCTTAGGCTCAAATGACTAAGTCTGGTGTCCATACAGGGCCTTCGTTAAAGGCTGGATTTAAATACTGGGTGGATCTGTCTTGGACCCTCTTCTAGGGAACTCTTCTTGTAAGTCCCAAATGGGAGAGCTCACTATAAGCTGGTTTTACCCGTAAGCCTGGCCCCGGGCGTTCGATGCCCTTAGAGCAACGCTTAGTGTCTTGGGTTTTAGTTTTATTCTTAATCCATGGATCATACTTGCAGTCTACCTAACAGTTGAATGTAATGTTGTATTTTGATTTTTTTTTTCCAAGTTATTTCAGAAATTACCACAGCTGCTTCTCAGTTACTCAGATGCTTAAGACTCCTGCTTCCATGCTGCGGTTTTATTAACACCACAGCTGTCTGGGTGTAGCTTGTACCCTCACCCCATCCCATCTGCCACCTCTCACTGCTTCCTCACTTGCTACGCTTCAAGGTGGCAAATTCCCAAATAAGCTTCTGACCTCTCACCCTTACCGGCCTTAGTTAGGTTCATAGTAGCTTCTTTCACTGGGAGCACTTTCTTCAGGTGGGACCCTACCCTGGGGTACTGCTGCCTCTCAAGGGCCTGCTTTGTATGGTAAGTGTTGATTCTTCCCCTTCCTTGACTTGGAAACTTTTGCAAGGAAACTGAAAGATGCTTTCAGTTTAAGCAGCTGTGGCTCCCCCCGCACCCCATCCACTTGTTTTTTTTTTTTTTTTTTTTTTTTTTTTTTTTTGGTT
>NW_006784879.1:261208-270798 GCF_000442215.2 Lipotes vexillifer | reverse complement strand
CCCGTATCCCCTGCATCGGCAGGCGGACTCTCAACCACTGCGCCACCAGGGAAGCCCGATCCACTTGTTTTTAAAGCTCAAAATCTTATTGGAAAATAGGAGGGTTGCAGTCAAGGTTTCATCCATCTCTGAAGGATGTCGCTTACCTTGGATACCCTTCTTCCTAAAGGTGTTTCCAGTCTTGGCCTGTTTCCATATGGGTAGCGTCCACAGGGAGCTGGTTTTCCTTGCCACCTCTTGTAAAGCTTATCAGACTCTCTCTCCAGTGCTCCCCCAGCAAGCTGTATAGTAAGCAGAAAAACAAGCCCATTAAACTAAGAATCCAACGCAGAGTTTCTCTGTCCCCGCCAACCTCAGTAGAAAACAGTGACAAAGTATGTATGCATATAATTAAATGATGCATATAATTAAACACTTGAAACCAGCTTGATAGGGGACCTTCTTAATGCTTTTCTAAGTATGGAATTTTCATTTCAGAAGGGGGAGCTGGATGCCTGCGTTTTATTTAATCCCTCATCTCACTGGGAGTGGGGGGGACAGGTAAGGGAGAGGAGAGTCTTCATTTTGACCACAGCTCCAAGGTTCCGTAAGAGTCATTTGGCTACCCGTAGAGTAGACTGGAACAGACCTACTCTCCTGTAACTGTGTTTAGTTTTGAGGGTGTGTAGTCTGATGAGCTCAGTCGTCAAAGATAAAGCCACGCATCGCCTGGCTGTTCAAAAGAAGCATGGAAAGTAATTGTAAACTGTTTGTGTGATATGCTTGCTCATAGGAGTGAAAAATAGGGATATTCGGTATTTTGTACCATCCCAGTGGAGGCTTGTAGTCACTCTGTGTGGGATGGTAGAGCACTAGGACATTTGTCTGCCTCAAAGCTCTCCCACTCTGTGGGCTGTTCTGAGTAAGAAGTGGAAAGACCAAAGGTAGCTAGGGGTTGAACTAGAGTTTTGGTCTACGAAGCAAGTTTCATTGAGTACCTTCTGGGTGAGATTAGAGTATCATTTAAGGACATTGGCCTTGGAATCACAGACCCCAGTCAGAATCCTGGCTCAGCCACTTTCTAGCTGTGTGGCCTCCAGCAAATTTACCATTTTTGTCTTAGCTTCCTCACCTATAAAACTGGAAAATGGTGATAATGCCTACTCATAGGATTATTTTGAGAAATAAATAAGATGACGCACACAGAGCATTTAGCACGGGGCCTGACTCACTGAGGGCTGTTTGTTGTTAGTGTCACTACTGACTTATGTATGGAAAAAATACATAATGCGAGCCCAGTGAGGGCACGAGACACATGTATAGTTTTAGGAAAGAGAGGGACTACCAGCCTGCTGTGACGTGGATGGGAGAGACTTTATGGAGGGGCTGGGATTGGGGCCGCCGTGTTGTACAACTCCGGGAGCAACCTTCACACTATCGTCTTTGTGAATGGGTCCCTCTGACTGGTACAGGTGCACTGGTTGGGATTTTGAATGGGACCATGAAGGACAGGTGGCATTTGGATGGATGGAAGAGGGATGAAGGTATGCTTGGTAGGAATAAACAGGGTTCTTTCAGAGGAGGGTGAGGCCTCCCAGCTGGCAGGAGAGCTGTTTGCACTGAGGATGAGTAGGCAGGCGTTGAGGCTCAAGGTGGTTCCGGGAATTTGCTGCTTTCCAGTTACAGAAAGCTGGGTGGAGTGAACCTTCTGGTGTAAATGGATACAGGTCAGGGTGAAATGCGTGTGTTCTCTTCACCCTGTATTCGCTGAGAATTCCTTGTGTATGGCTAGGATTGCATATTCCCCAAAAGGCACTTTGCTGTGATAGCCTTTTAGTCTGGATAAGCCAACGTATCCAAAGAAAACACTCCCTTATTTTCTCTACAATTTAAAAATTTTTTCTTTAACATTACTCAGACCTCTTTCTCTTAAATACCACATTTGCTCCATCTGTGAAGAGACGAAGGTGTTGTGCGCCTTGTCCCCAGCTTCAATTGGTATAGTCTTAAATTTCTTAACTTCTCTATGCAGTTTTTTCTTACCTCTATGAAATTTATTCTGCTCTCTATGGGCTCTCAAAGGCTTTAAGAAAACCATGGCATAAGTTAGGTGGCAAGAAAAAAATTTCCTTATCATTAGACTTCTGTTTTTTTCGACTCATGTCTTAGTAGATTTCAATTTTGAGGATATAATAAAACCATAGTGGCCAGAAGTAAATAGCATATTCAATTAACTTGTAACTAACTTTAGCTCCGTAAACCTTCCAGCTATTTTAAACGACACAGTTTTATTGGATATTAAGTATTACATGATGCCGTAAAGCAGGGTCAGCAAACTTTTCCTATAGAGGGCCAGATAGCAAATATTTTAGGCTTGCAGGTCAGTTCTCTGTGGCAAGTCCTCAACTCTGCCTTTGTAGTATGAAAGCAGCTATGGACAACAGATAAATAGTTGCATATAGCTTTTTGCAATAAAACTTTATTTATCAAAATAGATAGCAGACTGCTTCAGAGAGTCAAATTTGGTCCACTAACCCTGCCCTAAAAGGAAAGAGATTTTGTTGGATTGGAAAGGTAAGTGGAAAATTAAAAGTAGGCAAATCACAACATTTTCAGATAATTAATTCCACCAAAAGCTTGAAAAAAATTTTCTCCTATTGTTTGGATTAAATTTCATGTTTAATAATGAGTTTGTGAATAAACCCCAAACATCTTTATCTATAGTTTTTTTTTTTTAAATCTAGGATCTAAGTTTCAAAACAAGCCTCTCTTTATTAAGCAACCATTTATTGTTTTCTTTGTACCAGACACTGTGTCGGTCATTGGAAGTTCACAAATAATTTAGGCACAGACCTTTCCTCTAGGGAGCCACAGTCTAGACAGTGCATCGTTGTTGCCAAATGAGGGCCCATGTCTTGGACCACATGAAATTTACGGCTCAGTGTACCAAGGAACCTGCATCGAAAAAGAGACTTTTTTTGCGGGGGGGACACTCATCTTTTCTTTCTCTGTTGTATACCCACTTGGGACTTCTGTATTTTTGTTTCTCTTTACTTGTGTGTTGTTAGAAAAGTCTGCTCAAAGAATTTACAAGTGGTGAAAATATTTATTTTAGTACTTGGTTGCCAACACTCTCAGTCTTGATAATTCAAGAGGTTGTGTGTTTTCCTACCCTTTGTAGTTTTAACTTAGTCACCTTACATCATTTTGTGAATTTTTGTCAGCTCTCCCCATCAAATTATAGACCAGCCCCACCAGATTTGCAGAGGGTAATAAGCTAATAGTATCGAAATACACAGGTGTAGAGAATTGTCCTGTGTCTAGTCACCTTTCCAGAGTGTTCTCTGGACCTGAGCCGTTCTGGCCTCTGCAGACTGGGTGGAGTTGTTGGGCAGTTCATGAAGGAGAAGGCGCTAAAGTCCAAGTGGATGTGGAATGTGAGTTCTCCGACCCCAAGTGGTGTGGCCCATTGAGCGCTGTGTGTTGGCGCAATTGGACAGGTATCCATGATTCTGATAGTGGAGGACCTTGGGAGCCAGGCTGAAATTTACCATGTGATGGAATAGAGGACAGATAGAACGTTGTTCCCTAAGTAGGAGTATGGCATGAGGAGGTGATTCCCTTTCGAGGGATTGTTCCTTTTATCAACAAAATGCAAGGGAGTTGGAGAGAGAGGGAGCGGACTCGGCTTCAAGATGAGAAAGATCTGGGCTCAGGTGACTTTGGAAAAGGCTTTGGAAGAAAGAGGGCTTTCATCTCTTTTTACTTTACATAATTATAAAAAATACCCCAAAGATGTGCTTTAGTAGAGTTTATTGAGGTGAGAGGAAGCAGTTGGAGTTGAGGGAAGAACATTTAAAGAATAGAAATGAAAAGATACATTTTTACAAATACAGTTGGCAGAGTATGTCAGTGATGAAGACACAATGGGGAGTGAATATAAAAATATGTAACTGGCAGCGGTTTATATATTCCTCTATAAAAAATACAGAGGAAAGGCCTTTTTTGTTTTGATGAAATAGTGGCTTGCTTTGGAATAGAGGGAAATTCTACTTTGCCCTTTGCGGTCATGAAGGGTCAGCTGGTGGGAATAAGATGGGCTCAGATTGTGGTATTTGAGGGTGCCTAGGACTGTCTGTGTAAGGTTTTAAACATATATAGATGTAGAAGAAAAGCATCACGCCTATCTGAAGTATTTTAGAAATGGAAAACAAAAATAATATATTGCAAAGGCACAATTTCCACAAATATATAACAATTCATAGAGAAGAGTATGGTCTGCTTCTGGTGACATTAATCGAGTCACTGTACCAGGTGGGATGAAATCTAAATTTAAATCTATTTTTAGTATTTTGGCATTTTTTTCCCCTTCAACAGGATAATCACTTTCTTGTTTTTTAGTGTCCCAATTACCTTGGAATTAAAGTCCTGAGATAGAAAACTATGAGTCAAAAACTTACTCTATAAGTAACAAATTATTACCGGAAATTTTAAATATCTGCAAAAATAGAATAGCATAATGAACCTCCCATCTATTTTCTGTTTTGAAGATACAGAATGTCGGAATATTTCTTTTCGAGAAGTGAATGCCGATTGTCCCAGTGTTCTATCTGGGGACAAAGCCTGAAGGGCAGGAGTATGACACCGTGGGACCTTCCCTAGGCCAGCTCAGATGCAGCAAAAACAAACAGTCTAGTTTTTTGTCTGTTTTTGCCAGTGTTGATGCTCAGGTACCCCTGTGGCCAGCAGCACTCAGCACCTGTGCCAAAGGTGATGCCTCAGGTGAGACACTAACCAAAAACTTCTGGCCAGCGTTCTGGTTCTAGCTAAAGCTAGACTAACTAAATTCTGCAGTGCCAGCCCAGTCAGTGCACACCAGGTACTTGGGCTTCTAATAGCTTTCTCGTCTACAGGAGGGTGGGCTTGCACTGGTGTGCCTGTGGGGTGATGGTTAAGGCTGCACTGGGCCAGCCCCCGCCCGCTCTGTGCTGAGTGGAAGCCGTGTGCCTGCATGGCACTGCAGGGGCATTGGCTTGTTTTTCCTTAGCACCGGCTGAAAGTCATTTCTGTTTTTAGATTTGCTTTCAGAATGTTACCTCTGGAGCAGAGAATACACGGATGTGTAGCTACCACTTAAGCTTCCTGTTCTTAGTTTTGCCCATACCTCATTGCCCTGAGAAATTATTTGAAAGTCCCAACAGTCAGTGCCTTCCATGATGAGTATACATTCTGTAATCATTGCTAGTAATGGGGAGTATTTTGTTATGTAATTCGTTTATGGTGGTTTTCGTTTCCTCCTGGCAAGTCTGAAATTATCATCCTCTAAAGCATGGCTGCCTGGGATTTTAATGAATAGATGTAGTACTGTTTGATTTTTCCCATCCATTCATCCATCCAGGCCTCCAGTAAACATTTATTGATATCTACTGTGTTTTGAATACTTTGCTAGTTGCTGGGGACACAGTGATTACTAAAATAATCTTCCCTTGAAGAGTTCATAGGCTGGGGGGGCACTTAGACACCAAAAGGGTTAGTAACAGTGAGCTAAGTGCAGTGATAAAGATAGGTGCAGCCTTTCAGGAGAGCACAGTCAGCTAAGGCATGTGGTGGACGGAACGGAGTAGAGGGCACCATGGAGAATTTCACTCTCGTTAAGGTGAAGAGTGGTGAGATTGGGGGCTGGAGATGTAACACAGTTGCTCTGTGAGAGTCAGGTCTGTTCAGCTTGCTGATGAGGTGTGGGGAAGTCTGTGAAAGGGATACAAGTAGTGTAGCAACATAGATATATTTGTGTTCTGGAAAAGTCTCTCGTGGTTACGTGCAGTCTGGTTTTCAGGGGCCAGGGACTGGAAACTCAGGGAATGCTGAGGTGCCTGAACTTCATTCATGCATTTCATTAAGTAAACCTTTCCTGAGCACCTGCTATGTGCCCTGCTCTGTTCTAGGCACATGGAATATTCGTTCACAAAGGAGAACCAAAGCGAGAAATAGTAGTAAGATTTTTTGAAGTTATTAATGCCAAATAAATTGCAGAGTTTGCTGTTCATGATCATGCCAGCCTTTTGAATACATGCTTGTTTTATAAAGGAATAAGCTGATTTGGGGTATTTTATCTTGGATTTGAGCCACTTCTGTGGGTGCAAATTAGTAAAGTGTTATTAAATCAGCTCTTGAGGTTTCAAAGGTTGATTATTCCAGCCTGTAGATTATTCTAGGCTGTAGACTCTCATTTTTCTGTTCATTAGCATCGACCAGAGACTGGGGAGGAGGGAGGAGAGGGAAACTTCTCTTTGACTTTTGCTACTTGTTAGCAGATTTGGTAAAGAAAGTGATGAGATTTGCTATTTCATATAAAAAATTGGGTTGCAGATTGTCTGTGGTCTTGTTGTACTCTGTAGTTCTTACTCTCTCTGAAGCCTGGGTAACTCCATGTCTGGATGTATCTGGTGGGTGTGTGTCTCACACACTGAGGGGTCAGATTAACCTTGGAAATTTGATGTGAGCAAATAGTCCAGGAATTAATATACTTTATTATTTTACCTATCACATTAATCACTTGCAGTATGAAATAAGTTACCCTGGTCTGATATAAGGACATGGAATTTATTTTGCTATTCCTCTGATCTTTATTTTTACTTGCACTTTGCTGGTATAGTTTAGGAGTAGGAATTTAAAAATAAAAACAAATGACAATTCCCTGAGGCTTTGGAGAGGTAATAGTACCTACCTCCTAGGGTCAAGGTGAGGATCGTATGAATTAATATAATCAATGCCTAAGGTCCAGCACTTGGTAAATATTATATAAATATTGGCCATTATTACGGATCTACATACTTGTGAAAATCAGTCAAACTTTGTGTGAAATTAATAAGCAACAGGTGAGAATCAGGACAATACTAGATGATACAATATCTAGATAATATAAGACAATACGGCATATGGGACTAGATAATATAAAATTATATCACCTTTTACTTCACTAGCAAGGGCAGACTAGACGTTTTAAAACACTTAGGTTCAAGGAAAGTTAAAAGTGTTTATACTTGTAGACTTACGTTTGAAAAATTCTTACTACGAACTGAGGAACAGGTAGATATAGCATTTCGGCTGTGACTTTTCTTCAACAGTCCCCAAAATAATAATTCTGAAGAACTCATGCAGAAACATCAAAGTCTGTGACTAAATATTAGATAGCTCAGTTTATCAGGCACTGTGCTCACCAGCCCTATTTCAAGATAAATGAAACATTAATGTAAATTGTTCCGAATTTTCTAAGAGGTCTACTCTTCCTTAAATAGAGGACGTACAGACTCTTAAATAGCAATATATATTCTGCAGTTCAGCAGCTTTTCAAGCTACGATTTTTATAACCATCTTTTGGATTTGAAGATGCAGAATCTGGAATTTCTACTTTTGTTCAATTCAGCAAGCCTTTCTCTAGATGCAACTGGCGAAGATGTTGAGCACAACGAGAGGGAGGGACGGAAACTAAAGCGACTTGTTTCTTGGCTGCAGTGACCTCTAAGCAAAATGAACCAGCTATACACATGGGTGGTGATGACTTTATAATTACAATTAGAATAGTTTTAGTACAAGAATGAGGCCTTGGAGGGAAAAATGTAAACATGTAGGCATTGTATGAACTGGAGAATAATCACCAGTCGTGACTATGGACCCCTTTTCCAGTGGGTAATGACTTCTTGGACTCTGGCTATGAGTTGACAAATGGATTCTGTCATTTTGGATATCTTTTGGAAAAGTGAAAAGGAAACAGGGGAAGCATATTCATAAGGAGAAAAAAAGAAGGGACCTTGAGCGGGTGGGCAAGTGGGAGCAAATGTCTCAAGTGCATGGAGCCTCCAGACCTTGTGAATCATGTTGTGATTACAGCAACACACCTGTCATGTGTCTGCGGGTGTTTGGAAATAGTCTTGATATCCACGAACTGATAAATGTTACGCTTGGCATTGTTCTCGAAAACTCCAGGAGAGTTAAGGCTGGAGAGTATTGAAAGGCCAGTGTTCCTTATGGTGATAGCTGTCCTAGTTGAAAGAGCTGAAGTTCTGGGATAGGAATGACGCTTCCTGTTATATTAATCCTGCAGCTTTCCAAGGTACTTAGTCAGACAAAAGGCATTATTATTTTTTCATCTCTCAACATGGATTTCTCCATTTATTTACGAGATAGGCTTTACCTAGAACGTAGGAACGACTAGCTGAAGGGGAATTCAGCTTTCATTCCTTTTTTGCTGGGGATTTCCTCCATCACGGCCGGGGAAACCCACACACTCTTGTTTGCAAATTCAGCATTCATCAGGCATTTCCAAGTGCCTGGAACTGTACCATGCACTGTGCTTCTCTCACCGCTGGATACCCTCCCTACCGAAAATGTGCTGATCTAATTCAGAAGATAAGAGGAGGACTTGCATGCCTTATGTGGAGTCTGCTATGGACTAAATGTTTGTGTTCCCCCAAATTCATCTGTTGAAGCCCTAATCCCAATGTGATGTTATTTGGAGGCAGAGCCTTTGAGAAGTAATTAGGTAATGAGGGTGGAGCCCTCATGATGGAATTAGTGCCCTTACAAAAAGAGACCAGAAAGCTAGCTCTTTCTCTCTCTGCCATGAGTGGATACAGCAAGAAGGCATCTATTGGCAACCAGGAGGAGGGCTCTTATCAGGAACAAAATTGCCTGGTACCTTTAGCCCCGACTTCTCAGCCCTCTGGAACTGTGAGAAGTAAACATTGTTGTTTAAGCCACTCAGTCTAAGGGTATTCATTATACCAGTCCAAGCAGACTAAGACAGGGTCTATGGGCAACTTCAAAGGAATCTGTCCTTTAGCCTTTCATTAAATGTTAAAAAATTATGGTACTGTCCATTATATATATTTTTTATAACCTCAAGTTATTTTTAAGCCAAGTGTTTAAAAAATGTTAGCTGCTTAAGTCAGATTGGAAGTAGTTGATCACTTTCCTTTAAAGTCTAAAATGGAATAATTGCTGGAGTTGAATATCAGTGTTTTTTATTCTAGACACTCTGAAACATGAATACTCATGCTGGAAATTCTTGAGTCAGCACGTGAAAAGAAAAAGGCAGTGTCTGCCCAGCGATCAGAGCCCGCTAAGCAGGGAAAGGCAAGCTAATGCTGGTATGGGCACAGCAATGGAGTTTTCGTCTGCCTTGTTCTCTGGATATAGGACTCATGATAATTACGAGCAGTATGCATTATCAGCAGAATGCAGTTCAGGAATTAAGAATCAGCAAGCTGACATCTGAGTTTTCTGCATAGAATTTCCTCTGTGAGACTAGCCAGTGGTGGTGCATTAGATGCTAGGAAGCCATCCACTCAGTTGTTAAACAGATAATCGATTGACTTGCAATTTGTAAGATTTTTTTTCTGGTGGCCATTGCCTAGTTAAAAACAAAGACTTTAAAATATTGCAAGAATAGAGTACTGCAATAATAATAATAGTAGTAGTAGTAGTAGTAGTAGTAGTAGTAATAATAATAATAATAAAATATCCTAGATATGCTGTGAACATTTCCCTAAAATAGCCCCTGTGATTAGGCTCCCTGCCCTTTCACATTTGCTGTTTTTTTTTTTTTTTTT
>NW_006784879.1:240352-256953 GCF_000442215.2 Lipotes vexillifer | reverse complement strand
TCCCAGACCGGGGCACGAACCCGTGTCCCCTGCGACGGCAGGCGGACTCTCAACCACTGCGCCACCAGGGAAGCCCCACATTTGCTGTTTTGAGGTCTCATTTTCCAGTGCTGTAATGATTGATATTACTAATATATGTTAGATTTGTCTCCAGGTTTCTCCTAAAGCTCTGGAATATGCCTGTCATTAACATGATCTGGCAACTTTTTTTTTTTTTTTTTTTTTTTGTTGCGGAGCACAGGCTCCGGACGCGCAGGCCCAGCGGCCATGGCTCACGGGCCCAGCTGCTCCGCGACAAGTGGGATCCTCCTGGACCGGGGCACGAACCCGTGTCCCCTGCATCGGCAGGCGGACTCTCAACCACTGCGCCACCAGGGAAGCCCTGCACATACTCTTGACAAGGCTGTTGATGGTGAGAGAACTTCTAAAAGAGTTCATTTCTTTCCACAACTTCTAATCTTGTTTTTTTTTTTTTTTTTTTAGTATCAAGCTAACATGTTCCTTCCTTTAATTTCTACACATTGGTCCAAGTTGGCTCACAAAAAAAAGTTTACTCCCTCTGATATGCAGCCCTGTCAATACTTGAAGACTGTTTTCCTGCCATTCCTATGTCTTTTCTCCTATATGCTAAGTAGGCCTACTTCCATCAGCTAGCCTTATGTGACATGTTTTGCAAACCTCTCACCGTCCTGCTTGCTTCTGTCTGGGCAAACTCCACAGGATGGCTTAGATCTGTGTGACTGAAAATTTCATCTTTCATTTGAATGTATCTCATGGCTAGGTACATTCAGAAAATGGCAAGTCTTTCTTGAGGGAAAAAAATGGCTACTGTTATCCACCTGTAGGAGACATAGTAACTTAGTTTTTTTGGTGAGAAGTAATATAGTTGTCTGTAATAAATATGTATTACTTTTATAATCAGAAAATATTATATAATTTTAATAAAAGCACTGTTTCTCTTTCCAGTCACTATATTGGGTAGAGTTTGGATGTAGTGAGTGAAACAAGAAAGTAATCCTTCCCTCCCTCCCTTTCTTTCTTCCTTCATCCCGTTCATTCGCCAATCTTTGTGTGCCTGCTGTGTGTCAAGAACCATGGCACTGGGGACACAGAGGTGAAGGAGAGAGGTTTCTTCCTTGAAGAGGGCATAAATGAGTGGTAGAATTATTCTGGCCATTGGGAAGGATGCAGCAGAACATGTTTAATTCTCTGTGATGACACTTATCAACCATATGATCCCCAGCAGGTCTTTCTGTCTGTCCTTGCTTTTGAACTTCTAAAATGGGAATGGTCCTTGGAGTAGCTTCCTCCTAGGATTGTTCTAAGCCTTAAAATCAAGATGATAGTACATGGTAGGTGAGACTTCTGTGAAGATCATGGCTATTACCTTTGTGCTCTCATTGTTGTTACTGATGAATAATACTTTTTTGGAGGGAGGTCGAGTGACTAATTGCCCGTGTTAATTTCTCTTTCTTTTTCACGTATTTCTTCCCCTTATCCAGTTCTTTCACCATTCTATTATGAAAATTTCCAAGCATATAGAAAAGTTGAAAGACTGTTACAGTGAATACCCACATACCACCACCTGGTTTCTACCTTTTACATTTTACTCTGTCACATAATCTATCCATCCCTGTTATTATCCACTGTTAATGGACTTGTATTTACAGAGCTGATACGTGGTAGTCATTTTCTCCAGGAACTGGAGCCCTTCCCACCATGGTTTTGTCCCTATTCCCAACACTGGTAATGATGGTTAGGATGATGACATGGGTACTCAGCACGAAGTACTGCATTATTAACTCATTTAATCTTTATAATGATGCTAGTAGACAAGTGCTGTAATTAATCTCCATTTTATAGAAGGGGAAACCGAGGCACAGAGAGATGAAATGATGTGTCCCAAATCACACAACTAGTAAGGAAAAAAATGAGAAATCTGGTAATCACTCTGGTTAGGCTAGGTTTAAAATTTTTTTTCTAATCTATAGAATTAATGGAAAAAATTTGAGATACCATTTATGATCATGAAAAGTAACCTCTGCGTTTGTCTTCAGCAGCTAGTTTGTGGCCACTGCTGTGCCAGGAGCTGGGGTTATGCAGGTGATGAAGTGATGGTCTTCTCCCAACAAGGCCATCATGAGTTGTTGGAAGGATCAGTGTTTTCATAAAAACAATTTTGCTGGAATAGTTAGAAATGAAGGATTTCAGTAAAGTTACATTATGTATCTAGTTTTACTTCAGAGAAACCTTTACACATAAACGTTTGCTTTTTGCGGGTGTTTTGTGACAGGATAAAGGATTCCAGCAAATGAACACTACCTATTTGGAAGTGTCTTACTATTTATAGACTTATTTTCTTTTGCCTTAGCAGAGGGAAATAATTTGGGGGAAATGTATCCAAGGATTATTTACCCATGAAACATATTCTGATTAATGGTATTGTAAAGTGTGCCTTAATTACACTTACCAAGGCATCTTATCACTTAAAAAAATACTGTTATATGTTTTCGTTTTCCCTTTTATCTTTTTTTTTTTTTTTTTTTTTTTTTTTGTGGTACGCGGGCCTCTCACTGTTGTGGCCTCTTGCGTTGCGGAGCACAGGTTCCGGACGCGCAGGCTCAGCGGCCATGGCTCATGGGCCCAGCCGCTGTGCGGCATGTGGGATCCTCCCGGACCCGGGCATGAACCTGTGTCCCCCGCATCGGCAGGTGGACTCTCAACCACTGCGCCACCAGGGAAGCCCTCTTTTTTTTTTTTTAAATAAATCTTATTTATTTTTGGCTGCATTGGGTCTTTGTTGCTGCACGCGGGCTTTCTCTAGTTGCAGTGAGCAGGGGGGCTACTGTTCGTTGTGGTGCGCTGGCTTCTCATTGCGGTGGCTACTCTTGTTGCGGAGCGTGGGCTCTAGGAGCGCAGGCTTCAGTAGTTGTGGCATGCGGGCTCAGTAATTGTGGCGCACGGGCCTAGTTGCTCCACGGCATGTGGGATCTTCCCGGACCACGGCTCGAACCCGTGTCCCCTGCATTGGTAGGCAGATTCTTAACCACTGCGCCACCAGGGAAGTTCTCCCTTTTATCTTTTTCAACATTTTTGTTTCAGTTTACCAGCACAGCACAAAAAGTGCAAATTACAACCTCAACAGGGGCCAGGAGCCTCGCCCAGCTGGCTCACATCAGTGAGTATGTGGACATGTTTCTGTGTCTCTCTGCTCCCAGGCCCATTGCCTTAGGAATGTACACTGTTGTGGCAGGCATGGAGTGAGGAACACATTAGGGAGGGTGTACAGGATGCAGAAACAAGGGGCAGCCATGGCACCCTTAATCAACATTGGTTGAATAGCACAGTAAAGAATTTTTTTTTTTTTTTTTTGCAGTACACAGGCCTCTCTCACTGTTGCGGCCTCTCCCGTTGTGGAGCAAGGCTCCGGACGCGCAGGCTCAGCGGCCATGGCTCACGGGCCCAGCCGCTCCGCGGCATGTGGGATCTTCCCGGACCAGGCACGAACTCGTGTCCCCTGCATTGGCAGGTGGACTCTCAACCACTGCGCCACCAGGGAAGCCCAAGAATTTTTATACATCAAGAACAAAAGCATCCTTTGTGTTAAATGCTTAGCACTACTGAAAATTTAGAAACTTCCTGCTCCAGGCTCATTGGCTTCTTTGGGTGGGGTAAGGCTTTTTTAAATTACAGTTTAAAAAAAAAAAAACTAAGCTAAAATAAACTATTTTCAGTTGACCCTCTTTGGGGCCACTCCTTGATCAGTATCTGTGAATAAGATTGTTAACTGAAGAATGCCTCTTCTAGTCGGAAACGAGATAATATGCAGTTTTGTTTTAATTTTTCCTGTTAAAGGATTTAAAAAGGTGTTTTTATTTACATATAAGTAAAAATTTGAGAACCTCTTCAGTAATCACTCATATATTGTTATTTACTTTTTTGAATCACTGAGCTGCCTGAGCATTGCAAGGCATTCTTATTAGCATTCCTCTAAAGGTACTGTTATAGATGATAATTTTATATAGAGGATGGAGGAAATAATAAAATTGCATTTGTCATCCTGTTGAGGTGAGACACTTGCAAGGGGAAGATAGTTTCTAGCAGGGTGATGAAGCCTGTTGTTCATGCTGTGGTTTTGACTATTCTTCTGGATGGCTACCTTGACCGTGGGGGTCATTGTGATTTCCACATGACACAAATTCGAAATACGATTCCGTCCCTTGCCCTTCTCCCACAGTCTTTCCTGCTCTGTGGTTATTTCTTGATTGGTGGGTAACACACAAGCCCTTCTTTATCCCCTTCAGGGCATGCAGACTCCCGGTGAAAAAGCCAAGCAGATTTATTTTGACAGCACTTCCTGGAGGGCTTTCCCCATTTCTTTCCAGGAAAAATTAAAATTGCTCTGCCTTTTTAAAAAATTTTTTCTTTAAGGACTGTCTATTTCATAAAAGCCACAGCATTATAAACAACTTAATAGCAGTATTGTAACATTGTTTTGAAAAGTACTCACTCGGTCACAGAACTGAAAGAAAGAGCTCTTCCAGGACCCATTGCCCACGTCCTTGCTTCCTAAAGCCCTGGGGGCAGAAGCATCCCAGGAAAATCAGTAAATATCATATCTTAGTCTTTAGGTGGTTTCACTAACTCCCGGTAACAAAGTCTGTTTTTTGTTTCGATAGGAAGTTAAAGGAAGTTCTTCCTTAACCTAAATGGAGAGAATGATAGGGCCACAGGGTCCCTTAGAAGTGGTCTTGGTCATACTCTGCAGAGATGAGAAAATGAGTGCATCAAGGCTAGGGGGCTCACCCAACGTGGAATAGCTTGTTAATGATTGCTGGTCCGGTGCTTTCTAAACTCCATGGAGCCATTTTAGTTAAGGTCTCTTGTCCTAAGCTGATTAACAATTTTCATGTAAACAGCCAGTTGATGAAAGAGGCTGGTGAGAGGCTTCATCCAAGAGGTTGTCATTCAGCAAACACTTTTGGGGGAGTGAGTTACCAAGATATAAAGATGATTAAAGCTTGGTCCTGCCCTCAAAGAGCAAATAGTCCAGAAAAGTGTTTGAAGGCGTTTACAGTTTTAAAGTTCTTTCTAGCCCAGTGATTCTAGCTTCTTTTTCCAAAAAAAATTTGTGTTAGTTTCATATCTCCACAAAAACAAATGCCTGGTGGTTAAACTGTCATAAAAGGTGAGATACCAAGTTGTAGTGTACGGTGTCTGAGGCGGGGAATGCAGGCCGATTGGCCCAAGTTCACATCAAGAGAGCATCGTCAAGTAGATGGTCGGAATAGAAATCTGGATGGTTTGGGGAAATGGCAGCAAATAGACCTTGGGGAACAAGCACTCAACAGGAATGGGGGCAATTCTGAATGTGGGCTGGGATAATGATGAGTCTAAAAAGGCAGAGGGTAAGTGATGAAAGTTGCAGCTATAGGCACCAACCAAAGAAAGGGTCTTTTTTTTTGTTGTTTGGCTGCGTCACACAGCATGCACAGATCTTAGTTCCCAAACCAGGGATCGAACCTGTGTCCCCTGCAGTGGAAGGGCGGAGACCTAACCACTGGACCACCAGGGAATTCCCAGAAAGGGTCTTTTTTATGTGCACTTTACTGGTTCCCATGGAGGGACCATTTTTGGACACACTTGTTTTCTGTCAAGTGCACAGCACTGTATTCAGTGGAAAAGTGCTGCTTAATCTGGGTAAAGGATGGTTTGTTGTCTGGCTTATCTCTAGTAAGTTGACCGTCATCTCTTTTCCCCCTAATGTATTCCTAGGCCTTCCCTTACTCAGTATAGTTTTCCTGGAGAATCCATGAAATTTGAAATCTTATTTTAGGCACTTCAAATTAGGCAGATATACTTTTTGCATATGTACAAATTTGAAATAAATTTAGGTTTATTTCCTTTTATTTACATAGCTATGTGGGGGGTGTGGGGGGGACATGTACACACCTTTTCCTGGATTATCATTTAATATTGATGCTGTCATTCGGCGCAAATTCGGATGTTTTAAGAGTATTGGGAGGAAGAGGATTCGTTTCCTAAGCAATCAGAAAAGGGGTCACATCTCTGAATATTTACTGCAAAAGAGGCATGGCTGGAGGAAGAACTATTTACAAATTAATGAATGAGACAATTATAATGTTTTTCCGATGTGGATGGAGCTTTGCATCTCTAATAGTGAGACCCAGTGATATTCGTGACTAGGATCTGTTCCTCCAAGAGCTTTCAACTAGGGATAATTCATTTGTTTGTGCTCAGAAATCACAGCCACGACATGCCTCTTTAATGACTCAGAGGCAACGGAACACACAAATAGAGAAATCGGCACGTATATGAAAATAACACATATTCCCCCCCTCCTCCAAAGGTCTCCCTACATAGGAGTGTCATTAGCATCCTCCATTTGAGTTAATCCTTTTCTTAATGTGAAGTGCTTAGGATGAGGGACCAGTGCATCTTTTAATTACCAACTAGCCTGTTATTTAGTGGGAAGAGGCTGGTTTTTGGAAGCTTGACATTAGTGAGGCTCATTTATGTGATAGTCACATGCAGAGGACACAGGCTTGCTGTCTTCAGGTCAGGAGAGGGGAGACTTAGATCGGGCAGCTGCCTCCTTTCTGCCACTGTGCTAAATGAAGTGTGATGTGGACAAGCTCTTTGAGGTGCATAGAAATTGTTGCCCGACACGAGAAGACGCTGAGGTGAGGGGTAAATCAGGTGACTCACGGTTCAAGCACCACAACTTGGTTTGAGGTGGTGATAAGCACTGACAGTGAGAGGCTCACCCCACAGGGGGAGCTGCTGGGAACACGGGTGTAGGAACTGATGGATGTGGGTTCAAATTCTGACTCCTTTCAGTGTCCTTGGGGCAAGTTAAATTAAACCTCTCTGCGTCTAGGTTTCCTCATCTGTAACACGAGGATTACAGTACCTTCTGTACAGGGTTAAATGCAATAAGGGAAGTGCCTCCCCATTCCTGGCTTACAGCAGACTTCAAAAATATCTTCCTTCCTTGCTTCCTCCTCCCAGGCAGTTCTTAAGAGGAAGAGTAGTTGTGAACTGGCATATCTTTTGATACGTATCTGAAAGATACTTATATGAGTGGTCCAGAATGGAAGTCCAGTGTTTGCGTCTAGATAAAGCCTGGGTTCCCTGCTTGTGCAGGTATAATACAGACGGCAGGGGCTGCCCAGCTGCTGGGGTTGTCGTTCCAAATACATCTGCTAACGAAGGATTCTGGGCTTCCTGTCTTCACGCTCTGCCCAAATGTGGCTGTAAACCTGCCCATGTGCTAGAGAAGATTCCTCGACGGCCGTGGTCCCTTTGACCAGGGATGCTTATAGGAGACCTGAATGGCCACCTTCTATTGGGGATGGGTGTGTATTTGGTGACCGGGTGTGAGTCAGGTTTCTGAAAATGGTTGCAAATTGGCAAGTTTTGTAAAAATGTCAGAGGTATCGAAACCAGATACCAAACCAGCCCTTGAACATTCAGAAAATATAAGAGGCTGGCTTCTAATGAGTAGAAAACAAAAGTTTCTGCTAACTTACTAAATTGGAAAATAACACTAATGAATGTGTAGGCATGGTATGGATGGAACCTGCTCTGTGTATGTCCTTTATGTAATCATTAGAGAACTTGTAAACCAAATTATGCCTGGGGGAAATTTTAAATCCAGTCTCAGTCAACTTATTGGTATGTTAGGGAAATTAAAAAAATGGTTTAGCTTGGCCTTTCAGAGAGCTATTATACTGTTTGAACCATGACTACTATTGTTATTATCATTAGACAGCTAATATTTATTGAATTGTTATTGTTGGCTGGGCCCTGTGCTGGAAAGCTTTTACATCCTCGCATCTCATCTTCACAACACTCATAGGAAGTGGATACTGTATTGTGTCCATGGACAGCTGAGGATGTGAGGTGTAGGGAGATTAGATAATTTGCCTAACACCACTGGTAAGCAGTAGAGCTGGCTCAGGCATATCCGTCTTGAGAAGCTCTGTAGCATCATCTAGAATTATGTCTGTGGGAATTGTGTGACATGCAGAATTCATGCCGTATGTCTGTGCAGCTTCCATTTCTGTTGTATTCCTCTCTGTCTTCAGTTCTTCACCTTAAAATCTACATGTAAATCATGCTAATTTAGCAAAATCTATGGTGAACCCACTTAGCGTTTTCACTGAAAAGACCTAAAGACTGTAAGGTGAAGTCTCTGGAACTTGGTTCTTCCGGTGCCCATTCTCATTGCATTAGCTTCTCTCTGTGTTAGACCAACACGCATCTTCCTGGAAGCTTTTCCTTCCTGCATATCTTTGGAAGAATTTGGAAGAATTTCCTGCCATGAAGGTGTCTCACGGTATCAAAATGACATTTTAAGTATAACGATGGAATTTTGACTCATCGCCCTTTTTTCTAAAATGCTTTATGCAGATTATATCCCTGCCCCTGGCTGTACTTAAATGGTATTGGCCAAAATTTTTTTCAGGATTAAGATGGGGAACTTTTTGGACTCAGACCTTGAAGGTCCTTTAAAAACTTATAATTTGGGGAATGAAAAAAATCGCTTACGAAGGAAATGTGGCTATCAAAGTGATAAGCCAAGTGATGCCACACAGCTGGCAACCTTCTGGGCAGGAAACCTGTAGCAGAGCAGAATTGGCCTTACTCCGCTTTAGCATTTAAAACACCATCACCACCAGCGTGTCCACTGTCGTGGGAAACGCGTCTGAAGCCACTGCCCGTATACAGCATTTTGCCTTATCGCTACGGTGGGGCAGGGGTGGGTGGGATGTCTGAGTATCTGCTCACTGAAAGGAAGCATGAGTTTGGACTTGACCAGGCTGCGTTTTGAAAGACCAGGCCAACCAAGCCATCCTGGGGAGGCCCTTCCAGATTCCAAGAAGCATAAATTCCAAGATTTATGATATAGATAGTTCTAATTTTATGCATTTCCTAGGTATTGAATAGTACTTTTGGCTCTGTTTATAATGTATTTAGTATACTTATGCTTATTTCATAGGAACTATCACGCTCTTGAACAATTTTGAATTATTTTAATGGTTTGTATTTGCTTTATCTTTGCTTTTATAACACTGTTGTGTCTCAGTTCAGATTTAAGAATGTTGTTCAGGGATGCAGTCACCAATTTTAATATCCTTCCTGTGGGGAATTATATAAACTGCCCGTATACAGCATTTTGCCTTATCGCTACGGTGGGGCAGGGGTGGGTGGGATGTCTGAGTATCTGCTCACTGAAAGGAAGCATGAGTTTGGACTTGACCAGGCTGCGTTTTGAAAGACCAGGCCAACCAAGCCATCCTGGGGAGGCCCTTCCAGATTCCAAGAAGCATAAATTCCAAGATTTATGATATAGATAGTTCTAATTTTATGCATTTCCTAGGTATTGAATAGTACTTTTGGCTCTGTTTATAATGTATTTAGTATACTTATGCTTATTTCATAGGAACTATCACGCTCTTGAACAATTTTGAATTATTTTAATGGTTTGTATTTGCTTTATCTTTGCTTTTATAACACTGTTGTGTCTCAGTTCAGATTTAAGAATGTTGTTCAGGGATGCAGTCACCAATTTTAATATCCTTCCTGTGGGGGAAATTATATAAGTTACACATACAAACTGTATATATATATATATATATATATATATATATATATATATATAATTATGTTATATGTTATTGGTATGTGATATACAGGTTATATGTTATATGTATAATATAACATATATAACATTGATTATCCTGTAACCTATAGTTTCTAGAAACATATTGGAGTTACAAAATAAGGGTAGTCTTTTAACTGTTCTTCTTTTAACTATTTATGGGAGACACTGCACCATTATCAGTTATACGTAACATAGGAATGCAGCCTTGCTTGTTTGTAAAATGAATAACGTTTTGTTCTTTTGTAAGTATCACAGTGTTCCTGGGATTTAGTATCCTCATTCTCAAAATGAAGGAATTTAACTGACAACTTCTGATGTCAGCTCTAAACTGATTGAATTGCCCTGTTAATCTCTTGGGTCATGCAATTTAGCGATATAACTGGGGTTAGCCTGAGTGTTTCAAAAGCAAGATTAATGAAAGCTCATTCTCCAGCTGTCAGGTTAGGAGATTATTCAGGAAGGTTGCCCTGTCATTTGAACCTGGGTTGCTGATGAATAAGCCAGCATCACTATCCTGAGACCACCTCATTAATCGAGCCACAGCCTGACCGCTGCATCTTCTTCACCATCTAGTTGTGGAGCCAGCAGCTCGCATCAGGTGCACTGTTGGGACCCGCGGAAGGTCTGACACCAACCCTGTTCATCCAGACAGCATTTTCTAGACCCGTGTCTCAGCTCACTTGAATTTGGTAACCAAGGATTTACATGTAGTTTTTTTCCTCCCCTCATTTTCAACTGATTTCCCTTTTTATATCTTCCTAATTTTTGCTCTTTTCCAACAAAACTATGGATGTACACTGTGTAACGGCCTGCCTTTCATCTGCTGCTTTGATTTTCTCAACTGAAAAATGGTGATACTAATTTCAGCCCTTTCATTCGTTTTGGGAAGAAAAATGAGATAAACTGATGCCACAAAGTGCTTTGAATTTAGAGCAGGAGGGAAGTTCAATTAAAATAAGAATCTTCTATCTTTATTTTTATGTGACATTTAAAATGTTAGCATTGAATACGCATCAGGGAGGGAAATCTCATTTTGAATGTCATTGATAGAATGATGGCCGAGAAGATATTAGAGTTGCATTGCAGAAACTAAGAAAATGTGTTTAAAAATGATTAGAACCAAGCCATCTACTGTTTCCTTTCATATAGGAGAATTAGATGGTGACTGTAGGGTATAATAGAAAATAAGAATGCGTACTTCAAGATTTTACACATCTATTTCGTATATATCCTTTTAACTCAATTTCAAGGAAATAGTGTTATGTATAGTTCAAGAATGTTCCTCTGTGTGGTGAGCTGTATGGTTCAATCTGGTAGCAACTAGCCACAGGTAGCTATTTTAATTAAAATTATAATCAGATGTAATTAAAATTTTAGTTAGTCCCATTAGTCACATTTTAAGTGCTTAGTAGCCACATGTGGCTAGTGGCTACAGTATTGGAGAGTCCAGATATAGAACATTTCCAGAAGGTTCTGTGAGGCAGTACTACTTTAGAGGAACTGGAAAAAGGCAAAAGAAAATTCCCTTCCTCTTCCTCCCCCCAGTTGCTTTTTAGAATTCAAATAGAATCTCTGGCCTTATATTATTAAATTTTAAATGTACATTTGAAATTATTAAGGGAAGCAAAAGGCGTTTGGGCAGAGAAGAACCACTTACTTCAAAACATCATTTGTTTCCCTACTGAGAACAAACATGCTTTTCAGAATAACACTTGGAAAATCTTGGAACCAGTTCTTTGCTCTCAAGTTGCACTTCGTCCATAATCATTTTCTTACTTAAGTAACGTTACCCAGACCAATACAGTAGTCACTTAATCATGTACCATCTTCAGTTGTTATATAATTATTTCACGGGTATAAACCAAACGGTTGCCTTTAGCAAAATAACTAATATATTCCAAGTCCACTCGGTTCACAAATCCACCTGGGCTCTGTCATCAAAGGATATCCGCTTCTCCCCACTCCCACTGACCACTGTGGTCCCAGCCACCATCCTCTCTCTCGCAAGTGACTGCAGTTGCCTCCTGACTGGTTCCCCGCGTCTGTTCTTGCCCTCTCACCCACTTTCCAGTCTGTTCTCAACACGGCAGTCAGAGAGATCATTTTAAATGTCAGGTCACATCACTCTTGTGCTCAAAATTCCCCAGTGGCTTCCCCTTTTATTCCAAGTAAAAGTGAAAGTGTGGACAGTGGATTGTAGCGCCTCGCGGGTCTCACAGCCCCATCTGACCTCACCGGTTCTCATTCCCCTCAAGCTACAGTGAGCTCTTCTTTCTCCTCCAAGTACCACAGGCATAATCTTGCCTCAGGAATATGCTGTTTGCCTTTGCCACTTCCTCTGCCTGGACCGCTCTTATCCAAGATGTCCACATGGCTGATTCCTTCACTTGTTTTAGACGTTTTTCAGCATCACTTCATAATGAGGTCTCACCAAACTATTTAAAAATGCCACCTACCCACCACCCCCTCTCCAGTGCCCACACAGCACTCACTCTTCCGTTTCCTGCTAGCTTTTTCTCCATAACATTTGTCACCATCTGACATACCTTACTTTTACTTATTTATTTGTGTGTAGTCTGTCTCCTCCCGGTAGACTATAAGCTGCTTGAAGGCAGGGCTTTATGTCTTTTTATCCTTAATGCCTACAAGGCAGACAACCATAATCTAATGAATGAATGAATGACTTACATATTTAATGACAGTTATAAATAGTACAAAAAAGAATAAGATAGGTGCATTTAAAAGAGAATTCTACTTTTTTGGAACCAAAGAGTGCTAATTTGATGAAATTCATTTTAGCAAGAGATAGAGAAACACAAAGACACACTTTCCGGCATAATCCTGCCTCTACCACGTTCCCCTCTGAGATGACTCTGGGTTCAGCCTCCACTTTTTGCGGGCTCTGCCAGAGGCCTCTGTTCCTCTCCCTCCTAGTCTTGAGGGGCCACAGAGAGGAGAGTTTGGACCAGGGCTCCAGGGGTTCTATGTGGACAACTTGGAAAAGAAAAAGAACTTGGGGCTCCAGTCTGGGCTGATCCTTGGGCAGACCAGCCAGTCCTTTGCGGACATTCAAAGAAGGCAGAAGAGGGATCCTCTTGGTGATGGAGCTGGGCTGCATGGGTGTGTGTGTCTGAGGAAGCAGGGGCCATGGGGGAAGGGGCCAGCCAGAGTTTGCTGCCTTGAGAGGGGAGGTGATGAGCTATAGAAATAGAAATCTAGAAACGAGAGAGTCAGAGAGGTCCTGTCCCGCGCTGGGAAGTGGTTGGTGCCAGACTGGGGTACCCGGCCTGTTCCTGGCATAGCTGGGGAGAGGGGAAAGCTTGGGAGTGGTCGGGAGCAAAAAAAATAAAGGGGTCACTTACAGTTTGCTGGTTCCTACCGAGGCAGGGAGGAGGAGGCATAGCCACACCGAGAACCAGTTGCTAATTTCTACATTAAAGGGCGTAGCAGCAGCAGTGTTTGTGCTTGAGGGATGTCAGCTTTTCACTTCCTCCCATTGTGCAAAGGCTGGGTTTGGCTTAGAAAGCTCTGCCCCAAGTTTCACTTTATCTGGCAACTTTGAGCCATTGGGCACAACGTTCAGGTGGGGTTCTTTGAACCGGTGAGTGACGTTTCTGTGTTCCCAGAGCAAAACACTTCTCCACATAGCAAATCTCATTTATCTGAAGTTTCAGGAAAGAAAAACATGCTCTATTTACAAAAATAGGTTTCCTCTCTTTGGCATGTCCTTTCATTATGCCTGCATTTTAAAGATAAGTTTCCTTCTGTTTAAATGGTCTATTAATTGTCAGTTAAAATAACATGTGATCTTTTTCCTGTATTTTGTATGAAGTCTGTCCCATCAGTACCCTGACCCACCTTTTGTAAATTGTTTCGTCTTGTGGACTTAACTCTGTTGCTCTGTTGGCACAATCAAGGGCAAAATCAAGGTCTGGAGAGCCTTAGGACACCTGAAATCATTTATTGGAGTGGATTTTGCTTTTCCTGCATCTGTTAGAAATGACGTTCCCAGCCTGTCGGAGCTGCAGAAAACTAGAGTCTTTCTGTAGTGAATTTTTGAGTAAAGAAGTTCTTCGAACACAGTAGGCAAAAGGCAGGGATGTCAGTGTTTGGCATTTCTACACCTTTCCTCTGCTAGGTTACCTTTTTCTTGTTCTATTATTCTTTTTTTGGCAGGTGAGTTGGGGATTAGCTAGTAGATCTGTTTGAAGTGGGTCGAGATGAGCTGCACACAACAGATTTTCAGGTACTTCCCTTATAGGATATGACTGTTAAATAGGAAGGATGTGTCTATTATGTGGTAGCTGTCAGGAATAAGCAGGCATAATAGAATTTTTGTAATTGGATTCACAGACTGTAGCAACTCTTTTTACCTCCTGAACTCGAGTTTTTGCAGCTGGAAAGGGGGTGAGGAAGAGCATTAAACTTTGACTAGGATGGATATGGCCCCTGCTCCCAGCTACCTTACAGTCTGGTGGCGCTGTTAGATGTTACCTATACAATGCCACCAGTAATTAAAAGGTATTACTAAGGAAATGTGCAAATACTGTGAGAATTTATGATCGGGAGACCTGCTCTAGTCTGGATTTTCTTAGGGAAGCTCTTTAGGTTGGCATTTGAAGGATGAGCAGGTGTGAATCACGTGAAGGTGAAGAAAGCAGGAAGGAAGAGCAGTTGGAGCAGAGGGTGGGGAATGGATATGACCAGGGAGGTGGGTGGACAAACCTGTGGAAAAGAGAATTCCAAGCTTGAGAGACTGTGCCAGTGCTAAGGAGAAATCTCATTCAGCTGTGCCCAGTGCTAAGGAGAAATCTTGGTAGGAAATGTTAAGAATTATACACGGGGCCCAGCAACAAAGAGGTAATTGGGACCTCAGTGGAGCTGTGGGGACAGAAGCCAATTTTGAACAGTACAGTGAATTTGAGGCAGGAAAATGAAGACATGAGGTGCAGATCCTTTTTTGAGAAGTTGGACTCAGAGGAAGGAGGGAGTTAGATGGAGCTACAAGAGGGGTGAAGAATCCAGGATACAGATCTAGATCTTGGGATCTCTCCATCTGGATATTTACATATGGAATGGAAGGCATAGTTAGTCACTTAAAGTTCCTGCAAAGGTGGGCAGGATATAATCCAGAGCCCAGGTGAGGGGGTGGGCATTTACCTCCAGCACGTCAGACGGAGAGGAAGATGAGAGGACAGATGTAGCCGCAGGGGCGGGCAGGTGTGGAGGGCTGGGGTGGGATGGTCAGCGGTACCATTCTGATGAAGTCTGTGTACTCAGTGGAGTAGGAGTGAAGTCGTCTTCCCAGATGCAGGAAGCGAAATCAGCTCGTGGGTTAGACCTGTTCTCCAGCTGCACTTGGCAGATGCCACTGCAAACCTGGAATAGGTGGCTGGGTGGGTTCATCCAGGGTTGAGGTTTTTCTCTGTGGGCGTAGTGAAAGGATAGGGCACACAGGCCGAAGGTATTAACAGTGGAGGAATGATTTCAGTGGGGCTTTAGTGGGATGAAGATGAGCTGGGAGGATGTAGGATGGTCAGTGACCTGGGAGGGTCAGGGGGCAAGTAACAGAGTGGCAGGCCCAGCTGAGAGGGAAAGATGCATGTGCTTTGCTAGCTGTAATGTGTGTATAAATCACCGGGGGATCTTATCTGATACAGTAGGTCTGGGAGTGGGGCCTCAGATTCTGCATTTCTAACAAGCTCCTAAGTGATGCCAGCCCCTCTGGCCCATGGGTCACACTGAAGGAGAAATTAGAAGGCTGTGGTCAGAAAGTGGGATGCATGACTTAGGAATCATAGAGCAGATAGACAGCACGGCCCAGGGAATGACTAAGGGGACCAAAAGGTCAAAGAGTGAGAAGGCCACCTGATCACTGAGTCTTGCCGATGCATGACAATGATGCTGACACTTACTGTTGGCAACACTGTTCTAAGCACCTTGTGTATATCCTCACAACAGTCCCCAATGAGGTATGTATGATGATCCCTTATTTTACAGATGCGAAAGAGAGACACAGGGAGGCCATTCTCCACATCACCCACGCTTGTGAGTGGCAGAGTCAGGATTCAAACTGGGACAGTAAAACTCCAGAACGTCTCCAGAGTCCAGTGCCCTTATGTGAATGGATGCATTACTGACCTCTGATCTCAGAAGTTGGAGAGGAGATGGTGTATAGAGACTTTTAGCAAGGTGTTAGCATGATCAGTGAATAAAGTTAGGGTGTCTAAGAGAGTGCTAGCGTTTTTATAAGTTATCTCATTTAATCCTCACAACTGTCATATAGAGCTTATGCCATACTGTCATATAGAGCTTATGCCATACCCATTTTACAGGTAATAAAATTAAGACTCAGAGATTATATAACTGATGTGGGGGAATTGGCAAGTGAATTCAAATTGGTCTGAGTCGAAAGCCCATTCTTTTGTTTTGAATTTTATTTATTTTTTTATACAGCAGGTTCTTATTATCTATTTTATACATATTAGTGTATATGTGTCAATTCCAATCTCCCAATTCATTACACACACACACACACACACACACACACTGCCCCCCGTCACTTTCCCCCCTTGGTGTCCATACGTTTGTTCTCTACATTTGTATCTCTATTTCTGCCCTGCAGACTGGTTCATCTGTACCATTTTTCTAGGTTCCACATATATGTATTAATATACGATATTCATTTTTCTCTTTCTGACTTCACTCTGTATGAGTCTCTCGATCCATCCACATCTCTATAAATGACACAATTTCGTTTCTTTTTCTGGTTGAGTAATATTCCATTGTATATATGTACCACATCTTCTTTATCCACTCGCCTGTCAATGGGCATTTAGGTTGCTTCCATGACTTGGCTATTGTAAACAGTGCTGCAGTGAACATTGGGGTGCATGTGTCTTTTTTTTTT
>NW_006784879.1:236781-240227 GCF_000442215.2 Lipotes vexillifer | reverse complement strand
TTTTTTTTTTTTTTTTTTAAACATCTTTATTGGGGTATAATTGCTTTACAATGGTGTGTTAATTTCTGCTTTACCAGCATGTGTCTTTTTGAATTATGGTTTTCTCTGGGTATATGCCCAGTAGTAGGATTGCTGGGTCATATGGTAATTCTGTTTTTAGTTTTTTTCAGGAACCTCCATACTGTTCTCCATAGTGGCTGTGTCAATTTACATTCCTCACCAACAGTGCAGGAGGGTTCCTTTTTCTCCACACCCTCTCCATCATTTGCTGTTTGTAGATTTTCTGACGATGCCCATTCTAAATGTGTGAGGTGATACCTCATTGTAGTTTTGATTTGCATTTCTCTAATAATTAGTGATGTTGAGCAGCTTTTCATGTGCTTCTTGGCCATCTGTATGTCTTTGGAGGAATGTCTATTTAGGTCTCCTGCCCATTTTTTTGATTGGGTTGTTTGTCTTTTTAATATTGAGCTGCATGAGCTGTTTATATATTTTGGAGATTAATCCTTTGTCCGTTGATTCATTTGCAAATATTTTCTCCCATTCTGAGGGTTGTCTTTTCATCTTGTTTGTAGTTTCCTTTGCTTTGCCAAAGGTTTTAAGTTCCATTAGGTCCCATTTATTTATTTTTGTTTTTATTTCCGTTTCTCTAGGAGGCAGATCAAAAAAGATCTTCCTGTGATTTATGTCAAAGAGTGTTCTTCCTATGTTTTCCTCTAAGAGTTGTATAGTGTCTGGTCTTACATTTAGGTCTTGAATCCATTTTGAGTTTATTTTTGTGTATGGTGTTAGGGAGTGTTCTAATTTCATTCTTTTACTTGTAGCTGTCCAGTTTTCCCAGCACCACTTATTGAAGAGACTGTCTTCTCTCCACTGTATATCCTTGCCTCCTTTGTCATAGATTAGTTGACCATAGGTGTGTGGGTTTATCTTCGGGCTTTCTATCTTGTTCCATTGATCTGTTTCTGTTTTTGTGCCAGTACCATATTGTCTTGATTACTGTAGCTTTGTAGTATACTCTGAAGTCAGGGAGTCTGATTCTTCCAGCTCCATTTTTTTCCCTCAAGACTGCTTTGGCTATTTGGGGTCTTCTGTGTCTCCATACAAATTTTAAGATTTTTTGTTCTAGTTCTGTAAAGAAAATGCCACTGGTAATTTGATAGGGATGGCACTGAATCTGTAGATTGCTTTGGGTGGTATAGTCATTTTCACAATATTGATCCTTCCCAACCAAGAATGTGGTGTATCTATCCATCTGTTTGTTTCATCTTTGATTTCTTTCATCAGTGTCTTATAGTTTTCTGAGTACAGGTCTTTTACCTCCTTAGGTAGGTTTATTCCTAGGTATTTTATTCTTTTTGTTACAATGGTGAATGGGATTGTTTCCTTAATTTCTCTTTCAGATTTTTCATCATTAGTGTATAGGAATGCAAGAGATTTCTGTGCATTAATTTTGTATCCTGCAACTTTACCAAATTCATTGATTAGCTTTAGTAGTTTCCTGGTGACATTTTTTCTTTTTCTTTTTAACATCTTTATTGGAGTATAATTGCTTTACAATGGTGTGTTAGTTTCTGCTTTATAACCAAGTGAACCAGCTATATGTATACATATATCCCCATATCTCCTCCCTCTTGCGTCTCCCTCCCACCCTCCCTATCTCACCCCTCTAGGTGGTCACAAAGCCCTGAGCTGATCTCTCTGTGCTGTGTGGCTGCTTCCCACTAGCTAGCTATTTTACATTTGGTAGAGTATGTATGTCTATGCCTCTGGTGGCATCTTTAAGATTCTCTATACAGGTCTTTTGTCTCCCTAGGTAGGTTTATTCCTAGGTATTTTATTCTTTTTGTTGCAGTGGTAAATGGGAGTGTTTCCTTAATTTCTCTTTCAGATTTTTCATCATTAGTATATAGGAATGCAAGATATTTCTGTGCATTAATTTTGTATCCTGCAACTTTACCAAATTCATTTATTAGCTCTAGTAGTTTTCTGGTGACCTCTTTAGGATTCTCTATGTATAGTATCGTGTCATCTGCAAACAGTGACAGTTTTACTTCTTCTTTTCCAGTTTGTATTCCTTTTATTTCTTGTTCTTCTCTGATTGCTGTGGCTAGGACTTCCAAAACTATGTTGAATAATAGTGACGAGACTGGACATCCTTGTCTTGTTCCTGATCTAAGAGGAAATGCTTTCAGTTTTTCACCATTGAGAATGATGTTTGCTGTGGGTTTGTCATATATGGCCTTTATTATGTTGAGGTAGGTCCCCTCTGTGCCCACTTTCTGGAGCGCTCTTATCATAAATGGGTGTTGAATTTTGTCTAAAGCTTTTTCTGCATCTATCGAGATGATCATATGGTTTTTATTCTTCAATTTGTTAATATGGCGTATCACATTGATTGATTTGCATATTTTGAAGAATCCTTGCATCCCTGGGATGAATCCCACTTGATAATGGTGTGTGATCCTTTTAATGTGCTGTTGGATTCTGTTTGCTAGTATTTTGTTGAGGATTTTTGCGTCTATATTTATCAGTGATATTGGTCTGTAATTTTCTTTTTTTATAGTATCTTTGTCTGGTTTTGGTGTCAGGGTGATGGTGGCCTCATAGAATGAGTTTGGGAGTGTTACTTCCTCTGCAGTTTTTTGGAATAGCTTGAGAAGGATGGGTGTTAGTTCTTCTCTAAATGTTTGATAGAATTCACCTGTGAAGCCATCTGTCCTGAACTTTTGTTTGTTGGAAGATATTTAATCACAGTTTCAATTTCATTACTTGTGATTGGCCCGTTCATATTTTCTATTTCTTCCTGTTCAGTCTTGGAAGGTTATACCTTTGTAAGAATTTGTCCATTTCTTCCAGGTTGTCCATTTTATTGGCATAGAGTTGCTTGTAGTAGTCTCTTATGATGTAAAGCCCATTCTTTCTCTATATCAGGTTTCACTACATCCCCATGCAGACATGGAAATTCTTTTCTAATTTTAAGATAGGCTGTAGTTACCAGGGGAGTAATCTCCCCCTGTACTGACTTAAGCTATATCCTGGAGATGATGTGTGGAGAATGGGATTCAGGGTGGGAGACAGGGCATTTGGGCTTGTCTCTGTCCCTAACTAACAAGTTTGTACATGTCTCTGTAGGTCTCAAATTTTTATCCCTATAGATCACTTTCAGAGCTGTATTCTTTGAGGCCAGTTACAATGACTTCTTTTAGATTAATGTGTGCTCTAGGCTTAGCATTTGATAGGTAATCTCCAATTCTTACACAAGGACAAATACTGTCTCCAAGTTAGAGGTGTAGATACTGCAGCCTGGAGATTTAAAGGAACTTGCTTATGACCAGTCTGCTCACAAAATGCCAAAGCTGGGATTTTGTTGTCTCCAAAGCTCATGTTCTTGCCATCCTACCACGCTGCCTCCACCTTCTTTTTTTTTTTTTTTTTTTTTTTTT
>NW_006784879.1:233349-236520 GCF_000442215.2 Lipotes vexillifer | reverse complement strand
CACGAACCCGTCCCCTGCATCGGCAGGCGGACTCTCAACCACTGCGCCGCCAGGGAAGCCCTGCCTCAACCTTCTTATAGCCTCATGGCGGATCATGATTATAGGTGCAGCTGGTGCCATAAACCAGTTTTTATCAAACTCTCAAAATGTGGACCCACAGAAGAAATGCATTTTATATTGATTTTGAGAAGCACCCCCCCATGTGTACACACAGTCTTGTGCACACACACACGCATGCATGTGTGCCATGAGCACACTGATATCTCTGAAATAGAAGTTTCATGAAACAATGCTCTGCTTTCTATTTGCAATGCACTTGATTTTCTTTTCACTTCCAGTTCACTCTGTTTTATTAATATGCTTGTTAAACTCCCCTGAATTGATTTAACCAGCCACCAATGGGCTGCAGCCCTCAGTTTGAAAATTATGTGCATACCTGGATTTCTCAATATAATCACTCCAAATCTTTTTTCTCCTTCTCTCCCTGTTTATCATGGAATGTAATGAAGAATATCTCTCAATCTGATTATTTATGTAACAGTATTCAATTTAAGCCAATTCCCCCTACCATATGCCACCCACACTTCTGCAGAGTGGAGGAATATTTCATAAATTTGCTCTGAAAGCAGGAAAGAAAATGTGAACTTTTTTTCATTTGATGAAAATGATAATTAACAAAAGGTGAAGAATAAGGAAGTGACATTTGTGTCTCCTTGGCTTGAGAAGATGGGGATCTAAGGGCCCCCCTTGTAGGCTGACAAGTTGAAATAGTGTAGGTTGGGGAGGGACCACAGCATGAGAATTGTGATAAAAGATGAGTGAAACTTACTTCATGTTCCAGCTCTGCTGTATAGCTGGTTAATTAATATTACCACGGAACTTGTCCAAGAACATGTGTTTATTGGACTCCTTTATGTCCCAGGTCTCGTTCTGTGTACCTATGTTATCTCAGTAGGTGTATTGTCTCCATGTTCTTACACGTGGGGTGATTAAGGCATGGAGAAGCTAAGTAACCTGCCCCAGGTCACACAGCTAGTAGTGAGTGGTCTAGCGGGGGTTCATACCCAGGCTTTCTGCCTCTGGAGCCCGTGGTCTTTGTCATTACGCAGATTACGTAAGACCATTACGTGGTCTTTGTGTTACGTGTCTTTCAGGTAATTCTCTGTGGTCTTTATTGGGTGCCATGCCCAGGATGGGGTTCTCGCTTCTGGGTTTTGAATCTTGAGAGGAAGCATACATGGAAGAAAAGTGGCTGGAGTCCATTCACTCCATCAGGGCAGCCAGAAGGGACTCCCCACTAGTTCTTGCTTCTCAAATCTGTAGAGTTGATTTGGTTTCTGTCCCTCTTGATCTCTGCTTTTTAATGAAAAACATTTTTTTTTTGGTGGTACGCAGGTCTCTCACTGTTGTGGCCTCTCCCGCTGCGGAGCACAGGCTCCGGACGCGCAGGCTCAGCGGCCATGGCTCATGGGCCCAGCTGCTCCGCGGCATGTGGGATCCTCCTGGACTGGGGCACGAACCCGTGTCCCCTGCATCGGCAGGCGGACTCTCAACCACTGCGCCACTAGGGAAGCCCTGAAAAACATTTTTAAAAAAAATTTTTTTATTATGAGAGCTACCCATTTCCTTCAAAAAATTTATTTGTGCTTAAATTCCATTGTTTGGGGGAAAAAAAAAAAGCAAGCCTTGATAAATGCAGACAGTTGTTTGACCCTTCCTGGTCTGTTTCCTCATCTATAAAATAAAGGAATTAGATATGCCTATCTCCAGATTGCTTTTAACTTTGTGATTTTTTGCTAGTTAGGTTCTGGTGACTCATGACTTGTTCAAGAAGAGACTGGCTGGCCTTGTGTTAGGGAAGCAGGAGAAGTTTTGTTAACTGGGTTAATGTGACCTTTACATTCATGTTGTATTTTTCTGTATTCTTTGAATGACTGTGATTCTACTGTTGGTGAATTCATTTAAACCATAAATATGACAGTGATGACTAGCAGAGGTCCTTTTCCAAGCGTGCCCCATGCAGAACCATGAGACCCCAATGCTGAGAGGTCTGGGCAGAAACTCTGCCCCATGTAAGTGCCTTAACCTGACCTTCCTGGACCTGTGGGGCTGGTTCTAGGTGTTGGGCTCATCTTTACTCTTAGCCTAAGAGGTGGTCCCATTCCAGGGATTATGGTCACACCATTATTCTGCCTTTAAAAATATGTTATCACCATAGAATCAATGCAGCTGGTTCCAGAGTTTTGTTTTGGCCAGTCCTTTGAAAAGAAGATCTGAAATGACATCAAGAAGAATTGATGTTGTTTGGCAGTAGCCACATGTTCATCCGTGGGGAGAAATTAGAAACATTTGTTTTCTTTCATGCTTTGATAAAACCTTACAATTTGCAATAAAAGGACTGCAGGAAGAATGAAGCGATTGCGTCTGACAAACTGTATGTAAACATTCCATTTCTGCATAATGGCATAAATAACCAGGTGAAAAGAAATGGATTTACACAGGTGTTAGAGTACAAAGACTTCCCCCGAAACTAGATATCAGAAGACGAAAACCAAACTCCACTGACTTCCTTGCCCTCCCTGTTGAGGGAGCATCTGTCCTTCCGGGGAGCAGGGGCCCAAGAAGGAATTAATTCCTCTCAGCAAATATTTACTGGCGATTTGCCATTCTTGGCAGTCCATGCAAAGCAAAGAGAAGAGGGGTCCTAGAACTGGGACATTTCCACAGTGGGCCTGAGTCATGACCCAGAGTGTAGCAAGGTAAGTTAGACACCTATTCCAACCCCCTTATTTTACACTTGGGTGAATTGAGGTCCACAGAGACAGTAACTTGCTCAGAGTCAGGTCACTTGGCCAGCTTGAGGCCAAACCCAGGCTAAATCCAATAACTCTGTTCTTAGTGTAATACTATAATGGACGTGTATAACATTATTATAATATTGTAATATAAATAATAACAAACACTAGCACTTTCCATATGCTGGCACTTTCCGTATATTCTTCTCAGCACTTTACAGATGTTCACTTATTTTTTTTTTTTTTTTTTTTTTTCCTTGCGTTATGCGGGCCTCTCACTGTTGTGGCCCCTCCCATTTGCGGAGCACAGGCTCCGGACGCGCAGGCTCAATGGCCATGGCTCACGGGCCCAGCCGCTCCGCGGCATGTGGGATCT
>NW_006784879.1:214786-233153 GCF_000442215.2 Lipotes vexillifer | reverse complement strand
CCCGCGTCTCCTGCATCGGCAGGCGGACTCTCAAGCACTGCGCCACCAGGGAAGCCCGGGGCTTTTTATTCTTCCTCAACTTTCTGGGTGACCTTGCACAAGTCCCTTAGCATCTGTCACTCGTAACTCTCCACAGTGGCGCTAACAGTCCTCGCCACCTGCCCCTCTCCCTCCCCAAAGCTTGTGTCTTGGATTAATGAGGTCTGGGGGTTTGGAAGAGGGGAAACGTATTAAATGGCGCTCATCATTTAGTTTGCTTGCAGATTAGAGAGCATTTGGGTGGTATAAGACCATTGGTCGAATGGTTGCCATGAAGAGCCCAGTTTTACAGGAAAGGAGTTTTTGGTAATGTGCAGGAGAGAATGTGGATTTAGGGGCCGTGAATTTATGGATTGCCTGTGCAGCGGTAGGCTTTAGGTAATGGAGTCCTATAAGAGGGTGAAACAGATACTTTTGTTTTTAGTAAGTGTGCCATGAGAGGGTTCCATGACCGACCTCATTTTGTATCATTTCCATAAGGAAATTTAGGCTTCTCTGCTAAGCTATGAGTCTTAACAGTAGGGAGGATTTTTATAAATGTTTCCAAGTGAAATTTTGAAGTTAAAAGTTGAACCAAGGGCTTCCCTGGTGGCACAGTGGTTGAGAGTCAGCCTGATGATGCAGGGGACACGGGTTCGTGCCCTGGTCCGGGAAGATCCCACATGCCACGGAGCGGCTGGGCCCGTGAGCCATGGCCGCTGAGCCTGCGCGTCTGGAGCCTGCGCTCCGCAACGGGAGAGGCCACAACAGTGAGAGGCCCGCGTACCGTTTAAAAAAAAACAAAAAACAAAAAGTTGAACCAAGAAGCCTCAGAGGGAACCAGGCTGCTGCTTGCATTTCAATGAAAGGGAGAGGAAATTCATTATAGAGGTTGAAAATGTGGTTTGCATGCTAAGACTCTTCTGGAAGAATGGGCCTTGCAGAGGAGGTGGGAGGGAAGTTCTAGCTTGCCCTTTGTGGTTAAGGTTCCTTGGCTCAGCACACAGACTTCTCCTAATGCTCTCCCCCCCCAACCCCTGTTTTTTTAACTCTGCAAGAAAATTTTTCTCCTTCAAGGTTAAAGGTATATATATTGAACTGAAAATGCCAGCCTAGGAGATGTCTCAGAATCATTGTTTCTGTTTTGCTGTTGTTTGTTTTGTTCTGTTGACAAAAGCCATTATTTAAAAATTCGATAGATGTTAATCTTACTTTGGGAATCTAAATTTAAGATGCTCTCACACCAATTATTTTGATATATTCAGCAGAGACGTCTGGGTGCTGGGCTAGGGCTTTTTCTACGTTTGTATTTTACTTAAAACAACAGTATTAGATGAGTCCTGCCCAGCAGTATTATTCTTGTTCTACAGGTGAGCAAACTGAGAAGTTAACTAACTCTGTCAGCGTTAAACAGCTAGAAAGCGGCAGAGCCAGAATTGGAATCTGTCTTCCTGATTCCAAAACCCCGGCAAGTAGGGCAACCAAGTGTCTCAGTTTCTGGGAGACAAGATTCTCAGAGCTAAAACTGGAAATGAAGATGTCGCCTTGCAAGGAAGATGCTTGCTATCCCTAGCACCAAGGTAGTGCACACTGCCGGGAAACACCTCCTGATTAATCAAAGAGGAGTTTTCCTGCGTGATTTCCCCCCTCACCTGCTAGAAGCCATGTGTGTGTGTGTAAGATCTCCAAGGCCACAAATCCTAGGGCATCTTGGCCCCAAACAGGAAAGCTAGGAGATTGAGTTCTTTGGGATTCCCAGCATGAATGTGGCCCCATTTATTGGCCCAGTTTGGGTTGATAAAACAAAAAGCACAATTCTTGGAATGGTAGCATTCATAGCTTTGCACACTCGCTTCAAAACATTGCTACGCTCTTGTGCTCACAAGTGGGCATGGTATTGGGAAAGGCAGGGTCAGCACTGGAGAATTTCATCCCTTCGGCTCCATCCCCTTCAAGGCTTTCTAAGAACAGTCCTCATGCCTCTGGGGATCTGAGCTGATCACCAGAAATGGGGACCAGCCAGCACAAAGCTTCTGCCTTCAAAGCCTGGGTGTGTCTCTTTTCAACCAGATGATTTTGGCCTGTGTCCAGCTTCTGAAGGAAACTGTGTACCTACGCGGCCTTTGAAATATTTCCAAAGAAAGGGAGCTGGCTTGCAGGGCCACAGATTGTGAGCGCTGTTGTTGCCAGAGTGAAAGCAGAAGTGATCATTAGAACCTCATGTATCTACATATGGTCAAGAGATTGCTCTTTACTCGAAAGGTGAATCTGTGTGAACACCCTGGGCTTTTTTCCTCTCTTTTAAAAAATATATTGAGCCAGTTAATACCTTGTCAGTGGCCCCTAGCAACCCCCTGGTGACTTTCCAGGAGGGCAGATCAAGAGAAGTCAGGTAGGTCACCTGATGCCTTGGCTGCTTGTGGGAGATGTTATTCTGCAAAACGTGACACTTGTAAATGGGCGGAAAGGCCAGCCTGCGCCTCGTGCTGGAGATTGCTGCTGTGTGTCAGTTATGTGGGTGCCTGTTTTGAGATTAGTTTTTTTTTTTTTTTTTTTTGCGGTACGCGGGCCTCTCACTGTTGTGGCCTCTCCCGTTGCGGAGCATAGGCTCCGGACGCACAGGCTCAGTGGCCATGGCTCACGGGCCCAGCCGCTCCGCGGCATGTGGGATCCTCCCGGACCGGGGCACGAACCCGTGTCCCCTGCACCGGCAGGTGAACTCTCAATCACTGCGCCACCAGGGAAGCCCTGAGATTAGTTTTTAGTAACTAGATTCACCCAGGGGACCTTGTAATCACTTAATTACTGATGTGCTCGTTGTATAATAATGTCAAAAGGTGTCTTGTCATTTTTATTTCATGGTTTTTTCAAGTTTCTCTGTGACTATGTTCCAAATGAAATACTCTTTGAGAACGCAGTATTTCTTCTGTGATGGGTGCCTGTTGTTTTGCAATGGGCATAAATAAGATACAAGCTCTCAGTGATTAGCAGAGAGAAAGCACTGGGAAATGGGGGCAGAGTGAAGGGGGTGGGGAGCCAGAGGAGGGAAAAGAGAATGAGAAGATGGGTTGGGGCATGGTGGGGATGGCGGAGGCCATACATAGCAGAGAGAAGGGATTGGAGGGAGAGGTGGGGAACAGGCAAGGAGAGACACAGATAAGCTGAGAGATACACATGTAGAATCAAGTAGACAGATTCAAATAGACACTCACAGAGATTAACCTGTGATCAGAGAGAAACAGAGACAGACAGACACTGGTCTGGACAGACAGTAGATACTGGTCCTTGTTCTTATGATATGCAAATATCCATCATCTTATTGATGATGCTTTTACCTGTTTGCTTCTTTCTGGCTTTAAAGCTCTATGACTCATATGTGTTTGCTTGTGTGCACACTATTGAGGAAGCTCGTTCTTGGACAGGTGAGATTTGAGAGCCCTTATAAGTAATTAGCACAATCTTTGGGGCCAGACCATCTATCTGGGTTTGAATCCCAGCTCTGCCACCTACTTGCTAGGTGACGTGGGCAAGTAATGTACTCTCTGTGTGTCTCAGTTTCTTCTTCTTAAAATGAGATTAATAATAGTATCTAGCCCATAGACTGCTGTGAGGATTAAAGGAGATGATGTATGGAAACCTATGAGAACATGGTACCCGACATGTATTGACTGGTATTACTACTATGCTTGTAAAATGATCCTGGATGTTGTAGGACCAATTTTCCTTTGAGGGAATGTTCACAGAGCTAAACATATTTTTCTGGCTACTGAAGAGGCTATGTGTTCCTGTCTGGGGCTTTTGGCATTGACCCTTATTGCTGTTTGAGGAGAGAGTGAAAAGGTAATACACTGGGAATAAGGAGTTGCCTCTTCTAGTCCAGCTTCGGCACAAACTATCTATGAGATGAGTTTCTTTGGATCTGCTCTCAGATTATAAACCCTAAGGGGGTCTTTCACTAGGTGATTGATATTGAGTCCTCTCTGGCATGTGAGTTTTATGATTTGACTCTTATTTTACCTCTGTGTAAAGGTTTTGTGGACTTAAGATTCTTGAAAAATCAGGGATTGATCATACAAGTACCCCTGGAAGAAAGAAACGTGTGTGCGGCCATTGTACCATTGACCCTTGAATAACACGAGTTTGAACTGCATAGATCCACTTTTATGCAGATATTTTTCAGTACTAAAGACTATAGTACTTACTAGATGGTTTGTGGTTGGTTGAATCCTCAGCTGTGGCCGAACTGTGGGTATGGAGGGCCCACTCTAAGTTATATGCAGACTGAGCCCCAAGTTGGTCAAGGGTCAACCATATGTAAAGAGGTGAGGAGTCTGGCTTCCTATAGCCATGTTGGTCATCACGACTGTCAGCATTATTTCCTTCTTTTTCTTTTTTCCTTTTCCCCTGGAGGAGGAGCAGTGTTTGAAAGGGTGCCACATCAAGATGTGCCGTGGAATGGAATATTATTCAGCGGTAAAACAGAATGAAATTGGCAGCAACGTGGATGGACCTAGAGAATATTATGCTTAGTGAAATAAGTCAGACAGAGAAAGACAAATGCTGAATGATATCACTTAGATGTGGAATCTAAAAAGTAATACAAATGAATGTATATGCAAAACAGAAGCCAATTCACAGATATAGAAAGCAAGCTTGTGGTTACCAAAGAGGAGAGGGAAGTGGGGAGGGACAAATTAGGGGTATGGGATTAGCAGATACAAATTACTGTATATAAAATAGATAAGCAACAAGTATATACTGTATAGTACAGGGAGTTATACTCACTATCTTGTGATAATCTATAATGGCGTATAATCTGCAAAAATACTGAATCACTGTGCTGCACACCTGAAACTAACACAATATTGTGAATCAACTAAACTTCAATTTAAAAAAATGTACTGTGGGACAAGGTCTTAGTTCAGAGAAGGCAAATTTTTCATCTTTTAAGATGAGTCCTGATCTTGTAACTTAGTCACAGGTAACCTGTTTGCCAGACCTAAGCAAATGAGAACACCGGCCATGCCTGTCTCTGGCCCCCTTTTATCTCCCTTTCTATTACTGTCAGGCCTCTTCTGGCTGTCTGATGTTCACCACTGAACCCTATGTGTCTCACGCAACAAAACTGCCTCTTGCCTTTTCCCCAAAGGCAGCCAAACTCAGCCTCCCTGGGTACTGCTGTCTTAGTCAAGGTTTGGCTAGTGTAGATGACTTGAAAAATTTAGCTCTCCGGGCCATTCTTGGATTTGAAAAGAGAATCTTTTAAACTACTGGGATGTTGAGGAAGATACTGTTTGAGCTGGGAGCTTTGTGAATCCCTTCCCAGTCACAGGTGGCCCTGGACTCTCACCCTTCTACCCCAAATCTAACTGAACTGCCAGGGGCTAGAGACCAGGAGGCAAGGTTGGGTTAGAATGTGTAAAGGTAGCTTAATGGTGAAGAGCATAGGCTTTGGAGTTGACAGACGTGAACCCTACTCCTGCCCTTGGGTTATATCACAGAATCTGTTTATTCATCTGTGAAATGGGGGTAATAATGATAGAGAATATGGTTGTTGGGAAGATTAAATGAATCAGTGCATCCAAGGATGTTTGCCCATTTATGGCACATAGGGAACACTTGATAAATGGTAGCTACTACTCAGGGCTGGCTTCATGGCCATGTGACCTGTACAGGCATACAGGGCACTGCTCTCAGAAGGGCCCTACGCTTGGGTAAATGCTTTCTGTCACTGTCTTTAAAATTGTTCATAATTTTTGAACAAAGGGCCCTGCAGTTTATGTAGCCAGTCCTGCTACTTCTGGGCTACTCACTCATCTGACCCCACTTCTTACACACCTCTCCCCTCTCTATTGCTTGTTGCTCCCCCCCGCCCCGTCTCTGAAGGGCCTGAGTAAAAAAAAGTAAGGATCATTCCTCTGGGAAAAGAACTGTGGTTCATGGCCTAAGAATATTCAAATATAGATGTCTTTTGTTGACTCCACTTTTAGAAGTCACTTATTAATGATGGTCTTTTAGAGCACATCACCTCTAAAGTCAAGTAGCAAAAATGAACGCAGGTGGAAAAGGATCCCCTGAATAACTGTGATTGAAGGCATCTGGGTGGAAAGTCTTCAATGGGCTGTGCCCCTCCCTCTCTGCCTTCCCTTTGCTCCTTATCAGACTCTCCCAGCCAGTGTTGGGCTACCTCTCTTTATCATCTGTTTCATAAAGGGTCCTGACTTGAGTTATTCCCAGTAGCAGTGACCTCTGATTATTCAAAGAAGAGTTATCTAGAAAATATACTGTTTCTGTTTAGAGTTGGGAGCCTAAAGAGAGGCACAGAGCAGGCTACAGGCACACCCATGGACTCACCTTCTGTGTGTGAATGAACAGGATGAGTCCTGGCTTGAATCTGGATAAATGCTGTAGCAACTTGGGCCTCAGTGTCCTTGACTTATGATTTCTCAAGTTGTGTTTAAATCTAGCATTCTTAGACTAGCACATACGTATCATCTGCTAAATATCAACTTAGTGACAAGCAAGTTGTTTGGAAAATCAAAGACAGGTCTCCCATCAGAACTTGAGAAGTGCTGGAGTCCGCCTTCTTTATTGCAAAGGCCCCCGAGGCCTGCCCGGACCTGCGGGTTGCAGAGTGGCATGTTTAGACATTAAGGTTGATAGACTGGGATCTCTGCTCCAGGTAGGAACTAGGAGTTCAGACTAGTTCCAGCCCCTTTGTATTCACAAGGGCCCCTGCTGGGCAAGAGGTGCCTATAGGCATATGGGACCCCATGGCCTATCTATATGTTCTTAGCTGAGAACTGGAATTGATAAATGTTCTCTCTAGGACTGAGAGAGGCATAGCTGAGAAGCAAGTCGGGGTTGACTTCTTGGGAGAGTAGCCTGTGCTGCTGCCTGTGCGTTATGTAAATGTTATCGGCCAGTGGACAGAGAACAGGAGGCAAGAGGGCAAACGTGGGTGGCGGTTGTAATTTGGAAAGTGTGAATGAGTACTTGGCTTCTTCATTGTTTGCTGTGGATATAGTGAGGCTCCTCCTATGGATAAGGTATCTGTATTTTAATATCTCAGACACCTGTCTTGCTTACTCAACTGGAGTAATCTGTGGCTCCTTTGGGCTGCTGACTGGTTGCTCGTCTTGGGATTTTGCAGGTGATTTGTTTGATACGGCTCTTCATACAGTGATTCTTAAGAGTACAGCTAATAATCCTACAAGGCCAACAAGCTCTCCCAGGTCACTTATTCTTCTTTCATGTCAGGAACCAAGCCTCTCGAGGCTTCAGTATCATTAAAGTCCTGCGGGTCACACCAAAGCCCACCAGCTCACTTTTCGGTACTTATACTGATGTGGCTGCTTCTGTCTTACAGGTGCTTACATCATGCCGAGCCTTCCTTGTCACAGCACGAATCCCCACCAAGGTAAGTGTTGAAGAGTTTCCTCCTTCCAACACACACACACACACACACACACACACACACACACACACACACACTCTGCAAAATGCATTCGCTCCTCAATTGCGTAGACTTATGATTTAGGCCAATGTGTCCAGAGTTCTCTTTGCAGAGCAAAGAGAACTTCCTTCTCCCCAGAAAGCACCTAAACGTTTCCTCCTTTGTTCCCTCTCTGTGTTAAAGGCATCCCAAGAAAAGTGGCGAAGCATTTCATGTTCCATATCCCCGAGGCTTGTGGATTTCAGTTATTTTTCTCTCTCAGCTGGGGCAGGGTTTACACTTTCTTCAAGTCTAGTTCTTATTTCTTTGGGTCCAGTAACGGCCCATTTTTCTAAGGCTTTGACACGTGGGAAATAACCTTCATAACTCTACAGAGTGCATTACCGGGAATGTAGCCACCTAGCCCTCTTTCATGGGCAGACTCTGGTGTTGTCTATAAAAAATAACATGGTGCCACTTGGTTCTTTAAAAGATCTAACATTTTCCATAAGATGTCCTTGGGTATAGGGTGCAAATTAACATTTGAACTGATAGCTCATGAATTAGGCATCATAATTGCTTCTTTTATTTTCTTTATGGTAACAGAAAGGTGTTGACTGATTTTATAGGATATGAACTCACCTGCCCACAAACCCAGGAAAATGGGGAAGGTTTGGGAGACGCTTTCAGCCTTGCTCCTATGTTTGCGCTGCAGTGTTATTTGCTCATTTTCTCAGTCCTTTCTTCTTAAAATACAACATTTAGCCACTGTCTTGTGAATACCTACTTATGTGCTGGACACGGTGCTGTAATGCAGTGGACCTGGTAGGACTGACAAACTAATGATTTGCATGATTTTTGTTGAACTTTGAGAAGGTACCAACCCACTGTTTGCTAGTCAAAGGCCATACTGCCTTTTTTCTTTCTGATCATACAAATGCTAAATTTTATAAAGTTTCTCCGAGGAATGAGGCTTTATATTAGCCCACCCCTTTTGATAATATAAAGTGAGTCTTTATGCTTATAATGTGTTATAAGTGAAATCAGTCATTATATAAATGGTGTTGGACTAAATTACCGATATGCTAAAGTACCCGAAGGCAGGATATAAGGAAGTGTTAACCATTATCCCACTGGTGAAAAATTAATTGTGGAAGGAAATTTTATGGGCTTGAGAAAATAGTCAAGCAGCCTATTGAGTAGAAGGCTCCTGAAAGATATGTTTACCCTAATTAAAAATGTTTTGACACAGCAGAAGGTGTATTACCTCTTGGGAAGTCATCTGCCTCCCTTCTGTTGCCCCCTCCTTGCTCTGCCCCTGAGGGAAGGCCCAGCTTCATCCCAAGATGTATATAACATCTCACATCGGCCTGGCTAGGGTAGTTTGGACATTGGTGCTGATTTCTGATATTGTCAGCATCACAAATAAAGGCAGATCTTCTTCCAAAGTGACCTGCCGGCAGAAGGCTGGTTTTCATGTGTCTCAGCGCACCTTGGCTAAGAAGCAGAACCGGTGTCAATGACATTTTTCTGGGGAAATAATTATATTCAGAACAGTAGCGTACAACAGCCCCGATTTTCACATAGGTTTCTTCTCTTTTCTTTGGGGGCTGATTAATTAAACATTTTCTTCTTTTGTCCTTTTATTGTTGAATGTACCACATACGTAGTCAAATGCACAAAATAGAAATGTATATCACCGTGATTAATTGCAAAGCAGATACCTCTGCAGTCACACGCAGATGAAGAAATAGAACTTTGCCATTCCCTCCAGAAGGGGGGATGAGGGGGGCGGGTGATTGTCAAATCAGGGAAGGGTCTACAGAGAAGCTGGGCTGCAGGATCAGCCTGCGTCAACCAGGCAGATAAAGGGGTCTCCTGCTGGTCAGAGGTTTAGCAGTTTGCAAGAGCACAGTGTGTTTAGGGAGCTGAGATGTGGGCCCAGGACTGAGTAGGAGGCTGTGGACCTCGGGAAATTGGTCAGAAAGAGGGGCAATCGTGACATGGGTTGCTGCATGTGGAACACTTGGAGTTCCCGAAGGAGCATCACATAATCACATTTAGATTCGCTCTGTTGCCTGTTGGGTGGGGACTGTCTTGCTGAGGGTAGAGGTGGGCCTTGGATGATTCCTTCCTCTTATCTAACTGATCACTTGTATCTGTGGTTCTCTCTCTCTCTCTCTCTTTTTTTTTTTTTTGCGGTACACGGGCCTCCCACTGTTGTGGCCTCTCCCGTTGCGGAGCACAGGCTCCAGACGCGCAGGCTTAGCAGCCATGTCTCACGGGCCCAGCCGCTCCGTGGCACATGGGATCCTCCCAGACCGGGGCACGAACCCGTGTCCCCTGCATCGGCAGACGGATTCTCAAGCACTGCGCCACCAGGGAGGCCCTGTGGTTCTCTCTTAAAGATGTCCTCAGGTCTTCCTGCAGCCTGCCTGTGTCTCAGCTTCCTAACTAGTCCCCCTGCCCCCTCCTGCCCAGTGACATTCTTTAAACTGTCTTCCGGGTGGGCTGGAGTCAGGAGGGTCAGTGGTGGGAGCTGAGAATAAAGGCCTGTTAAAAAGAGCCATGGGTGAGATTAGAGAGAATGGCTTGAAACTTGCTGTGATGTCGGTCAGTGTGTCTCCATGTCTCCCCTTCTCACCATTGATAAGAACCAGGGCTCCGATGAATCGCATACTCAGCCTGTCCCCCTTACGCATCCCTGACACTGCAGGGTCTACTCGTTTCTGTCTTGCCCTTGTTCTTTGAATGCCTCTCTGCCTTTGCAAATTCTTCTTCTTCTGCCTGGATTTCCCTTTTTACTCCTTTGTTTGACACACTTGAAGTCATTCTTCAGGGCCTAGCTGGAATGTCTCAGTGCTTTCCTGGTTCCCTGGCACTTTGCTTATTCCAGGGACAGCACTGAGGTGCAGCAGAAGCATCTTAACTGACCTCCAACTAACCTCCCCCAGCCAAATTGACCAAAGCTGCCCATGCTAGTCCTGATACACTGACTGATGCCAGCTGCATCTTCAGAGCCGCTAGGTTATAAGAGAGTGTAGCTGTTTACACCTGTTCCCACCAGTTGTATGAGATGCCCACCAAGGGTCAGTGGTTTGCTTCCAAACCTATTCATAGCAGTTATAATTACAATAGTAAAATTTTAAAAAGATATTTTACATATCAATGAAATAGGCTGCAAAAGGAGAGAGTATCTGTGAAATACTGAATGTTGGTAAAATAATTCACTTTAAAAAATTGCTGTCTTGTTAAGGACTGGACAACTGTTAAAGGCTGGGGGGCTGGGGAACATAATAATCTAGAGAACTTATGCCCTCACATTGCTTTCCCAGTGTCTTCAAGCTCTCACTCCATTTTAAAGAACTTCAGTTGGAAGTCGTGTGTCCTGCATTTACGGGTGTGGTCCACAGAGGAAATGCCACTGGAGGGCCTGACAATGGGACTTGACTCAAAGAAGAAAATTTGGCGCTGTGTCCAAGGCTAGCAGATGAAAATATGTTTATAAGTTTTAATTTGAAATAAATGAAGGTAGAGAGGTACTGTTTTTAGAAAATGATTCCCTGCTTGAAATGACTTTACAAAATCCACCAAGTATAGATCTTGATAATGATAAGTAAGAAGACGTCCACTCTAATGGAATGTTTAAAATGTGCCCCCGATGCTACATGTAACCATGGGAGGACACGATAAATGTCTCATTCCTCTTTCCAGTCCTGGCACACAGTAGGCCTTGCATAAATTCTACTCGTTGGCTGTGTGAATGACGAAAGAATGAATTATCTTTCTACCTCCAGCCCTCATCACCATACTGGGGATTCAGGGGTTCTCTGTTCTAAAATGTATCTAACCAAATGTGTAAAGGTACAACATAACACCAGCAGGCAGAACTAAGGGTCCTATGGGTTTGGTTCTGAATGGGTTCTTTTTCCATTACATTGCTAGTTTTTTTTTTTTTTAATAAATTTATTTTATTTATTTATTTTTGGCTGTGTTGGGCCTTCGTTGCTGCGCATGGGCTTTCTCTAGTTGCGGCAAGCAGGCTTCTCATTGCGGTGGCTTCTCTTGTTGCAGAGCACGGGCTCTAGGCGCGTGGGCTTCAGTAGTTGTGGCACGTGGGCTCAGTAGTTGTGGCTCGCGGGCTCTAGAGCACAGGCTCAGTAGTTGCAGCGCACGGGCTTAGTTGCTCCATGGCATGTGGGATCTTCCCAGACCAGGGCTCGAACCCGTGTCCCTTGCATTGGCAGGCGGATTCTTAACCACTGCGCCACCAGGGAAGTCCCCACATTTCTAGTTTTAAGGCGAGAGGGTAAAATAAACTGGTCCAACTCAGTTCTTCATTATCTTTAGTACCAGGCCCTGTGACTGTACTGAGATGAGAGACTGAAAAACTGGGAGAAAGACTAGTGGCTATTTTCCAGGAAAAATAGGCAATGAGTGTGAGACTAGAAGTATTTTGAAGCAAAAGAAATGCTAATTACAGGAGAAGCGAGGAAGGGACACTTGTTATTAAAATGGAAGGGAAATAAATCATCATTTATGTATATACACAGGGAGAGAGAGAAGACTTTTATTTAACTATGTGTGTTTCATTGAAACACAGATTAAAATTCCTAAATATTATATTCTTTTAAATCCATTCAAAATATGAACTTTAATGAAAGGCAGTGGAAGGAAAGATGACTCCAGTAAGTGGTCAGAGGGTAACCCAAAGAGGTAAGGGTTTAGAGAGAAGGGAAAACAAACACTGTCTCTATCCTGATCTGATTTGCTGAAGCAACATCTTGAAATAAGAGAAAAAAAGGTCTATTTAGATGGCTCCCTTCATATATTCATTTCTCAGTAAATAAATACTGGAGTAGAAGTACAGAAACTTTCCATTGGGTTTGTCCTTGGATGAAATTTAAAAAGTCAGACTTGGAGTTTCCTTTCAGCCCTTTGGGAAAGTGAATAATGCTTTTCCTGAAATATGATAGATCAAGGTCATGTTGTATTGAATGTATGGAGATATTAAACCAGCCTACCTTCAGAAGATGCCCAATGTTTTGTTTGCACTGGACTGTTTCTAATTGTAGCATTTTTACTTTGAATTATAGGTTTTAAAACCCTCATTACAGGTCTTTATTTCCCCCTCCTCCCTCAATTGCAGCTCGAGGTAACCTTCAGCTACCTGGAGATTCACGGTGTCCTGTGCAGCAAGCCAACTCAGGTGGGTGTGAATAACCTGTTTGTCATTACTGCAAGGTCAGAACCTTTCTTGAGTTTCTGAAACCAGCTAATACCTTCTATTTGGTTCACTATTGAAAGTTTCTTGAGATAATGTGGAAAAACAAGGTAGGGGAAAATGGAAGTTTCTGCATGAGAGACTGAACAGGGGCTAGGTGGGAGGGGGTCGGGAATTTGTGATAAGGGAAACACGTTCTCCATAACTCAATTTGAAAAGAACAGTTAGCTCTTATGTTACCTGGCCATGTAAACATGAGAGTACTGTTCCTTAGAGATGTTGTACAAGTTATAGCAGTAAAATTTCATAACTATTCTACAGTGATCTGTAAGATCTTTCTGGGAGTAGAGTGATAAGTGAATCTTTTGGTATTAATAAACTGTAGATTTTAACAACAGCTTTATTGAACTATAAGTAACAGGCAGCCAACTAAAGTGTACAGTTTGATAAGTTTTGACATGTAGACCCATGAAACCATTACCACAGTCAAGATGTTGAACATACTTAACACTTCAAGGTTTTCTCAGGCATCTTAGTAAACATTCCTTCTTGCCCCTCCTCATTCGTAATCATCTATTGGCATCTACTCTCAGCCACTATAGATTAGTTTGCATTTTCTGAAAATTCATATGAGTGGAATCATACAGTATGTGTACTGTTGATTGTCTGCCTTCTTTTAGCCAGTGTAATTATTTTGAAACTGATTAATTTTGTTGCATGTCTCAATAGCTCATTCCTTTTTATTGCTGAGTAGTGTTCCATTGTATGACTACGTCACAGTTTGTTTATCCATCACCCACTGATGGACATTTGTGTTGTTTCCAGTTTTTGGCCGACAAGCAAAGGTGCAATGAACATTTATTTACAAGTCTTTGATTGGACATTGGCTTTTATTTCCTGTGGGTAAATATCTAGGAGTGGAGTGGCTGAATTGTATGTACGTAAGTGTATGGATGTATATAGTGTAAATATGTATGTAAACTTTTTAAGAAGCAGCTAAATTGTTTTCCCAAGTGGTTGTACCCCTTCACGTTGCCACCAACATTGTGTAAGAGTTCCAGTTCCTCCACATCCTCCCAACACTGGCATGGTCAGCGTTTTAATTTTTAGCCATTTTAATAAATTTGTAGTGCTTTCTCATTTGTAGTTTCAATTTGCATTTCCCTAATGACTAAAGATGTTGAGCATCTTTTTATCTGCTTGTCTGCTGTCATATATCTTTTTGGTTCAAGTGTCAGTTCAAATTTTTTGCCATTTAAAAAATTGAGTTGTTTTCTTAAGAGTTCTTCATATATTCTGAATACAAACCCTTTATCATATATGTGATTTGTACATATTTTCTCTCAGTCTGTGGCTTCTTTTTTCATTTCCTTTACAGTGCTTTTCAAAGAGTGGAAGTTTTAAATTTTGATGAAGTTCAATTTATCAGTATGGATAATTTTTATGTATCATTCTGGTATCATATTGAATAAATCCTTGATTAACCTAAGGTCACAGATGTTCTATGTTCTATGTCTTCTAGGAGTTTTTATAGCTCTGAGTTATACATTTAGGTCTATGATCCATTTTGAGGTAATTTTTGTGTATGAAGCAATATGTGGATCAGTTTTTTTTTTCCCATTATGTATAGTATTTTTACTTGTTCAAGTATCATTTGTTTGAAAGACTGTCATTTCCCCAGTGAACTGGCTTTCACTTTTGTTGAAGATCAGTTGTTCACATAAATGTTGGTCTATTTCTGGACTCTGGTCCCTTTAATCCTTTCCCTTTGGTCTATTTGTCTATCCTTACGCTGCTCTCACACGGTCTTGATTACTGAGGCTGTTATAGTAAGACTTGAAATCAGATGGTGTGAGTCCTCTAACTTTGTTCTTTTTCAAAGTTGTTTTAGTGATTCTAGGTTCTTTGCAATTCCATATGAATTTTAGACTCAGCTCAGTTTCTACAAAAAGGCCTGCTGAGATTTTCTTTGGGATTATATTAAATCTATAAATCAGTTTGGGGCGAATTGACATCTTTTTTTTTTAAAACGTCTTTTTTTTTTTTTTTTTTTGTGGTACGCGGGCCTCTCACTGCTGTGGCCTCTCCCGTTGCGGAGCACAGGCTCCGGACGCGCAGGCTCAGTGGCCATGGCTCACGGGCCCAGCCGCTCCGCGGCATGTGGTGTCCTCCCAGACCGGGGCACGAACCCACGTCCCTTGCATCGGCAGGTGGACTCTCAACCACTAGCGCCACCAGGGAAGCCCTTTATAACATCTTTATTGGAGTATAATTGCTTTACAAGAATTGACATCTTAAAAAAATGGAGTCCCTTATCCAAGAAAACTATATTCCTCCATGTATTTAGGTCTTCTAAAATTTATCTCGGTAGTATTTTGTTGTAGCTTTCAGTGTACAGGTCTTATATATCTTTAGTAAGATTTATTTCCAAGTAATTCATGTTTTTTTTGATGCTATTATAAATGGTATTGTTTTAAATTTCAATTTCCAATAGTTTCTTTCTGATAGGTACAAAAACAATGGATTTTTGCATATTGATCTAGTATCCTGCCACTTTACTATACTCATCTGTTAGTTCCAGCAGCTTATTTTTTTTAATAGATTCTACCATTACTTACGTAGATTATTGTGGTGTTTGTGAATAAAGATTGTTTTACTTCTTCCTTTTTCAATATTGATGCCTTTTATTTCTTTTTCTTTTTAAAATTTTTTTAATCAATTTATTTATTTTATGGCTGTTTTGGGTCTTCATTGCTGCATGAGGGCTTTCTCTAATTGTGGTGAGTGGGGCTACTCTTCATTGTGGTGCGCAGGCTTCTCACTGCAGTGGAGCACGGGCTCTAGGCGTGTGGGCTTCGGTAGTTTAGCACGTGGGCTTAGTTGTTGCACAGAATGTGGGATCTTCCCGGACCAGGGCTTGAACCCGAGTCCCCTGCATTAGCAGGCAGATTCTTAACCACTGTGCCACCAGGGAAGCCCTTTTATCTCTTTTTCTTGCCTTATTGCTGTTGGGAGACATGCCTCACGGGTCTTTCACACTCCTACATGTCTTGCTGGGTATGCCAAGAATTCAGTGCTGTGACTGCTCTTCACCCAGGTTACTTCTCAGGGTTATGTTTGCATTGAGCAGCCTTGTGGGATGATGGGATGTTCACCTTCTGAACAAAGAGCAGGCTTACTTACCATTTACTATGAAAATCATATTACCTAAGCTCAACAGTTCCTTTTCCGTAAGCAACCCACTGTGTGTGCAGGCATCTCTCTGAGCCCTCCGTGTCACCCTGTGGGACTTTTGGGGAAAGAAGGAATCTAAGCAAACATGATGCTAATGTCCTTGCTGTGCCATGAATGATAAAGTCCTTTGTCTCTGACCCAGGAGTCTCTTGTCTCCTGCCAGCATTCATGAAACAGCAACAGGCTAACTTACTGGCTTGTAAGTAGGGTAAAAATCAAATCTGAAACCCTGACAGTTGGCACCGGCTAATACCTCCAGTACAGTGCTGAATAGAGTGGTGAGAACAGATACTTTTTTTTTTTTTTTTTTTTTTTTTTGCGGTACGCGGGCCTCTCACTGTTGTGGCCTCTACCACTGCGGAGCACAGGCTCCGGACGCGCAAGGCTCAGCGGCCATGGCTCACGGGCCCAGCCGCTCCGTGGCATGTGGGATCTTCCTGGACCAGGGCACGAACCCGTGTCCCCTGAATTGGCAGGTGGACTCTCAACCACTGCGCCACCAGGGAAGCCCAGAACAGATACTCCTGATTTACTTCTATCTTTGAGAGAAAGCATCATTCTTTTTCCATTAAGTGTGATTTTAGCTGTTGGTTTTCATAGATGCCCTTTATCTGGTTGAGGAAGTTCTTTTATGCCTAGTTTGCTGAAAGTTTGTATTAGGAATTATTGTTGTATACGATTATTGTGTGCTTTTCTTTTCTTTTTTCTTTTGTTAATATGGTAAATTTTATTGATTTTTCAATTAGATCAACCTTTCATTCCTGAGATTAACCCCACTTGGTTCTGATGTATTGCTCATTTTATATATTGTTGGATTTCATTTGTTAAAATTTCGTGAAGGAACTTTGCAACTATGTTAATGAGATTTATTGGCTGTAATTCTCTCTTTCTCTCTGTCTTTTAAAATGTTTTAATCTGCTTTCTGTATTAGAGCATTCATGGTATCATGGAATGACTTGGGAATTAGTCCCCCCTTTTCAGTTTTCTTTAGAAAATTCTATGTAGTCTTGGTGTTAATTCTTCTTTAAATGTTTGGTTGAATTTCCAGTGAAGTCATCTGGGCCTGGAGTTCTCTCTTAGGGAAGATTTTTAACTACAAATTCAGTTTCTTTAATAGATACGGATACATTCATATTTTTTTTCTTGAGTGAGCTTTGGTAGTTTGTGTCTCCTAAGAAATTTATACATTTCATCTCAGTTGTCATATTTATTGGTATAAAGTTGTTCATAGTATCCACTTGTTATCCTTTAAATATCTGTAGAATATCATTCCTGATATTGATAATTTGGTTCTTCTCTGTTTTCTTTTCCGTATCAGTCTGGCTAGAGGTTTATCAATTCTTTTGATCTTCTCAAAGAACTTGCTTTTCAGTTGCATTAGTTTTTCTCTATTGATTTCATTGATTGTTTTCTATTTCATTGATTCTTACTCTGATCTTTTTATTTCCTTCCTTCTACTTATGTGTTTTTTGTTTTTAAAACTCTAAAGAAAATGTGTGTGTGTGTGTGAGAGAGAGAGAGAGTGTGTGTAGTTTGCTGATAGCATTCATAAAAGAAATTGTCAAAATCATCACTTTATGTTGATTGAGATTACATACAAATCCTTGGAACTTTTCCATAGTTCATCTTAGAGCAATGTTTTATCCTATGTTTATCATTCTCCAAGAACTGGAGTTTGGAAGAAAAATTACAGCACCATATATTTGCCCAAATGGGCAAACATATGCAGGAGTGAGTGAGAACTCATGAATGATGACATAACCAGGGCCTTCTTGATGGTCTTAATTCAGGAATGTTTATGTTTATGATTTCGGGGTTGGGATGGGAATAGAAGGGCACTATTGAAATGCCAGTGCCAAGGTTATATTCAGAATATGATTAGACTGTGGTATTTAATTATGAGAAAGGATGTTGATATAGCAAGACTAATTTTCCCATGTGGCTGCTGGAACACACTTAACACACCTGTGGTCCTGTCCCTTCAATATGTCCAGCATTCAGAGGAACTGGGTGTAAAGCAATCCACCTTAGTCCCATGGAGCTGTTCTGTGGTTGTAAGTACCACAAAAATAGCTCTACAACATGACCTCAGTTTGACTTTGTCCCATGGTACAAAGTCAATGTACAATGGAAATGAAATTGGAAATGAAATTACTATATAGTGAAACAGTGGTATTACTTCACAGAGGAGCTAGCAATCCAGACACTTGAAATACGAGTCACTTAGTGGTATTCAAAATTTGATGTTTCAAAATTACCTATGGTGCTTTTTAAAAATACTGATACCTCAGCTATTGGGTTTAAGACAGGCTACAAGGATGTATTGTACTACATGGGAAATATAGCCAATATTTCTAATATAGCCAATATTTCTAATATTCTAATAACTATAAATGGAGTGTAACCTTTAAAAATTGAATAAAAAATCAAAAAGATACTGATACAACAAGCAGCTC
>NW_006784879.1:204118-214776 GCF_000442215.2 Lipotes vexillifer | reverse complement strand
CCCGCCACACACACACACTTTCTCACTCTCACACACACATTCTCTCTCTCTCTCTCTCCCTCTCTCTCTCTCTCTCTCTCTCTCTCATGACATTTAGGCTTCGATATGTCTGGGGTGGGCATTTGATTCTGTTGTGTCCCGGAGGTTGAGAATGAATAAGCTGTGTAACCTCAGGACCCTTGATGTCTCTGGTTTTGATTTTTTCTGATGTGAAATCATAAGGATGATGGTGTCTGCCCGTGGCACTTGCAGTCTAGCCTTGATTAGAACATTTTTTTTTCTAATGTTCTCTGGGGTTTATTAACTTCTCTGTCATTGCTATTTTTATCATTATTTAATTACAGTTTGTAAATTCAATAAAATGCCAGGGGGTATACACAATTCATGGTATATGAGTGAGAGTGAGTGAATGTGTTATTGAGTTTGTGAAGTGTGATTTTACTATTGCTCTTTTCCTCGTTCTTGTGAAAATGGGGGAGACCTTCATCTTACTTTACAAGTCTCCTTGCCATCACACTTTCTGGTGTTCAGGTTCTCTTGCTGTCACAGTCAATAAATAGAGACCAACAGTTGTATAGTTTTATAGTTATAGAATTTTTGGACCTTTTTTTATACAACTGAGGTACATGCTAAAAATTTTTTTTTTAATTATAAGTTAATTATTTGCTATGTCATAGAATGATTTTGGTAAACCACCCCTGGCTGTTTTTGTTAGAAGAAAGAAAAACACTTTACGGATCTGTTGGCTGGGGTTTAGTAAAAAGTGCTTTTCTTGGACTTCCCTGGTGGCGCAGTTGTTAAGAATCCACCTGCCAATGCAGGGGATAGTGGTTCGATCCCTGGTCCAGGAAGATCCCACATGCCGTGGAACAACTAAGCCCATGCACCACAACTACTGAGCCTGCGCTCTAGAGCCCGTGAGCCACAACTACTGAGCCCACGCACCTCAACTACTGAAGCCCCCGCGCTCTAGAGCCCACATGCTGCAACTACTGAGACTGCGTGCTGCAGCTACTGAAGCCCGCGGGCCTAGAGCCCATGCTCTGCAACAAGAGAAGCCACCACAATTAGAAGCCCACGCACCGCAACAAAGAGTAGGCCCCGCTTGCTGTAACTAGAGAAAGCCGGTGTGCAGCAAAGAAGACCCAACGCAGCTCCCCCCCCCAAAAAAAAAAAAAAAAACTTAAAGGTTAGTCAGGTGGTTCTACCTTAAAACAAGAGGCAGAATGGGCTTGGAAACTTGAGTCTTAAATAGGATACTAGGGCTTATATCGTTATTATTTTAAATGTGTATTGGTGGTCATGAATTATGTTCTGCTAGCTGTCTAAGCAAAAATTGTTTCAAACATTCTATTTTTCCCCAGCTGAAATAGGAGGTAAAGAGATATTTGAGAGGGAGTTCTTTTTCCTGATAAAATGATTTACTGTGTTGGTCTCACCTCTATCACTTTGTTGTAATTCTTTACATTATGCAAAGGTGGTGACATATTATGCAGGGCTGGATGAATGCTTTTATGTGAAGTTGAATTTAAAGGCCTCATTTCTTCCCACCTGTCACCTTTTCTTCTTCCATGTCATTCTGTTCAATCCTGTGCAATTAAGGATGATTAGGTGTTAAGATTAAGTGGAATTAGAATAAGCTAATTACTAATTACTCGTACCCAAACTGTGAACTGAATAGATGCACTAGATGTGAAGAAAGAAAAAGTACCTTATAGTGAAAAATATAATTACCTGTGGTGGGAAGGTAGGGGGTTGGGTGTGGAACATAGATAAGGTGGCTGCATCCCGAAGTATCTGGCTTTTTAAAACATACGTTCGTCCAGATAGGTGCATATAAAATATCTGAGCCTAATTTCATAAAGCAGTTTTAGTCTTACTTAAGACACCTCACTGAAGTGTCATATCAGTAAATACCTCCAAGTACAATAATGCTTGCTGCCTTTTTGGGGGTAAATATCTCTTGGACCAGCTTCTACAAGACCGGGGCAGTCTTTTGTCTAGAGAATTTCAAAGGCAGTGCCATTAATTCCTTGAGGAATGAATGTGCTGAGAATTAGGATGAAAAAATGTTTTTTATATAGGGAGCCAAGTAACTGGTACAAAGGTGGTATGTATTAAATACCTGTTAACAGATTCCTCTAGGGGTACTTACGAAGAAGTAACATTTTAAGAACTCAAATCACTGAAGTCTTTTTCTTTGATCTCATCATTTTGACAAATAAATTGGATTGCTTTTTCTTTTAACATAAACACTTTGAAAGACAGATTATTTTTGTAAAATTCAGCTAATCGTAGGACAACCTAAAGCAAATCTAAAAGCTTCTTTGTCAGTCCAGTTGGCTAGTCGCACATTAAGGGTAGTGTTTCCCCATCATATTTTTGTACAAATTAAGTAATAACAGGAGGTAAATATATAAGGATATTTGGATGCAGTGACCATCAAAAGGATTGAGTTGTACATGAATATTTTTGAGATCCAAGATAATAAATAGTATTTTTTTTTTAAAAGAGTGATTGAAGTCAGTTCTTTTTATTTGGAACGTGTTTATAATCAACCTATCTTCCCTTTTATGACCTGCCCTTTTTATCAGGTTGTTTTATACTTATTTGTAAGACTAGCTATATGACCTCAGTTCAGCATTTTTGGACATCTCCAGCAGTTACTATAGGAATGAGTCTCTGCCTAGCATGAACTTTATTACTTTGTTCCCTTTGTATAATCCTTTCCAAGTATCCTGTCTTCTTAGAAAAGTTGAAGCTTTTATAAGCACTTGATTTTTCTTTTGTTATCAGGCAGAAGGTTTTACCATTTAATTTAAATATCTCATGATGTGTCTTGTTTTTAAAACACATTTTACAAAAAAGTGACTATTGGGTTATCCTCCGGTGCTCACTGAAGGAGGTATTCTTACACTAGATGCTAGGGATATGACAGACTTTATAAGTCAAGACGAAATCTTGGTACAAGGAGAACTCACCTGCAAATGTGGCTATTCAGTTTTCATCACCAGAGGGGTGGGGTGGTGGTCTGTTTGAATCTGCAGTTTGGCCCTTAGAAACTTGCTTCAGTTTCTGGACGTTTCTGACAAACTAACCACCCTCTACCCAAACAGTTCTTTCAGTCTTAAGGTTAAGAGCATTATTTTAAGGAAGTGCTTCTTAAGAAGCTGGTATTGTATTAGTATATATCAGCGTGAGTACAGAAGTTCTCCCTTATCTGCAGTTTCACTTTCTGTGGTTTCAGTTACCTGTGGTCGACTATGGTTGGAAAATGGAAAAATCCAGAAATAAACAATTCAAAAATCTTAAATTTCATGCTGTTCTGAGTAGCGTGATGAAATCTTACGCTGTCCTGCCCCTTCCCACCCAGGACTTGAATCATCTCTTCATCCAGCGTTTCCCACCCGTTAGTCATTTAGTAGCCAGCTAGGTTATCAGATCTACTGTTGTGGTATTTCAGTGCTTGTGTTGAAGTAACCCTTATTTTACTTAATAATGGCCCCAAAGCACAAGAGTCATGACCTGGGCAATTTGGAAGTGCCAAAGAGAAGCCATAAAGTGCTCCCTTTAAGAGAAAAGGTGAAAGTTCTTGACTTAATAAGGAAAGAAAAACATTTGTATGCTGAGGATACTAAGATCTATGGCAAGAACGAATCTTCTATCTGTGAAATTGTGAAGCAGGAAAAAGAAATTTGTGCGAGTTTTGCTGTTGCACCTCAAATTGCCGAAGTTATGACCACAGAGTGTGATAACTGCTTAATTAAGATGAAAAAGGTATTAAAGGAAATCATCAACAGAGTGAAAAGACAACCTACTGAATGGGAGAAAATATTTGCAAATGATATGACTGATAAGGAGTTAATATCCAACATATATAAACAGCTTATACAACTCAACATCAAAAAAACAACCTGATTAAAAACTGTGCATAAGACGTGAAGAGACATTCTTCCAAAGAGGAAATGCAGATGGCAAAAAGGCACGTGAAAAGATGCAAAACATCGTTAATCATCAGGGAAATGCAAATCAAAACAATGAGATACACCTCATACCTGACAGAATGGCTGTCATCAAAAAGAATACAAATAACAAATACTGGCAAGGATGTGGAGAAAAGAGAGAACCGGTGTACGTGATTGGTGGGAATGTAAATTGGTGCAGACCCTGTAGAAAACAGTATGGAGGTTTCTCAAAAAAAACTAAAAATATAACTGCCTTATGATCAGCAGTTTCAGTCCTGGGTATATATCCTAAAAACCCAAAAACACGAATTTGAAAAGACACATGTACCCCAGTGTTCATAGCAGCAGTGTTTACAATAGCCAAGATATGGAAGCAGCCTAAGTATTCGCCAACAGATGAATGGATAAAGAAGATGTGGTATGTGTGTGTACACACACACACACACACACACACACACAGGAATACTACTCAGCCATAAAAAAGGATGAAATTTTGCCTTTTGCAGCAGCATGGTTGGACTTGGAGGGCATCATGCTAAGTGAAATAAATCAGACAGAGAAAGACAAATACTGTGTGATATCACTTATATGTGCAATCTCAAAAATACAACAAACTAGCAAATATAACAGAAAAGAAAGACTCACAGATATAGAGAACAAACTAATGGTTACCAGTGGGGAGAGGGAAGGGGAAGGGGCAATATATGAGCGGGGGATTAAGAGGTACAACTATTAGGCAGAAAATAAGCTACAAGAATATATTGTACAACACAGGAAGGAATATAGCCAATATTTTTATAATAAGTATAAATGGAGTGTAAACTTTAAAAATTGTGAATCACTATCTTGTATACCTGTTATTTATATAATATGTACATCAATACTTCAATTAAAAAAAATGGAAAAGGCATTAAATTTATACAGTAAGATGTTTTGAGAGAGACCACATTCACATAAATTTTATTATAGTGTATTGTTATAATTGTTCTATTTTATTATTAGTTAATTGTTGTTAATCTCTTAGTATGCCTGATTTATAAATTAAACCCTATCACAGGCATGTATGTATAGGAAAAAACAGCATATATAGGGTTTGCTGCTATCCGAGGTTTCAGGCTTCCATTGGGGGTCTTAGAATGTTTCCCCACGGCTAAGGGGGGACTGCTGTATATAGTTTACATTACTTAAAATAAAAAAATCGAAGGAATTGGATTCATTATTAAGCAGTGTCCAACCTGGTTGTTGCAGATGGTTGTGGAAACTGAGAAGTGCAGCATCTCCCTGAAGATGGCGTCACCTGAGGATGTGAGTGAGGTGCTGGCGCACATCGGCACCAGCCTGCGGAAGATCTTCCCTGGCTTCTCCCCATTGTGAGTTCTCCCGCAGGAGGGTGAGGAGAGCAGAGACCTGGTCTCTCCCTCAAAATGAAAACAGCCTTCCTCTTGCCCCTTCACTTGGTTCCTCTCGCCCCTTCACTTGGTTCCTCTCGCCCCTTCACTTGGTTCCTCTCTCATACTTTCTTCTTCTCTTAAACATGACATGTTACAACCCTCTCTCAAACCTCTGTGTTTTATGTCTGAGATTTTCTATACGGCTGCTCTTTATGTTTAATTTTTTATTTTTTGATTCAATTTTTTTTAACATCTTTATTGGAGTATAATTGCTTTACAATGGTGTGTTAGTTTCTGCTTTATAACAAAGTGAATCAGTTATACATTTACATATGTTCCCATATCTCTTCCCTCTTGCGTCTCCCTCCCTCCCACCCTCCCTATCCCACCCCTCTAGGTGGTCACAAAGCACCAAGCTGATCTCCCTGTGCTATACGGCTGCTTCCCACTAGCTAGCTATTTTACATCTGGTAGTGTATATATGTCCATGCCACTCTCTCACTTTGACACAGCTTACCCTTCCCCCTCCCCATATCCTCAAGTCCATTCTCAGGTAGGTCTGTGTCTTTATTCCCATCTTACCCCTAGGTTCTTCATGACATTTTTTTTTTCTCTTACATTCCATGTATATGTGTTAGCATATGGTATTTGTCTTTCTCTTTCTGACCTACTTCACTCTGTATGACAGACTCTAGGTCCATCCACCTCACTACAAATAACTCAGTTTCGTTTCTTTTTATGGCTGAGTAATATTCCATTGTATATATGTGCCACATCTTCTTTATCCATTCATCCGATGATGGACACGTAGGTTGCTTCCATCTCCTGGCTATTGTAAATAGAGCTGCAATGAACATTTTGGTACATGACTCTTTTTGAATTATGGTTTTCTCAGGGTATATGCCCAGTAGTGGGATTGCTGGGTCATATGGTAGTTCTATTTTTAGTTTTTTAAGGAATCTCCATACTGTTCTCCATAGTGGCTGTACCAATTCACATTCCCACCAGCAGTGCAAGAGTGTTCGCTTTTCTCCACACCCTCTCCAGCATTTATTGTTTGTAGATTTTGTGATGATGGCCATTCTGACTGGTGTGAGGTGATACCTCATTGTAGTTTTAATGTAACCTGAGATTTACCCTAGTGTGAATTTTACTCAAAGCTATTAGCAGAATGCCAGGAGCTGCATGCTTTGAAAGGAAGGCAGTGAGTATTAATGAAGAGTGAGAGTGCTTCATTTTCCTTATTTTTTTCTGTTCAGTAAGAGGAAACTTAAAAAGCCAAAACTGAACATCAAAATTAGCCTCTTTCATTTTCCTCTCACGTTTCTGGAATACACATTAAGGACATGAGTACATTTTATCTGTACATGTCCTCATATATTTTTTTTTGTTAAGCATTTTAAACCAGGATTCTGTGCTTGGGTAACAGAGTTTGAACATAGGGAATGTGTAGCTTGTTGGAAAGGGGGAGTTAAATTGGTTGAGGTGGAAAGGCAGAGAGATCCTTATGTCAGAAAGCTCCTTAAAATAATAGCGCATATTCAGAATACCTTCCTGATGGAAGGAGATGATACACAGATCGCAGGAAATCCCTGCTGAGGAGGCCATGAAACCTCCCATAGAGCACAGAGATGGGTAGCTGTGTGCCTTGGTTGGTGGGGGCCGGAGGGGAATTCAGGGGACTGTTGTCCTTCATGGAACGTGTCCCTACACTGCTGCTGCCTGTAAATTAGGAGGCAAAGCAGCAGGAAAACCTGGCCTTCGTTTCTTTCAAACCTTTTGGGTGAGCGGAAGGTGGCTTCTGGGGGATAGGAGCTTCCCTTCAGTCTCTTTGGCTTCAGGAGACCTGCTTGGTCCTTCTCACAGCTCTTCCCTGGTCCCTTCCCTCCCTTCACAGACCACAGTGGAGGGGCTGGCCCCGTGCTTTCTGGCTGTTCAGAAAGGGCTTCCTCCTTCCTGCAGCTGAAGTCACCTTGTGCTGCTCTGAGGATCCAGGTAGCTGGTTGCCGGGGAGCTAAGTGGTCCCAGCCCCGTCCCAGCGGAGTGGAGGGGGGAGCCGGGACTCCATCTCCAGGTCTGAGGTGTCTGAAAGGCCAGCTGTCTCTGGTCTCGCGTGTGTGGAGGGGACGCGAGGGCCAGGACGGGTGGTGGGATGAGGTGAGGCATGGCAATGGGGAAGTACCCAGAAGCAAAACAGTCTCAGGAATGCTTTCCATATCATGCTTAGAGCTGCCAGAGAACTGTCCGGGGTAATCATGAGTTAGCATTAATTATACAACCCATTTTCCTGGAACTGCACTTGAGTAATGTGACTTTGGACACGGTTCCTTCCAGAGTGTCCTTCCTTTCATTCCAAATCAACACCGATGGAATAAGAAAATTATTAAGTACAGCCTTGTTCAGCAAGGGCTTATAAGACCCTCAGAGTGATAGTTAGAATCTCTGTTTTCTTTAAAAGGCAACTTTGTTTAATACTCTAGGAATTTGTCGTGGGGGGGGATTATCGGTTTTATTTTTGGTTTGGATTCTCCCATTTTTTTTTCCTGGAGAAAGTTGTGTACGAAAAGTGTTTTCTCTTTTATCTTCCGTTTAACTTCTCGTTAAAATGTTTAGGCAGCAAATATTAAACCACAAGTCTTAAATAAGCAGCTCCATTTCTAGAGAGGCAGTTACCTCTAGAGAGGTTTCTAAATCCATGACCCTCCACCTCACCCTGATTTTCCTTCCTGTCCCCCAGCTGCTTATCAGGCATCTCCACAAGGATGTCCCCACGCACCTCACACTTCGTATGTCCCAAGTGGAACTTCTTTCTGTTTCCCCTAAAACCTCCCCGTATTGGATATTCTATCTCAGTGAGTGGCTTCTTCATTTACATAGTCTCCCAAGTGAAAAGCTGAGCTGCTTTGATTTCTTGTTCCTTACTTGCCCATCTAATTAGTTGCCAAGCTCTTTTGCTTCTGTCTTAATAGCTCTTTGGTCCTTTGTCTTTCTTCTCACTTGCCCAGTGCAGCATCTTTCTAGTTAGTTTCTCTGTCTCTAGTTCTTGCCCTTCCAACTGATCTTCCGTACTGTCACCAGAATTATCTTTCCATAATTCACATAGTCTCTATTCCTTGCCTAAGTTCTTTTTTTTTTTTTTTTTAACGGTACGCGGGCCTCTCACTGTTGTGGCCTCTCCCGTTGCGGAGCACAAGCTCTGGACGCGCAGGCTCAGCGGCCATGGCTCACGGGCCCAGCTGCTCCGCGGCATGATGGGATCTTCCCGGACCGGGGCACGAACCCGTGTCCCCTGCATCAGCAGGCGGACTCTCAACCACTGCGCCACTAGGGAAGCCCCTTGCCTAAGTTCTTTAATGGCTGTCCTTCCTGATAAAATCCAAAATGTGTAGCCTGGCACAGAAAACCACTGCCGTCTTGCCCCATAGTCCAGCCTGTGGTTGAACACATCAGCCTCTTTTATATTTTCATGCCTTTTATATAGGCTTCTAATCCTGACAGACTCCCACTCCAAAAGACATAGCCCAAATATGTGAAGAGTTTCTCATCAGGCAAGAGTTTGTTTCCATCAAACTTTGTGATTACTGCCTATACTACCACATATCACATCATGTTATAACTGTTTGTTTATACATTCAGTGAGTATTTATTGACTTTCTACTATATGCTAGGCAGAGTGCTAAGTGTTGGGGCCCAGCAGTGAATATGGTCCCTGACCACATGGAACTTACATTGGGAAGTTGCATTACTCACAACGGGAAAGAAACCCCCCAAAAAAGAAAAATGAGAAATGGTGTAAGATCAGGCTGGAAACATAGGCCTTGGTCACTTTATATAGAGACTCCTGGTAGAGTTTGGAATTTAGTAGAATTCCACAGGAAGTCAGTATAAGATTGTAAGTAAGGAAAGACATGGTTCCTTATATATTTTATGGAAATTATTTTTGCTTCTAGATAGAGTAGGTTGCGAAGGGGAAAGTGTAGAGGTAGAAAGCGAATTTGGAAATTATCAAAGCTAATTCAAAAGCTCATAGCTAAAGGTAATGCTATTAGAGATAAAGATGAGCGCGACAGTAGATTTATTAAGATTTATTTTGGATATAAGACATGATGATGGATTAGGTAGGTAGGTGACAGCAGTGAGGAAAGGGAAGAACCAAGGATGGCTCTTAGGTTTCTGGTTTAATAACTTAGTGACTGACACTACTTTTCAGTGAGGTGAAGAGGGCCTAGAGTAGGGTGGGGCAAGTTTTTTGGGGGGAAAAATTACCAACCATTTTGTTTTACGCATGCAAAATTTGAAATCTGGGGCGTCGAGGTGGGGAAATCAGATAGGCAGTTAGATAGGCTTGGAGGAGAGGTCCAAGTCTGGAGAGGTAGCAAATGTGAGAGTCATTAGTGTAAAGTGGGTCTTGAATTCATGACTGTTGATAAGATTACCTGGAGAGAGATGTGGACCTAGAAGAGAAAATGTCCCAGTGTTTAGAGGTCAAGCAAAAGAGAAAGAACCACAAAGGGAGCTGGGTTATTACTCTAGTAGAAAACCAGATTTTTTGGTGGATTCCAGTGGGAAAGCAGAGCCTGGGAGAATTTTCTGGAGGAAGGAGTGGGTGATTGCAGAATGCTACTGGGCATTGAATAAGCAAAGAGCAGAGAGGTGTCCAGTGGGCTGGCACCATGAAGGGCACAGACCACCTTGACCAGAGCAGTTCACACGTTCTGATTATGAGAGGCAGACTGCCGTGGCTGTAGGATGAACTCAGATGTGAGAATGTGGATGTGGTATGTGTAGAAAACTAAGTAGAGAAGTTTAGCTCTGACGGGTATGAGGAATTTCAGGGAACTTCTCTTTGGTACTCAGAATGGGAGATATTAAAGTATATGACTGTAACAAGGGGAATGATCCAGAAAGAGATTGTTGCTGGAGACACTGGTAATAAACCAGCAATATCCTTGAGAAGGTAAAAGGGGTACAAGACACACCTGATCTTCCTTCTACCCTGGGCGCTGCTTGAGCAAAGGCCAAATTTTTTTCTTAATCTTAAGTCCCTAGCCCTTGGCACATAGTAGATAGTCACTGAGGTTTTGGATGAGCACATACATTTTGTGCTTCCTCTGTGCCTAGTACATTGTTGGGAGAGGTGCCCTGGGAGTGTATAGAATTTATAAGATGGTAGCTCTGCCCTCAAACCATGGACTCTTGAGCTGAAAGTGATCGGGTGTAAGTGGGCGGTGAGTGAGTGGAGGCTGGCTCTGCAGAGGAGATCTACCTGGAAAGGATGGAGAGAATTTATAGGAAAGGGTAG
>NW_006784879.1:195387-203998 GCF_000442215.2 Lipotes vexillifer | reverse complement strand
TATAGGAAAGGGTAGGGAAAGGAGAGGCAGTTCAAATGAATATACCAACATGGAAGACGGTATAGATTATAATTTAGAAAATGACTGGGCAGAGAATTTAAATAAACATACTTGACTTTCATTTGCTTTCTTACCCAACATGCACAGTTAGCTTGTCAAAATAAACTCTTAATATTTTGTGACTTGCATGTTCTGCCTTTACTCGTGAAGTTCCTTAGATTGTATTACACGAGGTTGGCCGGGGAAATGTATAATTCTATTGGTGTTGGTTATTGTGACTAGAGAGAGTGGAAGGAGGAGGTAATCATACCCTTTCTTCTACGTTCCTAGTAGTCAGCGCTGTCAGGAAGGGAAATAGATCCTTTACGTAAACAATATAGAACACGCAAAAGAAAACAGGTCCCCGGTTATGTCATACGACCTACTCATAGTAAGTTGGAGAATATGATACTGTATTTGGAATTCTCAAGCGTTGTTTGAGTCATTTGTCCCATCAAATGTATTACCTGAGCCCATCGTGGGGCCCTTGGGTCCTTAGCCCTCATGTCCTTCCTTACTCAGGTAGAGCCTGATCATTGGGGAAAAGTCTGATGAGCAGATATCAGAAACTGGGTGAATCAGGAGGACAAACACAGCCAGGGCCTCAGTTAACATAATACGTTCTTGAATAACCTAAGGTTGGCTGTATGTATTATAAATGAAATGATAACCTGCCAGGACCTGAATTTCTGGTTTTAAATATAATTTTGAAATAACATCCATGATCAAAATCAAATATATAAAAATAGTATATATCTCTATAAAATATAACCAGTCCCCTTGACTGTAGTCAAGAGAATGCTGGTAGGAAAAAAAATGAAGAATTTTAATTAAAATTAAGTTTTTACACCTAGAATCTTCACCTCCCTGCTACATGTATGTGTTAGGATGTTTCTCTCTCCCTCTCTCCCTCTCTCCCCTCACAGAGTGCCATTTCCCTGCCGCCCACCCCTGCCATTAAATAAGGAAAGTTTATTTTAAAATATAGAGAAAATGTAAAGATTCAAGAAGAAAATTTAAATTTAAAAATCAGATCACCATTAGCATTGTTTTGTCAACGTTCTCATCTTTGCTGTGTGATAGTCACTATCACTGGAGGCCTCATCTCTAAGGCAGTGGTAATGGGAGGAAACTAGGGAAATATTTGTAGCCTAAGTGTTGTTTAATCTGTTTCACAGAGATGTCTGTAATGGCAGTTCCCTTCAGGAAACTGTTTTATGTTATGGCCTTTAGCTTTTCTAATACCAAGAACCCTGGCTGTTCTCCAAAACCAAGCTAGATTTTTTTTTTTATATTAAATTGAATCATTAGGGCGAGTTAGAACTAATTTAAAAAATGTTTACTAGAGAACATAGATGAGTGAAATGTTTCCTGCCATCTAAGAGTTTATTGTCTAAAGGTAGCGTAAGAAAGTTCCACAAATAATATCATGAAGAGAGTGAAATATCCTCAGATTTCAGAGAAGGGAAAGTTCCATGTAACTTGGGATGTCAAGAAAATAATGTTTGATTTGTGTTTGTTTTCCTCTTTGTTTTGAGAGGTGGGCTTTTGTTGGGGGTGAGCTCCAGGGAGAGTTCTGTGGGGGAAATGGCAGAGGTTGGAGGCTGGAGGCAGAGGTGAGGGCAGGTGCAGCTGTAACTTAACTTGCCTTAGGAGGACAGCAGCCAGCCTAAAGCAGTTAGAATTGGGAGCCTGCAGATATCACTGTGAGACAAAGGTAAGGCACACCTGGAGAGGCCCTGAATAAAAGCCTCTGGGATAGGCAGTAGGGAGCTAGTGAAGGCTTTTGAACTTTAGAATGAAATGACAGCTACACTTAAGGGAGAGTCAGTCTTGTAGCACTGATTTCTGAACCTGGGGGAAGAGAGCCTCCAGGTGGAACTAGAAGGTGTCAGATTGTCTGGTTACTTTAGGGGGTGAGACTCTTGGCAAGTTAATGCACTTCTCAATGCCTCAGTGTCCTCCTCTGTAAAATGGGAATAATGATACTCATGCAGTTTTGCGAGGATTAAATTAACTCGTGCTGACTGCTTAACAAGTGCTCCACAAGTCTTAAGCTGTATAGCCCGTTGCTGTTCTTACCCAGAGGCCCTGGAATGAAAGCCTCCACTGTTGGAAAGGAAATGGGTGACATCCGTAGGGAATTTCTTTGAAGTTTATGATTTTTTATTATTATTATATGTTTCTATGTAAGTTGGTTGCATTTCTTTAATTTGATTCTTTGTTGTTAAATGTGGCTCATAACACCTTTTTAGGTGACAGAACAGTAACCTTCTAACATGATTTTCTTCTAGGCTTTCATCATATTGGATTATTCTTTCACGTATGTGACAATTTGAAAGTTGGCTGGGTATTAGTGTCGGTATGTCAGGACAATGCGTCTTTACTACCATGATAAAAATGGAATTGCAAATCCCTTTCAAGTCGAAAGCCGGTTAAGTATGAAAAGGTGAGGTTATTATAAGTGAAGAGAAGTGGCAAAATAGAAGTTTATGGTTAAACAACAGAAAGGTGCTTTACAGGCTGTGGCAGTTTCTATATTTTTCTAAAGCAGTAGGTAGCACTGTGTGGTGTGGTTTACGTCAATAAAACGTGTCCTTTTCTGGAGGCAACTGCCATATGGTATAGGATGAGCACTGGAATTGAATTTCTGATAAACCAATTAATTTACCTGGATTAAAATAATTTGCAGATTTTTTTCCCGTGTCAACAATTTAAGCATGAGATTTGCATAGAGAGCGGGCATGCTTGTCACCGAGTTCACTGTTCTTACCACATACAACTATTTTCTGAGTCTTGTGTAAATTAAATGCACAGAATGTAAATGTAGTTGGTCCAACTGTATAGTGCCGCCTGTTAGTGAGTGGCGGGATGTACATATCTGTTTGCTAGGATTTTGGTTTACCTCTTAGGGCACTTATTCTGACAGCAACTCGTTTGTCTGTCTGTGTCTGACACACACGCGCTCTTTTTGTGTGTGTATGTGTGAGCGGGTGCCCTGTGGTGCATACACAGATGGCTCTTTGCTGTTATTTAGCTACAGGCAGAACTCATGTGGGGTAGATTTTTCTTTTCCTCGTCCTCTCTGTCTAGTGTTAGAAAACATAAGAAACAGTTGCCGCCTTCTGGAAGTTTAGTTCTTATGACTTTACCTCTTATGTAAATAAATGCACTTGTTTCGTGATACTCCTTTAGTTCCTGATACCTAATTTTTTTTCCTTCCTGAAAAAAGAAAGATGAAAACTGTTACAGAAGGGGAGCTACTTGGAGAAGCTCAGACTGATACTTTTGAAGGGTGGTTTGAAGTTTAGGAAAAACGCCAGGTGTAACCACCTCACAGCAAGGCCCTGTTCACATGGATGTCTACACTGGCCGCTTCCCTCACTCTCCAGATGATTTCCTCCTACTTCTGAGTGTGACTGTCCAGTGCTGTTTTGGGAGTAAAATTAGGCTCTGGTTTCTGAACCTGCCATAAGGATTAGTTTATTTCTCCCTATAATCCTAGACAGCCACCTTCCTATTCTTAATCCTACCAGCTTGCTGCCTTACTTTCTGTCTGTTTTGGACTAGCTCAACTTCATCCTGTGTGTTATTGAAACAACATGCCCTACAGTCCAGCTGAAATAAAGCAAGAACTTTAGAAGAGAAATGTGATCTCAGATGAAGTCAGACATAAATCCAGCTTGGTGTGTCCAAGGTTTACTTAATTCATCTGTGGAAATGCATCTGCTTCCAACCACTCTGTTCCTTCTTTACATAATATCCGGCTTCGCTGTCTTGTAGCCAGAAAATAATGCCACTGCAATACCAGAATGATGGTATTGAACCGCGATGAACCATTCCGAATCGCCGGATTCTGTAGTATCACTTTCATTATGAACATCTTCATAATGATTTGGAACAGTTGTCCCCAAATTAAGAACTTTTAGAATAATGAGAGTTAATCATATGTGTGTTCAGGTAAAACAGAGAAAAATCATGTTGCATTTGTAGATGTCATGCATTTACACAAGAATTTGAAGGGATCACTGATACTTGACATCAATTGGTAATACCTACTTATGCTTCAGTCATAAAAATTATAAAGATGTAGGAGTATTTTTCAATGCTAGCAGAATGCTTGTATTTAAATGCTTGGGTATGTATTTGAAGTTTTTTTCTAGTAGTAGAACAGGCCAGCCAGGCAACTTGTCAGGCTCTAGCACATTTTATCTGGAATATTCATCCAATCAGAAAATGGAAATAATTGGGACCATTCTCTTCCAGTACTCTACAAGGTGGTTGAAATTCATAAGGATGAGCATTATACACATAGCCAAAGTGCTTTAAATCATTAAAGAAAGATTAAAATGATGTTCAGTGTGACTTAGTATGTTTATTTCACCACTTTGCAGCCAGGGCCTGTGATGGTCCTGGGTGATTTCGACCTGCCAGCAGCCTTCCTCACAGCCCATGACCCCTCCACCCCGCTTTACCCTTGATGGCCACACCCTAGACCTTGTCATCTCCTGGAACGGCTTCTCCTGGGGTGAAATCATCATTTAGTCATCTCTCTCGGACCACAGCCTCTAGTCTTTCACTTTCTCTCCCTTGGCGATACCCTTACTTGGACTTCTGGGGGGCCTCCAGGCCATGGATCCCTGGGCTTTCCCTTTGTTTCCATCTCCTTCCTGCCTTCCCTTCCTTTCCTGACTGCCAAGCCCCATGGTGTCCATCACTACAGTGGGGCCCTGTCAGTATCCCCCACTCCTTCTGTCCCCACTGTTTTTCTGGCTCGCCTGCCTGGAAAGCCTGCATCCCTGCAGCAAGCCAACTGCCCTTTCTTCACACACATTTGGGCTGCTGGGAGCTGTAGAAGATCACACAGCTGTTCAGCTTGGTGCCACCAACAATTCATGACCTTCACTCTCACTGGAAGTTCTTTTTAATTTTTCAAGCTATTTTATCTCTCTATTTCCCAAGTTTGCCCCAGGCTTACCCCCCACCCCTGTAGAAGTTTGTTTACAGTGCTATCTGATCATCTTATACTCCCCGTGTAGCCTTTCTGTGGCTCCTCATTTCCCTGAGAATAAAATCCCAACCCCTTCCTTTGACCTCTGAGGCTCACTGTGACCTGGTTCCCACTTAGCTCCTAGATTCCTGTCATCCCCTCCCTATCACACGTTATTTGCTAACTGATTTGAACTGTGTTCAGTCTCTGGAAAGCACAGGCCTCCCTAGGAGTTGTAGTCCAGGGGAAGAGATAGTAAAAGGAGCAGCTCTTCCCATATGAAATGCCCAGTTTCTTGATGGACATTTGTACTATTTGTACTATGGAAGGACAGAAGAGGTTTGTACTTTAATTCCTTGAAAATTAGTAATTTATATTTAGTGTACACATAATCCAATAAATTATTATTAGATAAATTAGATAATTGAGTGGAACACACCATTTTCTAACTATTCTAATAAAATCTAATGTTGTGAAAGAACTAAACATGGAGAATATTTATGTTGTTAGATACCTTTAGCTTACAAATTGGCGTTAAATAAAGGGCTTTATTATTAAGTTCCAATAGCTCTCCAGCTCCTAGTACTCAAAAAATGGAATTATATTTACCAAAATTGAAGTGATACCCGTCTTTTTTTTTTTTTTGGCTGTGTCGGGTCTTAGTTGCGGCACATGGGATCTTCGCTGAGGCTGTGGGATCTTTTGTTGCAGTGCCTGGACTTCTCTCTAGTTGTGGTGTGCGGGTTCCAGAGCACATGGGCTCTGTAGTTTGCAGCACGCGGGCTCTCTAGTTGAGGTGTGTGAGCTCAGTATTTGCGGCACGCAGGCTTAGTTGCCCCGCAGCATGTGGGATCTTAGTTCCCTGACCAGGGATGGAAGCTGCATCCCCTGCACTGGAAGATGGATTCTTTACCACTGGACCACCAGGGAAGTCCCGAAACTGATCTTTGTTTAAAAAAAAAATGGTGTATCACAAAATACATTTCTGAGTGCATTTCAGAAAACTTGATTTTTGAAATGTATCGTTGTTTTTGTTGATCTTACAGGAGAATCATGAAAAAAGTCTGCATGGAGCCATCTGAGCGACTGGCCAGTCTCCAGGCTCTGTGGGACAGCCAGACTGTGGCCGAGCAGGGCCCCTGTGGTGAGCATGCATTTTAAAACCAAAAAATAAATGGCTGGATGGCTGCCGTTTTGCCAGGAAGCTAAGTCTATTCCTAGTGTGCTACCGTAAAGGTACAATTACTTTTAAGGTGTAATTAGCACCGCACAGACTTTAGATTGGTGGACAAACATCCTATATTTAAGCTATATTGCATCCTGCTATGTACTTACTGTAGAACAGGGGGGAGAATCTTTGCTGTTTTCCCAAAAGGAGAGAATAATCAGCATTGTCAACATCGGCCATATTTAAGCTTTTAAATTTTAACTTAAAAAGCTTTTAGTCGAAAACCTGTCACATTTCTATTGTATAATTCAGGAGGATTTTCTCAGATGTATGCCTGTGTTTGTGACTGGCTTGGATTTTCATACAGGGAAGAAGTACAATGGGTAAGTGTATCTGCATGCATGCACACATGCACTTTCGCACACGCACACCTGGAGAATATTCCAGTATTTGACTGGCTTATTTCGCTCTCTCTCTCTTTTCCCCCCCACCATTTATTGCTTGCTTAAAATCTTCCTTCCTCAGATTAGATAAGAATCTGCCTGTGTCATTGTCTCATTCTCTTTGCATCTCTCTTGCTTCCCTGATCCTCTATGGGGACTGTTTATATGACTGAATTATGTTTCAAATAGGATGTGGATACAATTTATCTGACACAAGACACCAGGGAATTGAATTTACAAGACTTCAGTCATCTTGACCACAGGTAAGCTTCTTTCTTTCCTTTCTTTCACTTCTGATTTTGCTTTCAGAGCTGCCCTTGTCTGTCAGTACTTATAAGTATACATTATCTCCAGAGAATCCTTTTTTTATAAGGGGAATCAGGAGAGCCTAAGAATCTCTAGATTTTGCCTTTTAAGTAAGAGTTTCCAGTGTGTTTATCACTACAACTGGTTTGGGATGGGGGTGCATGAGTGTACCTCAAGTCCAGGATTTACACTTATAAACTGTGGAAACAATTTAATTCTTAGGTTCTTATGCCAGCCCACAAATCTATATAATCTACCCTGTATATAAAATACAGTACTATTTTGCCTAATTGCCATTTAGAACATTTTTCTATAAGGGAACTTTATGCTAAAATCCTAACAAATGACTTTGAATTTACAATTCCTTTATTGGGGATGGCTAGGGTTTATATGCATATATTGGTGGAAATCAGTTTGCCAATATCTACCTTATGATAGTGATAATAAAACACTGAAGCCTGTTACAAGTTATTTGAGAGACTTGTAGGTTTTAAGATGTTGACTTTACTATATTTAGGGCTGTGGCTTGTGTGATCAGGCCCCGGAGAAGAAACTTAATTCCGTTCCCCTTCTCTCTGTAAGAGCAGACCTAGCAAAGTGATTCTGATACCTGACAAAGCTGAGCATTGCAACCCCCCTCTCACCCCACCCCCCTGCCCCTGGCAAGTCTTTCTGGTCATCTATCCCGGCCTATCTCCTCAACCCTGGAGATGCTGCTACTTATTTTAGGTGGGCAGATATGATAGCTCCATCGCAATGAATCTCAGCTTGAGAAATCTTTTCTCTCTGCAATGCAGAGAGAGAAACCTGAGATTCCAGGTGTACCTTTCATGCCATTTGGATGATTGGAATTGTAGAGAGGATGGTTGCCTCTTTTTACCACCAGCATCTTGCCCCCCAAATACCATACCTGGCAGGGAGTCCAGAATTGTAGCAGAGTCCTCAAAGAGTTCTGGCCAACTGAATTGAGCAAAGAAAAAGTGTGCTGGATGGATATGGCCTTTGTGCACAGCCTGGGTCTACGGTGGACGGTGAAGCAGGCTCAGCTATGTCTGTAGATGTGGCTAAAGCCTAAAGCCCCCAGTTCTCAAGCTCAGATTTTATTCCTTTTTGTGGAACAGGCAGTTTTCTCTTGCTTAGAGCTGTTCTCCCTCTTCCTATATTTGAGGGAATGTCATACTCCCATTTAGGGAAGATGTTTCCTGTGTAGATCATGAAAAAGTTTACTGAGAAACATAAAGGGAAGATATTTTATTTTGTAAATATTTTTCAATAAAAACAGAAAATTGTATGTAGAATAAGATAGGAGTAGGTAGGCCTACAGTATCCAGTCTCAATGTTTTGGGTCCCAGAATCTCTTTATATTCTTAAAAATGGTTGCATTGTTCATGTGGGTTTTATCTTTTGGTATTTATCATATTGGAAATTAAAACCAAAAAAAGTTTATTAAGTCCTTTAAAAATAATGTTAGTAGGGGTTTCCCTGGTGGCGCAGTGGTTGAGAGTCCGCCTGGCGATGCAGGGGACTTGGGTTCCTGCCCCGGTCCGGGAGGATCCCACATGCCGCGGAGCGGCTGGGCCTGTGAGCCATGGCCGCTGAGCCTGCGTGTCCGGAGCCTGTGCTCCACAACGGGAGAGGCCGCAACAGTGAGAGACCCGCGTACCG
>NW_006784879.1:153162-195087 GCF_000442215.2 Lipotes vexillifer | reverse complement strand
TGGTATGCGGGCCTCTCACTGTTGCGGCCTCTCCCGTTGCGGAGCACAGGCTCCGGACGCGCAGGTCCAGCGGCCATGGCTTACGGGCCCAGCCGCTCCGCGGCATGTGGGATCCTCCCGGACCGGGGCAGGAACCCAAGTCCCCTGCATCGCCAGGCGGACTCTCAACCACTGCGCCACCAGGGAAGCCCAGGTTGTTTGTTTTATGACTCTGCATTGTTGTGCAACAGGAGCAGTAGTTGCCATTCAGACCGAGGTTCCTGGACCCATAGGCCAAGTGGATTTATGAGGGGTGACAATGGTGCACGAATAAATTGGGCAACATGGGGCTTTATATATAGTCATATTTTTCAGTCGTACTGCTTTTATTAACTCTTTCCACTTGGCTGAAGATATAGGAGGGTATTTTGTGCACGTATATAGAGGTACACATTTTCCCCTTGGCCTCAGTCTCCAATGGGGCACTGCTCAGCAGTGTTCATCCACAACAAAAAGAGGTTTTTATATTATTGTCATAGTGGGATTCTGGGCCTTGCCATGTATAATTAAAACCTATCAGTGTGTACCCTCTACCTGAAAGTAAAAAAGCAGTCCCCTCTCAAAATGAAGTCTGCCACCCCTATACTAATAAGTATAAACCACAGGCAACTTTTTTTTTTTTTTTTTGCGCGGGCCTCTCACTGTTGTGGCCTCTCCCATTGCGGAGCACAGACTCCAGATGCACAGGCTCAGCGGCCATGGCTCACGGGTCCAGCCGCTCCACAGCATGTGGGATCCTCCCGGACCGGGGCACGAACCCGAGTCCCCTGCATCGCCAGGCGGACTCTCAACCACTGCGCCACCAGGGAAGCCCTATATACCATTTTTATAAAAAATAACTATTTTCCAAAACAAAAATCAGTCAGCAAGAAAAGCGGCATCAGTTTATGTTTTTGGCAGATAACTTTTTCTTTTTAACATCTTTATTAGAGTGTAATTGCTTTAAAATGGTGTGTCAGTTTCTGCTTTATAACAAAGTGAATCAGTTATATGTATACATATGTCCCTATATCTCTTCCCTCTTGCACCTCCCTCCCTCCCACCCTCCCTATCGCACCCCTCTAGGTGGTCACAAAGCACTGAGCTGATCTCCCTGTGCTATGCGGCTGCTTCCCACTAGCTAGCTATTTTACGTCTGGTAGTGTATATATGTCCATGCCACTCTCTCACTTTGTCCCAGCTTACCCTTCCCCCTCCCCATATCCTCAAGTCCATTCTCTAGTAGGTCTGTGTCTTTATTCCTGTCTTACCCCTAGGTTCTTCATGACATTTTTTTTTCTTAAATTCCATATATATGTGTTAGCATACGGTATTTGTCTTTCTCTTTCTGACTTACTTCACTCTGTATGACAGACTCTAGGTCTATCCACCTCATTACAAATAGCTCAATTTCGTTTCTTTTTATGGCTGAGTAATATTCCATTGTATATATGTGCCACATCTTCTTTATCCATTCATCCGACGACGGGCACTTAGGTTGTTTCCATCTCCGGGCTATTGTAAATAGAGCTGCAATGAACATTTTGGTACATGACTCTTTCTGAATTCTGGTTTCCTCAGGGTATATACCTAGTAGTGGGATTGCTGGGTCATATGGTAGTTCTATTTGTAGTTTTTTAAGGAACCTCCATACTGTTCTCCATAGTGGCTGAACCAATTCACATTCCCACCAGCAGTGCAAGAGTGTTCCCTTTTCTCCACACCCTCTCCAGCATTTATTGTTTCTAGATTTTTTGATGATGGCCATTCTGACTGGTGTGAGATGATATCTCATTGTAGTTTTGATTTGCATTTCTCTAATGATTAATGATATTGAGCATTCTTTCATGTGTTTGTTGGTAATCTATATATATTCTTTGGAGAGATGTCTATTTAGGTCTTCTGCCCATTTTTGGATTGGGTTGTTTGTTTTTTTGATATTGAGCTGCATGAGTTGCTTGTATGTTTTGGAGATTAATCCTTTGTAAGTTGTTTCATTTGCACATATTTTCTCCCATTCTGAGGGTTGTCTTTTAATATTGTTTATGGTTTCCTTTGCTGTGCAAAAGCTTTTAAGTTTCATTAGGTCCCATTTGTTTACTTTTGTTTTTATTTACGTTTCTCTAGGGGGTGGGTCAAAAAGGATCTTGCTGTGATTTATGTCAGAGTGTTCTGCCTGTTGTTTTCCTCTAAGAGTTCGAGTGTCTGGCCTTACATTTAGGTCTTTAATGCATTTTGAGTTTATTTTTGTGTATGGTATTAGGGAGTGTACTAATTTCTTTCTTTTATATGTAGCTGTCCAGATTTCCCCAGCACGACTTATTGAAGAGGCTGTCTTTTCTCCACTGTATATTCTTGCCTCCTTTATCAAAGATAAGGTGACCATATATGTGTGGGTTCATCTCTGGGCTTTCTATCCTGTTCCATTGATCTATATTTCTGTTTTTGTGCCAGTACCATACTGTCTTGATTACTGTAGCTTTGTAGTGTAGTCTGAAGTCAGGGAGTCTGATTCCTCCAGCTCCGTTTTTCTTTCTCAAGATTGCTTTGGCTATTCGGGTCATTTGTGTTTCCATACAAACTGAAATTTTTTGTTGTAGTTCTGTGAAAAATGCCATTGGTAGTTTGATAGGGATTGCATTGAATCTGTAGAATGCTTTGGGTAGTATAGTCATTTTCACAATGCTGATTCTTCTAGTCCAAGAACATGGTATGTTTCTCCATCTGTTCGTATCATCTTTAATTTCTTTCATCAGTGTCTTACTGCTTTTTGCATACAGGTCTTTTGTCTCCTTAGGTAGGTTTATTCCTAGATATTTTATTCTTTTTGTTGCAATGGTAAATGGGAGTGTTTTCTTAATTTCACTTTCACATTTTTCATCATTAGTGTATAGGAATGCCAGAGATTTCTGTGCATTAATTTTGTATCCTGCCACTTTACCAAATTCATTGATTAGCTCTAGTAGTTTTCTGGTAGCATCTTTAGAATTCTCTATGGATAGTATCATGTCATCTGCAGACAGTGACAGCTTTACTTCTTCTTTTCCAATTTGGATTCCTTTTCTTTTTCTTCTCTGATTCCTGTGGCTAAAAATTCCAAAACTGTGTTGAATAATTAAGAGTGGTGAGAGTGGGCAACCTTGTCTTGTTCCTGACCTTAGTGGAAATGCTTTCAGTTTTTCGCCATTGAGGATGATGTTGGCTGTGGGCTTGTCATATACGGCCTTTATTATATTGAGGAAAGTTCCCTCTACACCTACTTTCTGCAGGGTTTTTATCATAAATGGGTGTTGAATTTTGTCGAAAGCTTTCTCTGCATCTATTGAGATGATCATATGGTTTTTCTCCTTCAATTTGTTAATATTATGTATCACGTTGATTGATTTGTGTATATTGAAGAATCCTTGCATTCCTGGGATAAACCCCACTTGATCATGGTGTATGATCCTTTGAATGTGCTGTTGGATTCTCTTTGCTAGTATTTTGTTGAAGATTTTTGCATCTATGTTCATCAGTGATATTGGCCTGTAGTTTTCTTTCTTTGTGACATCTTTGTCTGGTTTTGGTATCACAGTGATGGTGGCCTCGTAGAATGAGTTTGGGAGTGTTCCTTCTTCTGCTATATTTTGGAAGAGTTTGAGAAGGATAGGTATTAGTTCTTCTCTGAATGTTTGATAGAATTTGCCTGTGAAGCCATCTGGTCCTGGGCTTTTGTTTGCTGGAAGATTTTTAATCACATTTTCAATTTCAGTGTTTGTGATTGGTCTGTTCATATTTTCTGTTTCTTTCTGGTTCAGTCTCGGAAGGTTGTGCATTTCTAAGAATTTGTCCGTTTCTTCCAGGTTGTCCATTTTAGTGGCATAGAGTTGCTTGTATTAGTCTCTTAGGATGCCTTGTATTTCTGCAGTGTCTGTTGTTACTTCTCCGATTTCACTTCTAATTCTATTGATTTGAGTCTTCTCCCTTTTTTTATTGATAAGTCTGGCTAATGGCTTATCAATTTTATCTTCTCAAAGAACCATCTTTTAGTTTTATTGATCTTTGCTATCATTTCCTTCATTTCTTTTTCATTTATTTCTGATCTGATCTTTATGATTTCTTTCCTGCTGCTAACTTTGGGGGTTTTTTGTTCTCCTTTCTTTAATTGCTTTAGGTGTAAGATTATGTTGTTTATTTGAGATGTTTCTTAAGGTAGGCTTGTATAGCTATAAACTTCCCTCTTAGAACTGCTTTTGCTGCATCCCATAGGTTTTGGGTAGTTGTGTTTTCATTGTCATTTGTTTGTAGGTATTTTTTGATTTCCTCTTTGATTTCTTCAGTGATCTCTTGGTTATTAAGTAGTGTGTTGTTTATCCTCCGTGTTTTTGTATTTCTTACAGATTTTTTCCTGTAATTGATATCTAGTCTCATAGCGTTGTGGTCAGAAAAGATACTTGATACAATTTCAATTTTCTTAAATTTACCAAGGCTTGATTTGTGACCCAAGTTATGATCTATCCTGGAGAATATTCCATGAGCACTTGAGAAGAATGTGTATTCTGTTGTTTTTGGATGGAATGTCCTATAAATATCAATTAAGTCCATTTTGTTTAATGTATCATTTAAAGCTCGTGTTTCGTTATTTATTTTCATTTTGCATGATCTGTCCAGTGGTGAAAGTGGGGTGTTAAAGTCCCCTACTATGATTGTGTTACTGTCGATTTCCCCTTTTATGGCTGTTAGCATTTGCCTTATGTATTGAGGTGCTCCTAAGTTGAGTGCATAGATATTTACAATTGTTAAATCTTCTTCTTGGATTGATCCCTTGATCATTATGTAGTGTCCTTCTTTGTCTCTTGTAATAGTCTTTGTTTTAAAGTCTATTTTGTCTGATATGAGCATTGCTACTCCAGCTTTCTTTTGATTTCCATTTGCATGGAAATCTTTTTCCATCCCCTCACTTTCAGTCTGTATGTGTCCCTAGGTCTGAACTGGGTCTCTTGTAGACAGCATATTATACAGCTCTTGTTTTTGTATCCATTCAGCCAGTCTATTTGTTTTGGTTGGAGCATTTAAACCATTTCCACTTAAGGTAATTATCGATATGTATGTTCCTATTACCATTTTCTTAATTGTTTTGGGTTTATTATTGTAGGTCTTTTCCTTCTCTTGTGTTTTCTGCCTAGAGCAGTTCCTTTAGCATTTGTTGTAAAGCTGGTTTGGTGGTGCTGAATTCTCTTAGCTTTTGCTTGTCTGTGAAGCTTTTAATTTCTCTGTCAAATCTGAATGAGATCCTTGCTGGGTAGAGTAATCTTGGTTGTAGGTTTTTCTCTTTCATCACGTTAAATATGTCCTGCCACTCCCTTCTGGCTTGCAGAGTTTCTGCTGAAAGATCAGCTGTTAACCTGATGGGGATTCCCTTATGTGTTCGTTTTCCCTTGCTGCTTTTAATATTTGTTCTTTGTATTTAATTTTTGCCAGTTTGATTACTATGTGTCTTGGTGTGTTTCTTCTTGGATTTATCTTGAGTGGGACTCTCTGTGCTTCCTGGACTTGATTAACTATTTTCTTTCCCATATTAGGGAAGTCTTCAACTATGATCTCTTCAAATATTTTCTCAGTCCCTTTCTTTTTCTCTTCTTCTGGGACCCCTATTATTCGAATGTTGGTGCATTTAATGTTGTCCCAGAGGACTCTGAGACTGTCCTCTATTCTTTCCATTCTTCTTTCTTAATCTGCTCTGCAGTAGTTATTTCCAGTATTTTATCTTCCAGGTCATTTATCCATTCTTCTGCCTCAGTTATTCTGCTATTGATCCTTTCTAGAGAATTTTAAATTTCATTTATTGTGTTGTTCATCTCTGTTTGTTTGCTCTTTAGTTCTTCTTGGTCCTTGTTAAATGTTTCTTGTATTTTCTTCATTCTGTTTCCGAGATTTTGGATCATCTTTATTATCATTATTCTGAATTCTTTTTCAGATAGACTGCCTATTTCCTCATCATTTGTTAGGTCTGGTGGGGTTCTGCCTTGTTTCTTCAACTGCTGTGTGTTTCTCTGTCTTCTCATTTTGCTTAACTTACTGTGTTTGGGGTCTCCTTTTCCCAGGCTGTAGGTTTGTAGTTTCTGTTGTTTTTGGTGTCTGTCTCCAGTGGCTAAGGTTGGTTCAGTGGGTTGTGTAGGCTTCCTGGTGGAGGGCACTAGTGCCTGTGTTCTGGTGGATGAGGCTGGATCTTGTCTTTCTGGTGGGCAGGTCCATGTCTGGTGGTGTGTTTTGGGGTGTCTGTGGCCTTATTATGATTTTAGGCAGCCTCTCTGCTAATGGATGGGGTTGTGTTCCTGTCTTGCTAGTTGTTTGGCATAGGGTGTCCTGCACTGTAGCTTGCTGGTCGTTGAGTGGAGTTGTGTCTTGATGTTGAGATGGAGATCTCTGGGAGATTTTCACTGTTTGATATTACGTGGAGCTTGGAGGTCTCTTGTGGACCAGTGTCCTGAACTTGGTTCTCCCACCTCAGTGGCACAGCACTGATGCCTGGCTGGAGCACCAAGAGCCTGTCCTCCACATGGCTGAGAATAAAAGGTTAAAAAGAAAGAAAGAAAGAAGATAAAATAAAATAAAATAAAGTTATTAAAATAAAAAATAATTATTAAGAAAAAAAATTTTTAAGTTAAAAAAAAAAACGGACAGACAGAACCCTAGGTCAGATGGTAAAAGCAAAGCTATACAGACAAAATCTCACACAGAAGCATACACATACACACTCACAAAAAGAGAAAAGGGGGGGAAAAATATCATTGCTCCCAAAGTCCACCTCCTCAATTTGGGATCATTTGTTGTCTATTCGGGTATTCCACAGATGCAGGGTACATCAAGTTGATTGTGGAGTTTTAATCCTCTGCTCCTGAGGCTGCTGGGAGAGATTTCCCTTTCTCTTCTTTGTTCGCACAGCTCCCGGGGTTCAGCTTTGGATTTGGCCCCACCTGTGTGTGTAGGGGTCGCCTGAGGGCGTCTGTTCTTCGCTCAGACAGGACGGCGTTAAAGGAGCAGCTGATTGGGGGCTCTGGCTCACTCAGGCTGGGGGGAGGGAGGGGTGCAGATGCGGGGCGGGCCTGCAGCGGCAGAGGCCGGTGGGATGTTCCACCAGCATGAGGCGCGCAGTGCATTCTCCTGGGGAAGTTGTCCCTGGATCCCGGGACCCTGGCAGTGGTGGGCTGCACAGGCTCCCGCGAGGGCAGGTGTGGATAGTGACCTGTGCTCACACACAGGCTTCTTGGGGGCGGCAGCAACAGCCGTAGCTAAGTCTCTGGGGTCCGCGCTTTTAGCCGCGGCTCGCGCCCGTCTCTGGAGCTCCTTTAAGCAGCGCTCTGAATCCCCTCTCCTCGCGCACCAGGAAACAAAGAGGCAAGAAAAAGTCTCTTTCCTCTTCGGCGGGTCCAGACTTTTCCCCGGACTCCCTCCCGGCTAGCCGTGGCGCACTAACCCCCTGCAGGCTGTGTTCTCACCGCCAACCCCAGTCCTCTCCCTGCGCCCCGACCGAAGCCCGAGCCTCAGCTCCCAGCCCCGCCCGCAGACAAGCCTCTCGGGCTGGTGAGTGCCGGTCGGCACCGATCCTCTGTGCGGGAATCTCTCCGCTTTGCCCTCCGCACCCCTGTGGCTGCGCACTCCTCCGCGGCTCCGAAGCTTTTCCCCTCCGCCACCCGCAGTCTCCGCCCGTGAAGGGGCTTCCTAGTGTGTGGAGACCTTTCCTCCTTCCCAGCTCCCTCCCACTGGTGCAGGTCCCATCACTCTTCTTTGTCGTTGTTTTTTCTTTTTTTCTTTTTTTTTTTGCCCTACCCAGGTACGTGGGGAGTTTCTTGACTTTTGGGAGGTCTGAGGTCTTCTGCCAGCGTTCAGTAGGTATTCTGTAGGAGTTTTTCCACATGTAGATGTATTTCTGATGTATTTGTGGGGAGGAAGGTGATCTACGTGTCTTACTCTTCCGCCATCTTGAAGCTCTACCAGTCTGGCAGATCACTTTGATTTCTTTTTTCTTTTCTTTGTAAAAAAATATTTATTTATTTGTTTATTTATTTATGCATGCATGCATGCAGCACCGGATCTTAGTTGCCGTGTGTGGGATCTTAAGTTGTGGCATGTGGGATCTTTAGTTGTGGCATGCAAACTCCTAACTGCAGCATGCGGGGTCTAGTTCCCTGACCAGGGATCGAACCCAGGCCTCTGCATTGGGAACGCATAGTCTTAGCCACTGGACCACCAGGGAAGTCCCATCAGGGACATTCTTAAATGAAATTGATGTTTGTTTGTGTGGTGGTAAAGAATACAGTGATGACTAGCACAGTTTGATACTACTGCCTTGGTTTGTGCTAAGGCACCAGCAGTTTTCGCCACCATGGCTTTTGCACCATCCATGTAATGTCAGCATGATAGAAAGGACAAATTTGTTTTAGTATTAGTATAAAAATTGTTTTGAACTTGTGAACCTCTAAGTGAGTTTCAGGGTCCCCCAGGGGTCCATGGACCATACTTGGAGAACAGCTGGTCTGTAGGAGTGAAGACATGTAGGGCAGCCTGAGGTGTTTCTCCAGCTTTCCTTCGTATACTCGTCATGATTTTTACACTGTTAATAAATTATGCATGGCATCAGTGCTAAACTTTCCAGTTAATCCCCTGTGCTTAATTTGGTGATTAAACTATATCTAGAGAAGCTACTAAATACAGTTACTTGAACTATGTAGAGTACTATGTAAAATCGAGAAACTCTGTCAAAACTTAGAATTTTCCCATGAGTAGATTTTTCCTAATTTCTTAGCTGGAGAATTTTTATTTCATCAGTGAACACCACATTAATGGGGTGGATTATCATCATCTGCTTTTCTTACTTCATTAAGGGCTAGAAGGACTTTTTCATTCCTGAGACTCTAGATCAGAAGTTGGAAATATTTTCTGTAAAGGGCCAGATAGTAAATATCTCAGGCTTTATGAGACAGTCACTGTTACAGTTATGCATCACCACTGCTGTAGCTTGTAAGCAATTCTAGACAGTATGTAACTGAATGAGTGTGACTGTGTTTCAGTGAAACTTTATTTGCAAAAATGTATGTTGTGGGGACTTCCGTGGTGGTCCACTGGTAAAGAATCTGCCTTCAAATGCAGGGGACACGGGTTCAATCCCTAGTCAGGGAACTAAGATCCCACATGCCACAGGGCAACTAAGCCTGTGCACCACAAGTACTGAGTCCGCAGGCACCTCAACTAGAGAGGAAGCCGGCGTGCCGCGACAAAGAGCCTGAGTGCTTCAACGAAGATCCCAAGTGCCGCTACTAAGAGACCCAGTGCAGCCAAAAATAAATAAATAAATCCTTAAAAAGAATGGTTAAAAAATATATATATGTATGTTGTTGGCTGTAGCTTGCTGACTCTTGATGTAGATCAGTGGCTTCTTATGTGGGATGTATGTAACCAAAGGAGCTACAAAAAACATTAGAACCACTATTTATTTTTATTGTTGACTCCTTTTAAGATTTCTATCTTGGTTTTATAATATATAATGACAATGATATATTTAGTATAATAATAACTGAATGTTAAAAAATTAGAGTATTTTTTTCTAAAAAATTAGAAAACTTTTTTACTGTAGTGGGCTTGATTAATAAGAATGGGGACCACTGCTCTAGTCATCTCTCCTGCTAATGCCTAAGTAGTTGGCTTTTTTCAGATGTCTATCTTAATCACCCAGATCTTTAAAGTTTATCTCCTCTTCTTGAGGAGTTAATTTTTTCCCATGGTTCTTACTGTTAAAATTAAAGGCAGCTTCTGTGTAAAGAGGCTACCCCCAGTCCTGTTAGATGGCCTGTATTAATAGTATTTTTCTAATCAAGTTGCAACAAATTATATTGCCTGAACATTTCTCTATATTAGAATGAGCATGCTTACCCATGAAGGAACAGTCTGTACTTAAATGGCACAGTAGTTTGGAAGGATTCATAATGGCAGAATTTGAGTGTTATGGGGGTCATTTGAGAGGTTTTACAACACGCTGTGTTTGTATTTTTCTCATTTGGGTATGAGTTAGGGAGAAGAGAACGGAGGAATTAGAGGTGCAAGAGGAGAGATTAAATGGGCTGTGTGTTGAGCTGGAGTTTGTTAGAAAATAGGGGCATTAGTTCTCATATGTACTGATGACTTTTCCCACTGTGGCAGTTGGCTCCCATGTATCTCTATTTGATCATAATTCAGATACAAATAAGCAATTTTGTTTACAATTAAAATGAGATTCTGCATGCATTTATATGTTGATGTCCCTGAACCTGATCATTTCAGCAGACTTCCTTCTAGAAAGCTGTACACATTTCATATAATCAGTCTGAAAGCTCTCCTGATTGTCCATCATTCAAAGCTTTACTTTTCATTCCATTTTTTCTCCCCATTGCATTTAGTCATCAGAGGTAGATGACTTAAGGGTCCTTGAAATCATTAGTGTTCCCAGGATGGAAGTTCCATGGGGGCTGGGCTCTCTCTGTCTTGTTCACATTGTATGACCTGTTACTCTGCAGTCAAACCAGTGGCTCAGAGTGAAGGTTTTTCAAGGGAAACTGAACTGCTCTGGGATAGCAGATCGGAATCCTGGGAGGCTGAGCAGATTAATTTTTGACGCATTTTTGACCAGAGATATATTACAGCCAGAGGTGTTGGTTTCTGCAAAAATCCCCCAGTCAATAATGTGTTAAGAGTCTATCAGATTACTCAATTACTTTCTTTCCCATACTCAAGTTGGCAATTATTGCTGTAACGGCACCCAGTTTTGCTCTACTACTACTCCAATCCAGGGCTAAATCCTGTCTGGATTCCTATGCAATTCCATCTGTTTCTTTCCGTTCACTCGCCCAGTTCATTGTCTTTTTGCACCCAGGGGTTTGTAACTACCGTTTTCTAGGACCAGCTCAGATACAAAGTGGGAGATCGGGGTCGTGTGTGTGGTACTGATGTTAATGTTGCAGGTCTAGTAACAGGGAGGACCAAACATGGTTTTGGCAGCTTTATCGTCTGGAGCGCAGGGATGGAAGAAACAGTAATCTCTGTGTGACCCCATCATCACACATAGGAGACGGATTTAGAAGAAGGTGCAGATCTAGGGACAGGGCAGTGCCCTTGTCATTGTTCTCATCACAGAGAGAATGTCCTCACCCTCTGATTTGCCTGGGATCTGCTCTTCAGAGACATGCCCGGTGGTATAATACATGTTATATCACATGACCTATCGAGCCTCATGTACTGAGAAATAGAGAAGCATATACATCGTACTGAGGCTTCTTAGGAGTCATCCAGCATGCTATTCTCTCTTCACTGTAGACCAGCCTCTGTTCCTATATATTCTGCTACCTCACTAGACCGCTTAGGGTCTGCCCAGGAGCTTCAAGGTAGATTTATAAGCAACTTGAATGCTGTAACTGATTAATGAATTAATTGATTCTAACGAACGAACTATGGCTCTATCAGAATTAAATGTAGGGCCAGGTACCCTGTTGTTACTGAATAAACATTCAGGTATGAGGGTGGCAGTGGTCATCCTGGATCCATCCAGTTAGTCTCTGGAGGAGAATAGGAATTAGGAAGTACTTGGAAAAATGCCCATTCAGTCATTACTTACAGCTCCCCGAATTTCATTTAAGTGTATTCTTAAAATTTATTCTAGTTTAGGTATCAGTGGGCTGAAAAGATGGCACGGATTGAAGAAGGCTTTGTTATACATTCTCATGGGGTCTCTCAATGGCCTGCGAGCTGACACGTTAAAAATGTAATTACACTGTAATTTGGAGTGGCAGGTTAGAGGTAGTGGTGCCGAGGGGAAGAGAATGTATAGCTTTAACTACATCGATTTTTCTTGTTCCCGGAAGATTTTTAAGAGGAGCTAATCTTCTCCCTCCTCTAAAGCCTGCGCGACATGCATCATCGAGCTTAAACTTGGCTCATGAGAGCCCAGCCAGCAGTTCATCCCCTTCAGACTCATGTTTTTGTGTTGTCATATTTCATACTCATCAAGGTGACATTCATGTGCCTGACGCTTTCAGGGAAGAGTTTGGAGTGTGGATTAATGTTTGTCAAGGTTGTCCTGAAGACACTGGTATACTTCTTTCCCAGTCTAAGCTCCTTCTCTTTATTCCTGTTCTCATTTAAAAAGGAAGAAATGCTGTTTGGAGTGTGGAATCAGAAGCATTAGCTTCTATTTCCATTCCTAAATTTCTGTAAATAATTCTGTAAAACAATGGTCTCCAGCCCAGGTCAGATGGACTGTATGGTGAACACAGTAAATGATGATATATCGAGGAATGTGGAGAAAAGAGTAGAACTTGTTTTATGCTTATATTTTTCTTATCCATTTTATGTGTGTGAGTACGCATTTTTTTTTTTAATACCGAGCCTAATATATTAATATAGTAGCACATGTATATAATTTATAGATTAACACACAGATTTGGGGGAGATGTGTGCTCAAAATACTTTTCAGTTAGGAGTGAACGATCAAAAAATTTAGAGAATACCCCTTTAGGCCTCTGGCATGTCCTCATCTAGGAAGTGTTTCAGGTTGTCATATCGTCACAGGGTTGGTGAGTGGTCCAACTCATCAACTCATTTATATAGACGTATGCATTTATATGTTGATGTCCCTGAACATCAACATACATCTATATAAATTAGCATATCAGGCAGGATTGGTATCGATGACATTTAAAAAATTTTAAAGCTCTCCCACTCCCATTTTCAAACTAGATGTAAAAGGAGAAAAGTCTAAATTATCCCCAGAAAGGCTATCAAATGAATATGTCAGGAACAGACTGCTGTGGTTCTGAATTTTACCAGCCTTTCTACTACAGAGCATATTTCATTGTGTGCACACAGAAAGTAGGAGAGTGGCAAAACTCTGTATTCTTGCATGAAACACTTCCTTCGAGCCTTTAAATGTTTGTAAGATTTATTGGGGGGAACTCTTCAATCCTGTGGTATGTGGGCACACTCAGATAATCACAATATTGTTCATTGGATTATTACTCTGTACCTTTGTGCTTTTCTTGCATTGTAGATTATGGGGCCTGCTAGACATCCTTCCAATCTGTCAGTCATTTTTGTTCGTTAACACTGTCCTGGAGTATTTCACACTATTTGAAAGTCACAGTGTTTTTACAGTTTCAGGGAGGAGGCGGGTGGGGGCGAAGGAGTAAGGAGGGAAATTTGGCCCAAAAATAATAACTGGAAAAATTGAATTCTTACAAAGTCATCTAGATAACAGAGATCAGGTGAGAGATTCTAATTCAATAGATTATCTAGAATCTAGAGTGGCAAAGAATTTGGCAAGTGATTTAGACTCCAAATTGCTTGCCAACTTCTTTGTTTTTGTATTTTAACTTCTTTTAATAACCCCCAAATATTAGATTATTTTTGATGTCCAAAGGAATAAGAAGACAATCGTTGTTTAAGAAATCACCTCAGGGGCTTCCCTGGTGGCGCAGTGGTTGAGAGTCCGCTTGCTGATGCCGGGTACATGGGTTCATGCCCCAGTCCAGGAAGATCCCACATGCCGCGGAGCGGCTGGGCATGTGAGCCATGGCCGCTGAGCCTGCGCGTCCGGAGCCTGTGCTCTGCAACGGGAGAGCCCACAGCAGTGAGAGGCCCGCGTACCGCAAAAAAAAAAAAAGAAATCACCTCAGAATACATCTTAGTGTTGGCTTTTGAATTAGAAACTAAGTGGTTGGTTGGATGTAATGAAAGGGGTTTGACATTTTTGATTTGAAAACTCATGGATATGCCACCCTGGATTCCCCTATAGAGTAGGTTGAAGACTCTTGACAATATGGAAAGCATCTGACCCATTAGCGAGATGATAGCACAGTGGTTAAGACAATCAGATCATAGGTCACAGTGCCTGGGTCTGAATCCTGTCTCTGTCCAGACTAACTTTGTGACCATGGGCAGCTTGCTAACCTCTCTGTGCCTTGGGAGAGGAGGGTGGGTCTCCATCTATAAAGTGGTGTTAATGACAGTGCCTCCCTCCTGGAGTTAATGTGAAGACTACATGGATTAATGTATTTAAAACACTTCGTGCTAGTACATAAAAATGTTTAAATAAATACTTGCTATTTTTATATCCTACAAGATTTGCCCTCTTTTTAAATGAACAACTATATGAAATGACCAGTTTTCTTAATTGAAAGAAAAAGGATTAGTTACAAAATCCCTACATTACAGAAAATTTTAGATATTTCAGAGAGTAGTTTATGGTCTTTTCTATGTTGCTTCTGTCTTGTCAGTTTTATGCTGGTATTTTCTTCTAGAAAGATAAAAGCGAAAACCTTGGTTCGAGTTTTAAGGGAAAGTTTGGTTTATTCAAAGGTGTCAACTGAAATGAGAAATAAGGATCCCAACTTTTATTACCAGCCCCAACTAGAGGTTGGACGAACAATGACAACAAACCAACTCTATATGTAGTACGTTTACGTCAGTAAAAAGTTAGAGGGTAGGAACTGTCTTGTTTCTGTTCAGAGTATAAGAAACAATTCTGCCATGTGGCCCTCCAGGATATTCACACTGGCTCTTCCTTTTCAGGGTTTGGAGTCTTGAAAGGTTTTTACTCCCATTTTAAGGAAATGGTAGAAGTGTCACATGAGAACATACGTGAGAATGTACTGTGTTGTGAGGTTGCCTCAGGAGAGGCTTCCCTCAACGGCCCTAACTCTTCAAGGCTAACTTCAGATCAGACGTCACGTGGTAATGAAGAGTCATTTAGGAAGTCAGAGCAAAACATAGTGGGATATACAATAAATGCCACGAACTGATGGCAAAAAGCTGTTAACCGCTTCCCACCATGAGAAAGTCAGTCAAGGTGACTAGCACGGGTGTTTGGAAAGCTTTCTACATTGTATAATATAATCATTATGTGATATAAGCAGTGCTTAGTGAAAACATGGGCAAGAATTGTTCCTGAGTGACACAGACCCCCGTCAGGGAAGTGCAGAGAGTTCTCTGCAGTAAGGTGACATCAGCACAGCAGTTGGGAGACGCATGTGAATGCAAATTGAGTATTTATCCAAGATTTGCTTATGTGCTCACTGATAACTGTGCTCTGAGAAAGCCGTCCCAGAAAATGAACTCTCAGAAATGAAATTAGTTACGTAGTGTCTTGTGTATTTTCTATTTAAGGGGGCCCAGATCAGAGGAAGAGGGAGCAGGGAGAATGGGCTAAGCAGCAGCCATATTATTACCTTTTCTAACCTGGTGTCACACAACATCACTGGACGACATCTACCTCTGTGTTGTTTCCAATTTTTGAGAATTATGAATACTGCTGTTTATCAACAAGGCTATTGGGTTGGCCAAAAAGTTCGTTTGGGTTTTTCCATAACATCTTATGGAAAAACTCAAAGGAACTTTTTGGCCAACCCAATACGTAAGTTTTTGTGTAAATAAAAGTTTTTATTTCTCTTGGGTGAATACCCAGAATTGAGGTTGCTGGATCGTGGTAAATGTACATAAAACTTAATAAGCCACTGTCATGCTGTTGTCCGCCTTGAGTGTGCCATTTGCATTCCCAGCAGCAGTGTATGAGGTTTCAGTCACTTTGCATCCTGGTCAGCACTTGATACTGTCACTTTTTTTTTGTTTAAGCAATTCAGTAGGTTTGTAGTGACATCTTATTTTGGCTTTAAATTGTATTTCTCTAATGGCTAATAATTTTGAAAATCTTTCATGTACTTATTTGCCTTCAGTATATTTTCTTTGATGAAGTGTGTTTAGATCTTTCTGCTCATTTGAAAAAAATTGAGTTAATTGTTTCTTATTACTGACTTTTGAGAGTTCTTTATACGTTCTGAATACCAAGTCCTTTGTCAGAACTGGGATTTGCAAATATTTTCTCCCAGAATATGGTTGTCTCACCCTTCTCTCAACAGCATCTGTTGCTGAGCAAGACTTTTTGACAAAGTCCAGTGTATCATTGTTTTTTTCTTTGCTTTTGGCGTTAGATATAAAAACTCTTAGACTGGGCTTCCCTGGTGGCGCAGTGGTTGAGAGTCCGCCTGCCGATGCAGGGGACGCAGGTTCGTGCCCTGGTCCGGGAAGATCCCACATGCCGCGGAGCGGCTGGGCCCGTGAGCCACGGCTGCTGAGCCTGCGCGTCCGGAGCCTGTGCTCCGCAACGGGAGAGGTCACAACAGTGAGAGGCCCACGTACAGCAAAAAAAAGAAAAAAGAAAAACACAAAAAAACTCTTTGACTAAGCCATACATTACTCTGTTGACCATTTCTTCTGGGATGGTGATGTGTCTCATCTAGAAGGCTCACTAACTTCCCATAAGAATCTTTTGTGACTGCTTTTTTTTTTTTTAACATCTCTCTTATTTGCACAGTAGTATTCATATTCCCCCTATGCCAGAGGGATTATTTCACTCTATTAGAGTTGCTTTTATTTTCTGAGCAGTCTGCTAGGCTGTGTTGGGTGGTTAGTATCACAAGGGGAGGGGCTATCTTGCTGTGTTCATTGTTGCCTCAACCCAGCAATTCATGCACTGTGGGTGGCACTCGCTGGATCTGTGAATGGATGGAGTTGCTGGTCATTTTCAAGTTCCCATGCCTTTGCACATGCTCTTCCTAATTACTTGAAATACTCTCTTCCCTTTTACCTGCCTGGTTGGCCCCTTCCTATCTCTCAAGCCTTGTGGACCCTTCCCCATTTGCTCCAGGATGAAGTGCTTATGTCCTCCTGTGTTCTTAGGGCACTTTGAACATGCTCCCTTTTCAGTGTGTCTCCCATGGTGCTGCAGATAGCTGAGGAGGGGTCTTTCTCCACCACTGGAGAGCTGCCCTTACTCATCACTTAATCCTCAGACCCTAATATCCCTACCTAGGACTTAGTAGGTACTAAATAAATGTTTATTGAATGAATTACGGTATATGTTTGTCCTTTTCTAATTTATTTTTAACATTAAAAAGTCTAGGCATTAACATAATTTAGAGAAACACGGTGGGCAGACCATGCCAGCATGCACGAGTCTCCATCATCTTCATGGACATTTTTTCTGTAATAAAATTTTATTTACACCGTCCATAGAACATTTACTTTTATGATTCTTTTAGATTATGAATATGGATCATTAGAGATAAATTTTAAAATATAGTACAAAAATTCTGTTAGAAAAATATTCATATCATCTTTAATGCTACCACCCAGGCAAGGTATTCTCGTAACATTTTGCTATACTTTTCTTCTTAAAAACAAAAAAAGCAGTGTCTGTATTTGTGAGCATTTATATCAATCATTTTATATGTAGTTTTTACCAATTACACTCATTGGCTCTGATCACACAGGTATGCACCTGTGATGCTGTATATTTTTAAAATTTAATATTGTACTCCAAACATTTCTGGTGTCATTAAGTGTTAGGTTTGACTTTTAGTGTACCAGAATATTATTTTCAAGGTTTTTGCATGTCATATATAGAGATGATGCTGTCTTACCCACTGCATTAACGTGAAACCTGGTTCTATTATTGATGTGCCCTTCAACTCCTGGAAATGAATTCATAGGACAAAAGCCAGCTGTACTTCAAGTCACATCAAGTGACAGAACAAAATATACAATAAAGAGGTTCTGAAGTGTAGTCACTACTTGACATTAAATCCACAAAAGGAGATGAGATGAGAATGATTTGCCATAGTTCCTGAATGGGGAAGTCCAGGTGAGAACTCTCAGATACTGTGGGCTTGGGGGGCCCTATATTATAAGGTGGAATTCACTCCCAGAGAAGTTGCAACTGTCATTAGACGTCATGGAGAAATGCCGGGGCTTGTTCTGAGCCACTTGGTCGGTGGAGAGAGATGAGAGAGTGGAGACCCTAAAACAACTATGGGAAGAGTTGTTGTTTTTGTTTTTTAATCTGAAACTTCTTTTTTTAATCTAAAACTTAGCAAAGTTAATAAAGAGGCTTTTTGGTGGAAAAGGTGGCTCGTGGAACCACATGACTAAGACCAATTCCCTGGCGTTTTCTCTAACACCTGTGGATGCTCATTTCACTTTTTAAAGCAAATCTGATGAAACTACACACACGTGCTTCAGAGGCTGGGTTTCGACTGTAGTTCTGTCCCTTTGGCCTAGTTTCACTGTATTTCTCTGAGCATCTATTTCTTCATCTGTAAAATGTAAACAATAATACCTCCTAGCGTTGTTTTGAGATTTAAAGGAACTGTTGTTTGAGATTTAAAGGAACTGTTGTTTGAGATTTAAATGTAAAGTGCCTAGCATGGGGCCTGGTACCTTGAAGCTTGAAATAATAGTGATTTTCAGTTCTCTTTCTACCTTCTGCCTTTCATTTCTAGTTCAGTAAAAATTTGTTCATTTGCTGCTTGTCATGCCCTGAGGGTAAAACTGATATGGCCTCCCTGGAGCCACAAAGCTGAAATAGACAGGGATGTTGTTTTCAAAGAACTTACAACCTGGGGTGATGAGGAATAGATGTTTAAGCATCAAACTATACTCTAAGACAGAATAAAATGAATGCTAAGTAGAGGTGTAAATATTGTGCTGGTTGAGGTGACCTGGGGGAACTTAATAGAGGAGAGGATTATGATACAGACAGTGAAAGATACATGGATTTTTGTAGCTGAACACAGCTTTTTTTAATTTTTAATTTTTTTAAGTTTTAATTTTATACTGGAGTGTAGTTGATTAACAATGTTGTGATAGTTTCAGGTGTACAGCAAAGTGGTTTAGTTACACATTTTCCCATTTAGGTTGTTGCATAATACTGAGCAGAGTTCCCTGGGCTATACAGTAGGCCCTTGTTCGTTATCCATTTTAAATATAGCAGTGTGTACATGTCAGTCCCAAACACCCTAACTATTCCTTCCCCCCCAACTTCTTCCCCCCGGCACCCCCCCCCCACACCGTCGTAAAAGATAACTCTGATTGTGAAATTGAATATGTTTGGTGAGTAGTGAATTGTCTGCTTTTTGGCTTGAGCATGAGTTAGGGGCTGGAAAAATAGTGTGGTGGCAGATCTCTGATACAAATAGCTTCACTCTATGGCTGAAGAACTTGTATGAAGCATAAGACAAAAAAAAACAAACAAAACACCTGGGCTATCTCATGTTTATAATCCTTACTAAGAACTGCAAGCAAGGTACCAAATGGTTGTGGGATGCTTGCCAGTAAGCATTGGGGATCCCATCCGATGTCACTTATTATCAGGCTAGATACTGTCCTTGCTTGCCGTATCAACTCCTCTAGCTAGAGAGCATATGATATACTTGATGGTGAAAGAATTTATGAAGGAGCAGTCTAAAGAAATAGGACCTGTCAGTATGGAATTAGACATATGATTTCTCTTGGAGTAAGGAGGTTCTTCAAACAAACACTGCTACCAACCTCTTTTTCTTTGGAAACAGGAATCAGAGTCCCTAGAGGTAATTTACCTTCAACTTTTAGGAATTCTGCTTACATCATCCTGAAGGTCTGTCCTAGAGAATTTAATTGTTGTCTGGGGGTCAAAATAGATATAGCTGAATGTTGTGCTTATAAATAATAGAAATTAACAGGTAAACTGGGATGTCATGGATTAAAAAGTCAAGCGCCAATATGGCTACTGTAAGAGCACTTTCATGTATTTTGTTGTTTCTGCTTCTAGGGACCTAATACCTATCATTGCTGCTCTGGAATACAATCAGTGGTTCACTAAGCTGTCCTCTAAGGATCTAAAACTGGTAAGTAATTGAAGATGTTGCTTAGCTTTGCTGAATTTCAAAAACCTGATAATTATATAAAAACACAACACACATTTGTTTTTCTACCACACTGGTGAGCTGCGTACATGTTATTTCTTAGGGGGATATTTTCTTATAAATGATCTGCAGACCATTTTATAAAGTTTGTAATGTGAGATGCTTCAGAGAAGTAATTCATGTTTTCAGCTGCTTCAGGCAGTTTTAGATGATGAACAGAAAGACACATTTAGTGGAACCTTCAGTACACACTCATTCTGTTGGCAAAGACTATTAAAGGTACATTTGCACAGCTGCAGATAGCAGGTTTTATGTTCCTATCTTGAATTACATCTCCACAAAGCTTCCCTTCCTGAGAATTTAGGAAAACGTTACTAAGGTAGAGTTGGTCTGGTTTAATTATGATAGTTAACATTAATTTTCTAGATGAGTTTTTGGGCAGATTTATACGTAAGCAAAATGAAATCAAAGTGAAATCTGTTAGTTTTCATAAGGCGTAGGGGAGCCAAAGTTTTGGTCTGTTCTACTATTGGAAATAAGATGCTCTGTTGGGTTATTTGTTTTTTTTTTTTGCAAATTCAAAGCAGCCATATGGACAGATGCTTATGCATGAGTTAGGTTTCTGCTGCTTCATTTTAGCACAGAAGATAATTTAGATGTTGTTTTATTGGAGACTCTTACATTCAAGCCTCCAACTTTCAGAGGTCATAGAAACTGGGGGTTTAAGATTTTAAAAGTGAAGAGATAGGATTTGTATTGAGACATGGATCTATTGAAAGTGGAGGGTTGAGATTTGCTGGCGGCCAGCCTGCTGGTTCTCTGCACTTGCCTGGCATGGGAGTGGCTTAAGGCGTTATAGGTATGAGCATAGGCAGAAATCATTTGGGGATTATTAAGAGCCAGTGCAGCAGACAAAAAGAGTGTGGGCTTGGAAACCCACAAATCTGGGTTTCAGATTCTGACTCTTATTACAAGGCTGTGTGACCTTAGATACATCACTTGACCTTCCAGGGCCTCTGTTTCCTGCATCCCTATTATTGTGAGCTAGTTGGAGCTCATGTCTTATCAGAATCTGTGGCTCAATAGCTCTACAGTAAAAATTGGTTTAATAAATAGATGTCAAATGAGTTTGTTGAATGAATGAATGGACATAGAAATATAACTATTTTGCAGGTTATTGAGATGAGTAAATAATGTGTATAGAAATTCTAACAATGCCTAACGTATTACAGGCATGTCACAATCAGATTAGCAAAGAGGCTGAGAAATGAACAAATGGGGGAGCATGAATTATGGAAACTGTATCAGCTACACGGCCGGGGGTGGTGGTGGTGTCTGAGGTCAGTGATGATTGAGGTACGGATGGTGACCTCCCAGGGAACAAACAGACAGCCATGATGCGAGATCTGGGGACAGAAGTCTCTCATTGCTGTTTGCAGGGATGGGGACCATTTGCAGGACTGAACCAGCAGAGATTCCAGGTGCACAAGGGGAGCCATTTTGAGGAATGAGAAGTAGATTAGCCCAGGGATTGTGGGATCAGAGAGAACAATGCTTTGCTACCAAGTCAGTTTTCCTGGTTTATTCAGACATTCACCTAAGCCCATGATTTTCAAAATGGGACACAAGAGAGCTATGAGGAGGTTGTGGAAATCCCACTTTTGGAAGTTGTCCCAAATCATTAGTACCAGGCCACCGGTGCTGCCATTCTGTCATTATTCCTCCCAGGCAGCATCTCCTTTTAACTGCCTTACATGTTTAGGGAAGAAAACATGCACCTAATTATTTCAGTCTTGGCCAGACAAAGCATGTAAGTGTTCATATGCTTTCTTGGGTGTTCCGGGATGGCAGGAAGTGGAGTGACAGGATTTGAGGATTCCCCTCACTGCTTATCTATTAACTGAGATTTAAACATAAAAATGCAAATGTGCTTAGTTTTAATATTTTGTATTTAAAAATGAAAAATGGTCTTTGGGCTATCTCTCTGCAAGTTTTCAAAAAGAATACTAGCATTTCTTCCATGTTTGTTACTCAAAGTTAAAAAGAAATGATAGGGACTTCCCTGGTGGTGCAGTGGTTAAGAATCTACCTGCCCATGCAGGGGACACAGGTTCGAGCCCTGGTCCAGGAAGATCCCACATGCCGCCGAGCAACTAAGCCCGTGTGCCACAACTACTGAGCCTGTGCTCTAGAGCCCATGAGCGACAACTGTTGAGCCTGTGTGCTGCAACTACTGAAGTCTGTGCACCTAGAGCCTGTGCTCCACAACAAGAGAAGCCATCGCAGTAAGAAGCCTGCACACCCCAACGAAGAGTAGCCCCTGCTCGCTGCAACTAGAGAAAGCCTGCACGCAGCAACGAAGACCCAACAGAGCCAAAAAGAGAAATTAAAAAAAAAAAAAAGAAAGAAAGAAATGATACTTTCCCCTTTGATGGCTTCTACAGTATGCAATCTCAGAACATTTTCTAACACCTGGTCTGTTTGAGGCAAAGGAAGGCATTACACCTTCTGTGAATTTTTTAAAACACGAAGTGTAAAAAGAAGTAACCTCCTCTCAAGTTATATGAATTCTCTGGGTTGTTAAGATTGCTGCTTGCTCAGTAGAAGTCTCCTGAGCTTAAGGTATCACAGGAAAAATATGACATATGCTTTATGCTGATCTTATGAAGCCAGTTAGCAGTCAGTATTGTAAATTTAAATGGAGGGATAGAGGGATTTTTTTTTGAAGATATGCTGAATATGCAATTAGGACCAAGATTCTGGACTCATTAAATTAGCAGTAGAATTGAGGTCTTGCTCAACGCTCTCAGTTTTAGAATTTAGGCATGTCATTGAGCATCATTGGGTCTTTTAAAATCATTTAAAAATGATATGGTTGGGCTAGATAATGTACGTGGGTCCTCTTAGTTCCAAATTTTCATATTTGTTTTATTGGATTAGTTCATTTTTTATTTTATAGTGATTCTTCTAGTTTTTTTACTGTACTTTTTATTTTTAAATTTTTTAAAGTTGATTTTCTTATTTTTAAAATTTATTTTTATTTTTTTGGCTGCATTGGGTCTTCATTGCTGCGCGTGGGCTTTCTCTAGTTGAGGCGAGCAGGGGCTGCTCTTCATTGTGGTGCGCGGACTTCTCATTGCAGTGACTTCTGTTGTTGCACAGCGTGGGCTCTAGGCATGCGGGCTTCAGTAGTTGTGGTGCGCGGGCTCAGTAGTTGTGGCTTGCGGACTCTAGAGTGCAGGCTCAGTAGTTGCGGTGCGTGGGCTTAGTTGCTTTGCAGCATGTGGGATCTTCCTGGACCAGAGCTTGAACCTGTGTCCGATGCATTGGCAAGCAGATTCTTAACTACTGCACCACCAGGGAAGTCCTACATTTGATTTTTAAATAAATACAAGGTCTTAGAGAGTCATTGTATTAATTCATTAAAAAAAATTTCCCCTAAATCTGTAAATGTAGTGCTGAACATGAAGTAGACATTTGGAGAAGACTACGTAATGGTAACATGTACTTGTTATCTAGGTTTGTGTGTGTATCTCTTTAAAATGTCCATCACTTTATATTCTTTGGTGTAGCAAATAATGCTTTTCATGTAGTTGGCACTTAATAAAAAGTAGCAAAATTAATGTAATCATGAACACCTTATTACTCCTCACCCCTACTGGCATCTTAAAGAAAAGTTGGACACACTTTTCATACATTTAAAAAAAAAACTTTTGTTACAGTAATTATGCCCAATGGGTAAATGAAAGCCCTGCTTCACATCCTGGCTTTGGTAAATTACTTTTCTGGGTGCTCTGAGGTAGCCCTGGAACGGTAATGATACCATGGATTGTTTCTGGAAATTAGAATAATCTTTGCAAAAACATGTCTGAGTAATCACTTTTTATCATGATGACACAGAATAAGATCAGTTCCTCTGGTTGTATATTGTAAGGTGAAGAATTATACTGATAAGGGGTCACCATTTTGAAAATCACCACTGTCAGCATAATATAAATTGCAGGCATTGGGTCACTTGGAATTAATTTTCCTCTCCCCTCATCAATCTGTGGGACACATTAGAAGCCCAGGAATAGTGTGAAAGCAACATTATAGACCCAGTGGGATCAAGCAGCACAGAAGAATTATAACAGCCTTAAATGCTGGGTGACTTGGTGGTTTTTCCAAGTCAGTTTTTCTAAAGGCTACTTGACTGGAGAACTTTTGCTATATTTTATACTGTTCCCATAATGGTTAATCCACTTGGGTATTTATGATCTGATAAATCAAAGAACTATTATAATACTTTTATTTGGTATTTTAAGAAAAGAAACTGCTTTGACATTTGTATGCATGACACAAAATGATTCCTCTCTCTCTTTTTAAAATAATATAAAGGCTTTAAATAGACCCTAGATTATAATGACATTTAAATATCACTTTTTAATGTCCAAATAATTTTAAGGTCAGGAGCCACTTTAAATTACTTTTGGAGTAAGGCAGGATATAAGTAAATATAAAACATTAATAAATAAAAATTTAAAAGAAAAAATTATGCATAATTCTTCATTTTTCATAGTCCCCTCAAGACTTTTGCTACTACCTTACCTAGTTCAATTGTTGTAATCTTTATTAAACATTTTACTTTAATTATGTATTTTCATTTAACATTATATCGTAAGAATTTAAAATATTTTGACAGATGTAAGTTTACAACTACGTAATTTTTGTAAACATGAGGTTTATTAACATGAGACCATTAATTACTGAAGTCTTTCTTATTACCTTACCCTAGTTTAGAGATTACTAGTAGGAACATCGTAATACCTAACGATTATCAAGTGGTTATTCAGCCTCCCTTTTAAAGTACATGACATCTTTAATCTAATTTTCTTATCTACAAAAAGGGAATAATAATACTTAATTAGCAGTTTTATAATGAAATACACGTAAAGGGCTTAGCTCAGTAAAGAAAGTCTCATCATCGTCATCATCACCATTGTTGCTACCACTCAGTGTTTAGTTCATTATTTTGGGTATCCCTTTCTTGGGAATTCCTTTTGGTTTTCCCAGGATTGGGTGAGATACGCCTCTGTATGCCCATAGCACTACCAAAAATGGCCTTTCTATTTTTCTATTTCTATATTTCTATTTTTCTATCATAATTGCATATTTCCTTCTTGTCTGATTGCCTTCCGGAGGGTACAGTCTTGAAGGCAGAGACCTTGTCCTCTATGTTGTATTCCCAGGACCTTCATCCTGAGGGTGTGTAGTAGTAGATGTTGAGTCATAGTTTGTTGAATGAATGATTTATTTAACAAAAACTTTGCATCTGCATAGATTTATGACAGTGAAGTGAGATTATTTTTAGACTTATGACATGGTCAAAGAATATTTTCTCTTATAGTCCACTGATGTCTGCGAACAAATCTTAAGGGTGGTGAGTAGGTCCAATCGACTGGAAGAACTGGTGTTGGAAAACGCTGGACTTAGAACGTGAGTATTTCCTGAATACATGAATGTGTTGCTTTAAAACATTTTGCCATTTCCTCTAAAATTAATATATAGTTTTGAGAAAAACGTTAGGCTACTCACATATAGAGTATTCCTTTCTTTAAAAAAGTCCCTGTGATCCCCATCATTATCATGAAGGTCAAGGATTTTCTAACATCTTTTGCAGTTGTGTCACATGGTATGTTTGAGGGTACATAAGTATAGTGGTTAAGAGCATGGACCCTTGAGCCAGATACCTGATGGCTTTGGGCAAATTGTTTCAGTTCTCTGTGCCTCAGTCTCCTCATCTTTAAGGTGGAGGTAATAATAATGCCTACTTTATAGAATATGGTAGTAAGGATAAATGAATTAATACATGGGAAGTGTTTAGAAAAGTATCTTTCATATTATAGATGCTCTGCGTTAGCTTTTACTAGTATCATTAATGGTAGTCATAGTAATAATACATTTCATAGGATGTTACTGCTTTGTTTTGAGCTGTTTTAGCCATTTCTCTCCCTTTTCAAATTCACACTTAAATAATCTTCATCTAGTGGTTCAGTAACCGATACCCAAGCCTTACCAGGGGCAGGTGAGTTTGAATCTGCTGGAGTAAATACTTTACTGCTACTACGTGAGGAGGGTTGACAGTTTCATAATCATAGCACTTAGTGCGTTATTTTACGTTAAACACACCTGAAATAGTGATTTTGACTTTTGTTCAAATATAGTGCTAGCGACTGTAGCCTTTAAATTCAATGATTAGGGCAGTCAGTTTTGCATTCATGATTATTGCATGAAATTAGAACTGATATAGTGAATAGCCTACTGTACTTTTCATGAAAAGCAGGTTCAGTTCAGAATTTGTTTTTTAAGTCATGAAGGAGCCAAACAGTACTACTAATAGCATCCTACAGTGTGTCTTTAAAGGGGCAATTATATATTTTCTTTTTTCTTTTGAATGAGATTTTGACTGATCAAGATGAACCATATTCTAGCTATGGCTTTACAGACTCTCTAATGAGGATATGAACTAGGGTAAATAGATTGGTTCTTAACAAATATATGATATATAGGTTAATATTGTAAAGAATGCTTTTCTCTTTTTAGATTTCACCCTAGCTATTCTAGCTTTAAACTTTTTATTTGAGCAGTTTTACACTTTGTGTTATTTCATCTGACTGTTTTGTTTACTTGCAGAGATTTTGCACATAAACTGGCCAGTGCTCTAGCACATAATCCCAACTCAGGACTCCATACGATTAACCTTGCTGGCAACCCACTGGAGGATCGAGGTACCGTAACATTTATGTGACCATTGATGTCAGAACTGTAAGAGGATTAGGGAGTTTTAATTGAGCCATGCCTGTAGAATAGTGTCAAGCTTAGTTGTAATTATGTTATAAATGCAGTTGATGCTCTTGTTGGCTTCTAATTCTTTCCACCCTTTTGTGAAAATACTCATGCTACAATTTTATCAGCTGATAAGCTATTCTTGAAGTGACACAGATGGAAAGGAGGATGTTATTTTTATTTATTATTTTTATTGAAGTCTAGTTGATATACAATGTTGTGTTAATTTCTGCTGTACAACCAAGTGATTCAGTTATACACATATATACATTCTCTTTTATATTCTTTTCCATTATGGTTTATCCCAGGATACTGAATATACTTCCCTGTGCTGTACAGTAGGACCTTGTTTTCTATCCATTCCAAATGAAATAGTTTACATCTACTAACCCCAGACTCCCAGTCCGTCCCTCTCCCCGACCTCCCCTCCCCCTTGGCAACCACATGTCTCTTCTCTATGTCTGTGAGTCTGTTTCTGTTTTGTAGATATGTTCATTTGTGTCATATTTTAGATTCTATGTATAAGTGATATGGTATTTGTCTTTCTTGGAAAGAGGATATTATTTTTAAACTATTGTATTGGTTTTTTATTGCTGGGTAACAAATTACCAGAAACTTGGCAGCTTAAGGTGACACAGATTTATTATGACACAGTGTTTTGGGGTCAGAAGTCTGGGTAGAGGTTAGGTGGGTTCTCAGAAATCAAGTTGTTAGCTGGGGCTCTGATCTTAACCTGTGACCTGGGGTCTTCCTCAAGCTCACTGGTTGTTGGCAGAATCAATTTCCTGAGGCTGTAGGACTAGGTCATTATTTTCTTGCTCGCTACTTGCCAGGGACCACTCCCAGCACCTGGAGGCTGTGTTCATGTCCTTGCCATGTAGTCCCCTCCTCTCACAACATGCCTGTCTGCCTCGCGTTCCAGGCCAGCAGAAGCACATCTCTCTGATGCTCTTTCTTTCAGTCTGCTCACCTGTTTGAGTCAGACCCATCCAAGACAATCTCCCTTTTTGTTTTTTGTTTTTTTTATTTTTGCTGTATGTGGGCCTCTCACTGTTGTGGCCTCTTGAATTGCAGAGCACAGGCTCCGGACGCGCAGGCTCAGCGGCCATGGCTCATGGGCCCAGCTACTCCGTGGCATGTGGGATCTTCCCGGTCCGGGGCACGAACCCGCGTCCCCTGCATCGGCAGGCGGACTCCCAACCACTGCGCCACCAGGGAAGCCCCAATCTCCCTTTTGATTAACTCGGAGTTGACTGATTAGTAACCTAATCACATTCATAATATCCCAGCATATTCATTGGTCTGCCCACACACTTGAAGAAATTATAGCGGGTGTGTTTACCAGGGGGCAGGAATCTTGAGGACCATCTTACAATTCTGACCATCACAAATGTTTTTAAATTTTTAACAAGATTTGAATGTAAGAATAGAGAGAAGTTGAAGGACTAGATTTCATGATGAGGCAAAAGAAGTTTTCATTAAAAGTGATTGTGTGAGTAGAGGGGAGACTCAGTAGGTTTAGAAAGTGAAACTTGAGAGTTTGAATTCACAGTAGGAGAACAATGATGGATGAGGTTTAAGATGCAGTAGCTTTATCTCTAGAGGGAATGCTTCGTTTTCATTATCTGTTGCAGATGTTTTCCAGCATTGTTGAATGAGGGCCTTTCATCTTGTGATGTTCTATATTTGATGAGGATTAATTATTAAACTGAGCTGAAGATACTGATATAGACATTCAGTTCTGCTTTTTTATTCCTGTTATTGACATTGTTCTTCATTGAAAAAGATGCCCATGTGGTTTCCAAACAAACATTCCAAGAGGAACTTCACAGCTTCTGAAGCAGTGAACCTAAAGGAAGGTTGAGCCTGAATTGGAAAACTAGTTCACATGAAAGACACTCTCATAGATATATAGGGCAAAGCTGAAAATAATGGAGACATATCCCTGCAACAGGAGTTTCTCTGGGGTTTAGTCTTTTCTTTAAGAAAAACAACTGTTCTATTAGTCGAATGCTACAAAGAGGTGACTGTAACAAAGTGGAAACCATATAGATCACCTTTTATAGACATGAGGGCTGTTTGGCTTTTGTTTTTAAGATGGAAGGGACTTGAACATTTTTCTCTACTGACAGGACAAAATCAGTAGTTGTTAAATGCCAGTTGCTAAGGATGTGAAATCCAGAGTGCAGTAAAGGACACTCCTTAGTCATCAGGCAAACACAAATTCAAACCACATTGAGATACCACTTCAGAGCCAATAGTTTGCCTATAATCAACATAAGTGTTGGAGAGGATGTGGGAACTCATGCATTACTGGTGGGAGTGTAAAATGGGGCAGCCTCTTTGGATACTGGTTAACCAGTTGCTTCAAAAGTTAAACACAGGGGCTTCCCTGGCGGCACAGTGGTTGGGAGTCCTCCTGCTGATGCAGGGAACACGGATTGGTGCCCCGGTCTGGGAAGATCCCACATGCCGCGGAGCGGCTGGGCCCGTGAGCCATGGCCGCTGAGCCTGCGCGTCCGGAGCCTGTGCTCTGCAACGGGAGAGGCCACAGCAGTGAGAGGCCCGCGTACCACAAAAAAAAAAAAGTTAAACACAAATTTGCTTGATGACCCAGCAGTTCCACTTCTAGGTGTTACCCAAGAGAAATGAAACGTATGTCCACAAGAAGACTCGTGAATGAATGTTGGTAGCAGTGTTATTCATGATCGCCCCAAAGTGGAAACCCAAATGCCCATTACTGGTGAGGGGATAAACAAAATATGGTGTATCTATACTGTGGAACACTACTCAGTAGCACGAGAGAACGTGGCACTGATCCTGCCTAAGACACGGTTGAAACCCCAGAAACGTTACGCTCAGTTAAAGAAGCCAGACCCCAAAGACCTCTTGGTATTGTTTGGGTTTGGGAGGCAGTGAGGGGCAGAATGAGTCTGAGGCCCTTCATCTTTCTTGTCATATGCCCTGAGGTGCAGCCCTACTGGACAGCCTTGTCTATTGGACCCTCTCCTTTGGTTTCAACTCCTGCAACAGTGCTTTCTTCATTCTGCCGCATTGTAATTAGATGTGGATGTTTCTCCACCAGCTTAGTTCTCTCCCCTACTTCTGTCCATCATTCTTTCCTAACCTTCTAAGACACACTACATCTAGCCTAAGACCTTGTACGTAATCAATAAATATTTTCTTTAAATTTGATTTCATTTAATCGAATTCCCTTTTGTGGTTTTTAAATTGCAGTTGAAAACCATGGTGAAGTTTATAGAGATTTCTTTTGTACAGAGTCAGAGCATGTATTCAAAGATGACATTTGCCTGCCTCTTTCCTCCTCTTTCCTACCTGTGTGACCTGATTTTGTGCATCTTTTCACCTACCTGCCATCTGTTCCCAGGTGTTAGAACCATGAATCCTTCCAAGGATGTTTTCCACAGCTTGATGTGTAGATACCGACTCTTCAGGGTGTTTTCTGCTCACTTACATTCAAGTTTTGACACTCCTGACACGTTTCTGCCCCCTCTAATTCATTCGTCGCTGTGTTTGCCGGTGCCCTGGGACAATTGCCAGCACCTGTATTCCCCACCTTTTTCACTCTTGGGGCTGACCCTCCTGAACACAAATTCTTTACAGGCTTTTTTTTCATCCAGGCTAAATATCTGAAAGTGATTGGTAGCTTTTCTGCTCCTGGATGGAAAGTCCACAAGAAATCCAACTGAGTGTAAAATATTTATAGAAACTTCAAAATAGGGAAAATTTTTCATGACTTTTTTCTGAGCTTTTCAATGGAAAACAATAAAAAAGCATGGGGGAGGAGTTTGCAATTGAATTGTTTAGTCTATAAAGAGAGACTGAGCCCAGGAAGATTATTTACAAGGAATTGCAAAGAAACACAAGGCAGTTTGGCAGCCTTGAATTCTGAGGAATTTAAGCACCAAGTGGAATTTGATTTTGTACCTGAACCATCCTTTCAGGGACTTATTTGGAAACTCTAGCGAGGAAGTTTGGCTCCTTGCTTTGTGATATGAAAGTTGATGCAGCAAAGCCCTGATATTTACAGCTCAGCTTCCCTGTCAGGCTCATGTGCAGAGGACAGGCAGCCTTCTGTTGTTAAGGGGCTTGGGGTGGAGGAGGTTGAAGTATGATTTAGTAGGAGGGGTGTAGTGTGTATGGGCAATGTTTCCAATGCTGGATGCCCTGCTTCCGCTCTGCGAGAGCCCCACAGGGCAGTGAACGGACCACACACATGCACGAGCTCCTCTTACCCTGTTTGTGCGGCCGGCCCTGCTCCCCAGCTTGCTCTTGGCCTTCTAGCCCAGTGTGTTTTCAGATTGTGGGTCAAGACCTGGTAAACATTTTAAAAAAAGAAGAAGAAACAGAATAGAAAATATCAGAGTGCATTGTTCAGGAAAATTTGGGTTTTAGTTTTCTATTACATGTGTATGTGTTTATTTTGGTATGAGGTTCCTGCATCATGATGACAAATCTCTTTCTTTATGTGGGTCATGGTCGAAAAGGCTTGAAACTCCCTGTTCTAGCTGAACTTCATTAACTAGTTCTGTGGTGAGTCCTCTGGGCTGACCTAGTATCTGAACCAGGGTGTTTCAGTCATCACCTCGTGACTAATCCTTTGGACCTGCTGACTTTTTGGATCAAAGTTGAGTGTTTTGGGGGAATGCAGCTCTTCTCTCTCTGCTCATTTCACACACTTTCCTTCCCTAAATGTCACAGGCTCTGTGTTCTTTTCTCCCTAGTTACCCTCCCCAGTTATCCTAGATTTTATGATCTTAGCCTCATTAGGAATGTCTGTCCTTATTTCCTCCCCTCACTTTGTTCTAAATTGGATTATTTTGTTTAAAGATGATTTAGAATCCTGTCTCGGAGTGTTTTTCTTTTGGAAATGTTGACCTGAAGCACCCAAATATTTTATTTTTTCTCCAACCATCTGGTGGTGGCTCTGATTTGATTTTCTGGATGAGACAAGATAAATAGATTCTAGAATTGTCCCTTACATTTTGGGGTGCTGTAGATCTTTCATATCTCAGTGTATACCAGTGGATTCTGGAGTCAAAATACATAGGTTCAAATCTGGGCTTCTCTACTTTACATCTGAGTTTCCTTGGACTAGTTACCTAACTTCTCTATGCCTCAGATTCCCCATCTCTGAAATAATAATAGCACCTCCTACATAATGGTGTTCTAAGGATTAAGTGAGATAATACATATAAAAGCCATAAGAATCGCCTGTCACATACTATGCACTCTCAGTAAGTGTTAACTTTTACTACCATATTTGATTCATAAAATAGTCTTGTGAAGTTAAATAGCACAAATGTTATTATTCCCCTTTAGAGATGAGGAAACCATGTTTACATAATTTGGAAAAGCTTGCAGAGTCATACTTAGTACTGACAGACTCTTGTTCAGAATTGCCTTAGTGATCAGTCAATCAGCCTCTTATACCGTGGTTGGGATTTTCTGATTTGGCTGTCTAGATTTCCCTTGGAAGTGTAAGGAAATAATTTTGTGTATGCGATTTGGAAAACATTGGCTTTTTCCATAGCACGTTAGTGCATTTTCTTAATCACTTTGATATTTAAAGAGGCCAGGTTTCTGTGCGACAGCTACTCAGCAGAAAGTACTTTTGTTTAGAGTCATGATTTCAGCCATATTTAATTGATATTTTTATGGTTATACAGGGTAAAACAGTATTTTAAAAACTGCATAGATTCGGATTTTAGGGCATTCAAAAAATTAAGTGTGTTGACTGTTTTTTCCCACTAGTCTTTTATTCCTATATTCCTAGTTCTTGAATCTCTTTCTCTCAGTCTTATTTTTGAAACGGAAATACTCCATCGTGTTTTATTTATTTACTTAGTTTTTTTTTTTTTTAGTGTTTCTGAACTCTCCAGAGAAGCCATTGGAATTGGTAGAAATCTGAAGATTTTAACTCTCACTTGTGTTCTGATATCTACAGTGTCAAATCTATATGCTTTCTAACAGACAAGAAAATGGGCTTCCCTGGTGGCGCAGTGGTTGAGAGTCTGCCTGCCGATGCAGGGGACGCGGGTTCGTGCCCCAGTCCGGGAAGATCCCGCATGCCGCGGAGTGGTTAGGTCCGTGAGCCATGGCCACTGAATTTGCGCGTCCAGAGCCTGAAAAGCCTCCCCCCCACAACGAAGAGTAGCCCCCACTTGCCACAACTAGATAAAGCCTGTGCAGCAACGAAGACCCAGCGCAGCCAAAAATAAATAAATAAATATTTTAAAAAAGAAAAGAAATGGCGTCAAACCCCTTTAAAAATATCTTCAAATATTAACATCTAATCTTTTTTTTAAATTAATTAAGTTTTTGGGCTGTGTTGGGTCTTCATTTCTGTGCGAGGGCTTTCTCTAGTTGTGGCAAGTGGGGGCCACTCTTCATCGCGGTGCGCGGGCCTCTCACTGTCGTGGCCTCTCGTTGCGGAGCACAGGCTCCAGACGCGCAGGCTCAGTAGTTGTGGCTCACAGGCCCAGTTGCTCCGCGGCATGTGGGATCCTCCCAGACCAGGGCTCGAACCCGTGTCCCCTGCATTAGCAGGCAGATTCCCAACCACTGCGCCATCAGGGAAGCCCCCATAGCAGGATTTTGTTAAATTATTAATATCATGCTTTCGGTCAACCAGGACCCACCTTAAACCGTTTTTTCCAACCATGTGAATCACACTGATTCCAGAATATCAGAATTTTAGAGTTTTATATGTTATTGTCATAGGCTTTTAAGTACATGCATGATTAATGGGTTAAAACTGCAATGTCAAATTTAATTTCCTGTCTTAGGAAGTTAATTACATCAGATGGCAAATTATAATTCTAAACATTTTATAATTACTTTTTTATTAGTCATAAATATTTCGGTAATAGTTTTGTTTTGAAAGGAGAAATAAAAATTCGACCATTTTTTTCTTCTAAATTTGACACATAGTAAAATAAAAATAAATTACAAGAAGGGTTATTCATCCAGTAAAGTCTCCAGATGAAAGCTTTTGGTGATAAATTTCGTTTTAATTCACAGCTCTGAAGGCTAAGTTTTGCTTTATTTGGGGGGCAGAATTGAATAGTTTTGGCCAGAGGTTGAAAAAGTCTCTTCTGACCTTTCTTTGTGGGGAAATGTTTTCTTGATGATCAGTTTCTTCCATGGCACTATTGAGTAACCAACTTCAGGAAGTACAAGGCAGGTTAATTTTTTTGTTTTTCCTGAGATTTTGGCTGCCAGGCACCCTCAATTTATTCATGTTGCCAAGACCCCATTTCTGAAATCTGCCAAAGTGGAGGACCCTTTGTGTAATAATCTGTTACCTTTTTATCAAAAGTGAATTTAGTTTTTTCATTTTCAAAAAACTGAACAGTACTGGCCCCAGTTATGCCTTTCATTCCATTAGCACTTAGCAAGGGTGTTTCTTTAAAGAAGAAATATATTTATGAGTTGTGGATGCCTAGGAAACTAAAACAAAACATTTCATCAAGAAAAAAAAGAAGCTAGTAACTTAGTCTGGGGTTAGATAAAAAATACTTTAACCGAACAATCTTGTATCTGAGACTTTAGTCCTTTTTACCTTTAATCCTGCTTTCTTTGTTTAAAGTAAATGCTCAAACATGACTTTATTCACCTTTATTCTAACTTAGGAGCTTCACGTTTTATTACTTTCATTACTTAGGGTGTGATAGTCCTATTTCTAGAGAAAAGTATTGTTGGATTATTTATTCTTTTTTATCTACCTTCCTTTTTAAAAGAAAGTTTATGATTAAGGAATGAACAGATGGGTGGGTGTCACCAGTAGTGTAAAATAATTGTTCCATTCTGGCCTTGCATTTGGTTGTAGGCATTTACAATTTTATGTGGTGTTCCAGGTGTGTCTGACACAAAAGAAAATATTGAAAATTTAGAAATTATCATTTTCTCAAAGAACAAAGCAAAACAACTCAAGTCAACCTGAGTGAAACAAATTTGTAGTTTAACTTTGATCTAACAGATATTTTCAGCATGATTTGGGGATATATATATCCATTTTTATTTTATTTATTTTATTTTATTTTATATATATCTATTTTTAAACATTGTCATAGCATATACTTTGCTGAGTGAAAAAATACGTGAAAGAATTGGTCATGAGTAGTCAATGATAACTCTTGTCAATATTTAAAGTAAGAATCTGGTGTCCTTTCCTCTTCCATACCTAATTTTTTTTAAAGACAACTTTTTTAGAGTAGTTTTAGGTTCACAGCACAATTGAGAGAAATGTAGAGAGATTTCATATATTCCCTGGGCTCACATAGGCATAGCCTCCCTCGTTATCGACATCTATCAGCAGAGTTAAGACATTTGTTACGATTGATGACCCTCCATTAATGCATTGTAATCACCCAAAGTCCATAGTTTTCATTAGGGTTCACTCTTGGTGTTGAATGGGTTTGGACGAATGTATAATGACATGCATCCCTCATTACAGTATAGTATCATGCAGAGTATTTTCACTGCCTGAAAAATTCTGTGTTCTACCTGTTTATCCTTCCTCCCCATGCACCCCCATGCCCAACCCCTGGCAATCACTGGTCTTTCTACCGTCTCCAGAGTTTTGCCTTTTCCAGAATTTCGTGTAGTTTTCAACTACTATGGGTAAATACCAAGGCATGTGATTGCTGAATTACATGGTAATAATAAGTTTAGTTTTATAAGGAATCACCAAACTGTCTTCCAAAGCAGCTGTCCCATTTTGCATTCCCACCAGCAATGAGTGAGCGTTCCTCTTGCTCCACATCCTGGAACACTTGATGTTGGCAGTGTTCCAGATTTTGGCCATCCTAATAGGTGTGTAGTAGTATCTCGTTGTTTTAATTTGCATTTCCCTGATGACATATGATGTAGAGCATCTTTTCATATGCTTATTTGCCACCTGTATATCTTCTTTGGTGAGATGTCTATTAAGGTCTTCAGCTCATTTTTTGATTAGGTTGTTTATTTTCTTACTGTGGAGTTTTAAGAGTTCTTGTATATTTTGAATAACAGTCCTTTATCAGATGTGCCTTTTGCAAAGATTTCCTCTCAGTCTCTGGCTTGTCTTCTCATTCTCTTGACATTATCTTTTGCAGAGTAGAACTTGTTGATTTTTAAAAAATTGATTTATATTGGAATATAGTTGATTTACAATGTTGTGTTAGTTTCTGCTGTACAGCAAAGTGAATCAGTTATACATATACATATAGCCACTCTTTTTTAGATTCTTTTCCCATATAGGCCATTATAGAGTGTTGAGTAGTTTCCTGTGACATACAGTAGGTTCTTATTATCTATTTTATATATAGTAGCGTGTATATGTCAATTCCAATCTCCCAATTTATCCTTCCCCCCTCCTTGGTAACCAATAGAACTTTTTTTTTTTTTTTTTTTTTTTTTTTTTGCGGTACGCAGGCCTCTCACTGTTGTGGCCTCTCCCATTGCGGAGCACAGGATCCGGACGCGCAGGCTCAGCGGCCATGGGTCACGGGCCCAGCCACTCCACCGCATGTGGGATCTTCCCCGACCGGGGCACGAACCCATGTCCCCTGCATCGGCAGGCGGACTCTCAACCACTGCGCCACCAGGGAAGCCCAATAGAACTTTTTAATTTTAATGAAGTCCAGCTTATCAATGATTTCTTTCATGGTCTGTGCCTTTGCTGTTGTATCTAAAAAGTCATTGCCACCCACAGACATCTAGATTTTCTCCTCTGTTATTTTCCGTACCTGATTTTCTGAAGTAACGTTTTTTCATTGAAGTATAATGTACATTGATAAAAGTTTGTAAATCCCATAATGAATTTTTACAAAGAGGATGCTCTTATGCAACCTCTACAAAGATCAAGAAATAGGACATTACCAGCACTGCACAAGCTTCTCTTTTGTTTTACCCCACCCTTCCCCTCCACCACCCGGAAAAGATAACTACTATTCTGACTTCTGTTATGATAGATTAGCTTTATTTATTCTGGAACTCACCACTATAGAATTATATAATACATACTCTTTTATATTGTCTTCTTTTGCTTTTCTTTGTTGAGAGGTTTTTAATAATAGATTTATTATTTTCTTAAATAGAGATTATTTCTTCTTATGTAAATTTTGCTAAGTTGTATTTTTCATGTGGAATTTCTTCTAAAATGATACATTTTTTGATCTGTAGATTTTTTTATACCCTTCAGTTCTATTTGTAGTGTCTGCAGGATCTCTACTGGCATTCTGTTTTCATTTCTGATTTATATAATTTGATTTGATCCTTTTCTTTCTCTCTCTTTTTTAAAGTCTTGCTGGCATTTATTAATTTTATTGGGTTTTTTTGGAAGAACAAGCTTTGTTAAATTTACTTATTTTATGACTGCTTTCTGTTTAATGATGTCTTCTCTCTGTTATTTCTTTCCTTCTGTTTATAGGGATGGAGTGAGGATTAATATGCTGTTTTGTTTTTTTTTTACACATCTTGAGATGGATACTTTGATAATTAGTTTCCAGCTTTTCTTCTTTATTCGTATATGTATTTAGGAGTATAGACTTCACTCTAAGGAGGGCTTGAGTTGTGTTCCCAAAATTTGATGTCATAATTTTTAAAATTTAAATAAAAAATTTAAAAAGATTTCCATTGTGATTTTCTTTTTTTTGGACTCATTTGTTATGTAGGAATATATTGCTTAAGTTCTAATCATTGGGGGATTTTTCTAACTATAATTTCTTTTGTAATTCCTATCTTAATTCCATAGTAATAGCAGTTAGAGAACATACTAATAGTTTGAAAATATACTCTGTATGATTTCACAGAAGTTAAGGAATATACTGTTTGTTGAGACTTGCTTTATGACTCAGTAGATGGTCACTTTTGGTAAATTTTCCTTGTGTACTTTGAAGAAATATATTGTGTAGTTATTAGGTACAGTGTTTTAAATATATCAAATAGATTTTTTTCATTATGCTCTTGATATCTTGTATATTTTATAGCTTTTTTTGTCCATTTATCAGCTACTGACAGAGATGTGTTTAAATATCTCCCACTATTGAGTGTGTGTGTGTGTGTGTGTGCGCGCGCGCGCGGGTGTGTATACACACACATATATATGTATAATAATACGTGTATTTTCTTTTTTTTGCCATTAGATTTACTTTATATATTTTGAGACTATGATATTCAGATTGTGCAGATTTAAAACTATTATATCTTCTTCATTAAAGAAATATCTCATTTATCTCTAGTATTACTTCTTAAAATCTAACTTGTTTTATATTATTACAGATAAACTAGCTTTCTTTTGGTTAGATTTGCAGCATATATCTTTTTCTATGCTTTTAGGTTCACTATGGAATACATGCATTTCTAAGTGTGTCTCTCGAAACCATCTGATATTATTGTTTAGCTAATCCATCTTTGACTTTTAGTCTGAATACTTAGTACATTTATATTTAATGTAATTATTGATTTATTTGTGTGACAATCCACTATATATCTGTTTTCTCTTTATCACTTTTTTTTGTTGTTCCCTTTTCCTCTCTTTTTTTTGACTTTTGGATTAATCAAGTTTTCAAAATTTCTCCATCTTTTTCCTCTCTCCCCTCCCACCCCAATACATTTTACAATGTATTGACTAAATATCAGTCCTGTTCCCTCTCTGCAATTAATATTATGGATTAACATTTTCAAATCTCTAGAAATATTTTTAATTAAAAAACCTGTTTAACATTATTTAATCCAGTGATTGTCAAACTTATTTTGGAAATGCTGTGGGAGATAGGTAGGGTCTCCCAGTACCCTACCATCCTTTGGGAAATGCCCATCTAGAAGCTTCATCAAGCTGAATGACGTTTAGGTTATTTCTACAGTAGTACGTATTAATTGATAAAATTTATATGTAATTTGGGGTTATGTGATAGGGCAGCAGCCAGCATGGCTGTACCTTATTGGTGCCTGGAAGTTTGAGAATCAGTCTGTGGGACCATACAGTTAATACTGTTTTAGAATTCTTCCCCAAACATGCCCCCTGGGAAGGTGATAACTCAGATACAGCAGGAGGTTGGTTGAAGGACCTGTTGGAAGAGCATACATTCATCTATTACTTATTTCCTCCCAGAAAAGAGTCTACATTCATTACAGTCCTTGCGTGAGTGAGCTGGTTTTCACAGTATCCCACTCTGGCCATTAAATTTAGAGACCACCGGATTTTTATTACTGTAAATTCCTTGGGATTAATTTTATGTTACCAAACGTAGGTTAAAGGTAGCTTAAAACATGCTCTGTTGCTTTGTCTGAGGTTGTTAGCCATAAGCCAATTAAATATTGGAAGTCATCTGCTTAAAGTGAAGCCATTATCTGAATAGTTAATATCACATTGTTTTTCTTGACAATAATTAAATAGCATGCATCCGTTCACCCAGAAGAGTGATCAGCTCATTAAGACACAGGTTAAAAAGAAAAGAGTCGAAATTATATCACTCTTCCCAAGACTATTTGCATTTGAAATAGCACTATGAGGAGAGGATAATACTTGGTCCAAAGAAGAACATGTCTAATGGTAAAGTTTCGATAATTGTGCTTTTCTCTTACCCTATAGGTAGGACTGAAAGTAGAGGAGGCATGATGGTAGATGATTAGAAAACAGTGTCTAACATTAGAAAGAAAAAAGGATCACTTTAATTGGAATCAAAGTTAATTTTCAGGCATTGTAAAACAAATGCAATCCTAACAACTGAAAAATTCTAACAATCCCCCCTTTCCCTTTCTTTCTCAGGTGTGTCGTCTTTAAGTATTCAGTTTGCCAAACTCCCAAAGGGATTAAAGCATTTAAATTTATCTAAAACCTCATTGTCACCTAAAGGTACAGTATATCTCATTTACTTAAGTGTGTCTATAATATTTCTGCTGCCCCATGGTACCTTACATAGTTAGAATTAATACTCGTTGTGTATCTGCATTTAAAAATGTAGTTGACCCTTGAACAATGTGCTTTGAACTTCCCAGGTCCACTTACATGCATGTAGTTTTCAACAGTAAATACTACAGTAGTACACGGTCCACAGTTGGTTAAATCTGTGCAAGTGGAGGAACCGTGGATACAGAGAGCTGACGATTAGTTACACACAGATTAATCCCCACGTTGTTCAGGGGTCATCTGTATGTGTATTATAATACTCTGGCAGTTTTAAGATAAAGAAGTTATCTGATTGGACTTCTGGTGTTCTAAAGTGAAATGCTTTCAGAGTAGAGAATAATTTTCAAGTATACCTGTGGTCTCCAACTTTTTAAACTTTGAGTCAGGGAACGCTCACCTAGCTGCCTCCTGCCTCACATTCCTAGAGGTAGCTGGTTGTGTTTTGCTGTTGTTTTTGTTTTTGATTTAGCAATGTTTTGTTTGTTTTTATTGAAGTATAATTGACCTACAACACTCTGTTAGGTCCAAGTGCATGAGATAGAGATTCGATATTTCTGTACATGACAAAATGGTCGCTACTGGTTGTGTTTTTCTTGGTTCATCCTTGGAAAGACATCAGCTGTCCCCACTTCCCCGTTCCCCTTTCCCCCTTCCCCTCCAGATGGACTGTCTGCTGCACAGAAAACAGTTGGGCCTAACTGCCCAGTCCCAGTCACTACTGTAGCTCTACCTGCTCTATTTCCTGTCCTGGAAATTGCCTTTCCTTCCCCACGTTCTTTTCTGACTCCACTCACCATCCTCTCAGTTTTTCAGTTTTGTTCTTATTTTGCTACATCAGCACCGTCAAAATAATAATTAAAATCTCCCTGCATACACTGTGCCTTTGTATACGCTTCGTATTCTGCTTGAAAAGCTTGTCTTTCATCTTTTATAGGGAAAACCTCCATTCTTGCCTGCCTTCTGTGATTCTCTTTCCTGTGCATCTCCTTTACTACTCACACAAAACATCTCACTTCTGACGCCTCTGGTCACCAGACGTGTGGAAGTTTTTCCCTCACAACAGGCAATTCTCTGTGACACTACCTGGGTGTCCTACAATTCAGCTCAGTATCTACCTGGAGATGGCATGAGATCGTACAGGTTAAGGGCTCAGTCCCACAAGACTGCCATGCCCCCCCGACCGCCTTTAGATACCAGTTCACACGGCCCAGGTTATCAGAGGTTCCAAAGATCCCCCTCCTTGAGTTTGATTAATTTGCTAGAGTGGTCCACAGAACTCAGGGAAACACTTATTTACGTTTACTAGTTTATTAAATGGTATGATAAAGGATACAGATGAACAGCCAGATGAAGAGATATTTAGGGCGAGGTTGGCGGGGGTGGTCCTGAGCCCAGGAGCTTCTGTTTCTGTGGAGTCGGGGTACGTCACTCTCCTGGTGTGGATGGGTCCATCAGCCTGGAAGCTCTCCAGAAGCCACACCGTTGGGATGTTCATGGAGGCTGCATCACGTAGGCGTGGTCAGTTATTAACTGCATTTCCAGGCCCTCTCCCTTTTCTGCAGAAGTGTTGATGGGTGGGGGTGGGGCTTCTCAGCATGGCTTGGTCTTCCTGGTGACCAGCCCCCATCCAGGAGCCCACCAGGGTTACCTCATTAGAGCAAAACGTGCTGCTAATGCTCGTACCACTTAAGAATTTACAGGAGTTTAAGGAGACCTGGGTCAGTGTCAGGGTCAAAGACAAATATTAGAACAAGGGATGTTTCTAGTGCTCTTATCACCTAGGAAATTACAAGGGTTTGAGGAGCTCTGTGCCAGGAGCGGGCATGGGAGGCAGAGACCCATATATATTTTCTCTTACACACCTCCAAATGTTCTTGGAGAGCTTCAGTTTATTTTATAAAACCCTCGTCTGTGATCATCTCTTCTGCGACGTCTTATTCCTGAGGCCTCAACAGAATCAATTTCTCTTTCCTTTCTAGATCATATCTAACATTATTGTATAAATGTGGTGTCTTCCCTACTTGAAGGGGGCTCTCCTTGCAGCCTCTGTATCTCTCATCTCCATATCTCCAGCACCTGGCATAGTGCCTGGACCATTGTGGGTGTTCAGTGAAAGTTTCTTGAATTGAATAATTTCCCATTCCTTAACTATATCCCTGTCTTTTGAGGGCAGTATGTGTAGCAATTGCCGGTTCTCTTACAGATTGCCTAGGTTTGAATCCTAACTTTTTTGCTTACTATAAATTTGCTTTTACAATCTCTTGATTGTACCTACCTCATTTGTAATATGGAAATACGAGCATCTGCTTCATCAGAGGTGGTGGGATTAAATGGGTTAATATGCATACAGTGCAGTTTTCTGGCACAAAGGCCGTGCTGTCCCTGCCGCCATCATCTTCTTCCTCTTTCTTCTCCCCTCTCCTCCCT
>NW_006784879.1:127139-151475 GCF_000442215.2 Lipotes vexillifer | reverse complement strand
CCCTTCCCTCCCCCCTCCTTCCCTCCCTCCCTCCTCCCCTCTCTCCCTCCCTTCCTTCCTTCCCTCTGTTGTGTGTTTTTGTATGCTTTTATTTCGCCTGGGACAACTGCAGTGTCACACCTACAAATCTGGTGAATGACTGCTGCTCCTGGAAGATTCAGTTTCTATCTCATTTTCTCTTTGAAGCCTCTCAGACAGCCTCCTCTCACCACACCCTGTGGGACTAGATGTTCCCTTCTCTGTGTTCCATAGCACAGGAATTTGTAAATTCCTCAGTTTTAGTGCGTCTCCCATTGTATTTTGGTTGTGTCCTAGCCTGGGAGGTTCTGGATGGTAAGGGCTTTGCCTCATTCATTGCCATGTCCCTGGCACCCAACACACTGCAAGTTCTCACTAAGTGTGTCGTGGATGAGTGGGTGAAGCAAACTGGTCCCGGAATGGTTTTCTGTCCATCTAGTTATACTTTATTCTGACCATACAGTTTCACTGAGTGATTTGAAATTGGGGGTGGTTCTATATGTCCCGTTATTTTTATTTTATTTTATTTATTTTTGCTGTATGCAGGCCTCTCACTGTTGTGGCCTCTCCCGTTGCGGAGCACAGGCTCCGGACACGCAGGCCCAGCGGCCATGGCTCACAGGCCCAGCCGCTCCGCGGCACGCGGGATCCTCCCGGACCGGGGCACGAACCCGCGCCCCCTGCATCGGCAGGCGGACTCCCAACCATTGTGCCACCCGGGAAGCCCTGTCCCGTTATTTTATGTGCACACATTTGTACCCACATGTTTAAGATGAAGGCATAAAAACAACTTTCCAAAGGGAAACATTTCCCCAGGAGCCAGTGTTTTCTGTCTTGATGCCTGAAGCCATCTACAGATCTTAAAGCTAAGTGTGTGTAGTCCCTTTTTGTTATCACTGTTCTACCTCAGCAAATTAGTTTCATAAAAACCTTTTTTTCTGATGATTATCAATGCATTACATATTTATTGTAAAGATTTCGAAGATACTGAAAAGTATAAACGAGAAAGCAAAAATTACTTGTAATGCCAGTACCAAGCCATTACAAGACTGTCACTGTTGACAACTTGGTACCCATCCTTTCACACTGTTTTCTGCTTGTACATAGTTTATTTATATACATACCTACAAAAAACACTCACATGCATATATGCGATTATACTGTGCTTACTATCTCATAAGCTTCCTCCCCTGCCCCCTGTAGTAAATTGTGATCATTTATGTCAGTAAATACTTGGTCCACTTTCAAAGGCTATGCCATAGTTCAGCGTATGCAAAATGTTCCCTAATTTATTTAAATGATCTGTTGTACATTTAGATCATTTAAAATTCTTCAGTAGTGCAAAGAACACTAAAATGACTTCTATATCCAGTTAATGGTCATATGTTAATTTCTTCTTTAGGATAAATTCCTGTAAGTAGAATTGCTAGATCAGAGTTTGCAAACGTTTTTAAAAGCTTTTTCTGATATTTATTGTCGAGTTGTCCTCCAAGTATTTCATATAACCCTCTTTACACTCCCACTATCAGTGGATATTGCTCTCTTTTTTATCAAGCATATGAACAAAAGTATTCTGATATTTTAATTTTAGTTTCTTCAGTTATTGCTTAAGTACCTTTTCCCGCCTTGTTCCTTAGTCACTTGTATTTCTTTTGGAGGAAATTGCTAGTCCCCCTCCTCTGTTACTGTTCTGTTTACAGTGTCAATTTTTTTCTTCATTCATTTGAATTCTCCACACATTGAAATGTTAATCATTTATTATGTGCTTCATAAGTCTAACTCTTCTTTTAGGTAGAGGTTTTTTTGTTTTTTGTTTTTAAACTTGATTATATTTATTTAACTTATTTGTTAATTACTATAAGACAGATAGAGGGATGCTATGATCATTGATCCTTCTGAGGGCAGGTTTGGGTTCTGAGGCAACTGAGTGCTACCCACTCACTGATGCCCTGTCCCTTCCAGTGTGATGAGAGTGGGCAGATTCCCTAGGCAGAGCTGGGTTCCTCAGCTTCCTTGTGAATCAGGACAGCCCCACATGCCCTATACCCTTCACAAATAAAGATCTTTATCTCTTCTCTGCAATAAAATGTGTTTGAGAATTAATATTGTTTTATAACATGTGACCCAAAGAATTTTAAGTTGCCCTTCCTAAGATGTATATCTTGAAATGTTGTTTTTTAAAAAAATTGATTTCTTAAAGGTTTTCAGTATTCTTGCAGACTGTCACAAAGGATCTGAAAGGTTTTGCAGGTTCAGAATAACTCAGATTAAATTGTAGTTTTAAGCTTTTGCTGAATTTGACTCACATTTATATTTTTGTTCCATGAAAACATTTATATTCATGGCTCATAATTCAAGACAGATTTGTTTTTTGTAATCTGCCCATGACATCCACACTGTCTCCAAATATCCTTTCTCTTCCTCAGATGTTAGCTAAGTGATAGTTTTCTGGATTTCTAGTAAATGTCCTGCTGGTTGCCAGATTATGTCAATGCAGGGCCATCTGGTACCACCTTTTTCCAGCTGTAAACACTCCAATAATAAATATGAAGAATGGTCAAAATCACTAGACAACCAGAATCGACGATAGCATGAAAAATCTGTGCATAGTTTGGGTTGGAAGAGCCCTGATTTTTTCCATCCTACATTTTTGTGATTTCCTGCTATTAGTGTGTTATTAACACAGGCCTCATGTGGATGTAGGCTCCAGAGGTTGGGGGAGGAAATCCTTCATTCTGTTTCAGTAGCTTGAAGCTGATCATGATAACATGATTCTCCCAGTTCTATTCAAATGTTGGCCAGCTGCCAAGCGCCCACGCTTGGCAAGGAGCGTTTTGCTGTCAAGGCTAATTTCGCCTTCTAATTTCGGAATTTATTTATTTTTTGTTATACTGCACTAGGGACATAATTTTAAAAATGATTTTCTTGATGAGAGTCTGATATTTTCCACAGGTTTTGGACTCGATTATTGCATTTCAAAATACATTGATACTACCAATAACAGGACAAACTGAAGGAAGTTGGTCATTTAAACAATCATAGAAGTTGCCTCCAGAAATTAACCTATTCTATGGACCATTGCAAGTTCCTTTTATCTAACACAATTAATCAAATCTCTGCCTCCTTCACTGCAAAGCTCTTGTCTCTTACCTCTTTGATAGTATTGACCTCGCTAGATTATGATTATTCAACTGTCTGAGTCTCCCACTGGACTGGCTTTGAGAGGGTAAAAGAGTATCCCCTGGGTCTCAGAAGCCCACACCTGGTATACAGTAGGCCTTAAATAAAGATTTGTTGTATTGAATAAATACTCCTCGTGTAGCACTGGCTTTTCATCCTGGAATTTATTTAGCTTCTTTCGTGGTGGTCTTTGAACTTTTTGAGGGCAAAGAATGGGTCTTATTTACACATACCTCCTGAATCCCCAGCATTTGATAAACACGTTATGAGCGTTTAATAAATGTTGAGTTGATGGCCAAGACATTCTTCCATGTACTTAAGTAAAACATTTTCCCCTCCCTGGCTCTGAGTCTTCTCTCTACGAACCCAAATGGACACTCACCATCAAGAAATGGCTCAGTAGCCTTTATTGGACACACACTGGAGTTGGTTCTCTGTAACTCTCCAAAGCTGAAGCATGAGGTATTAACCCCTCCATGAGTGCCATGCACCAAACATTCTAAACGTGGAGCAGAGTACTGCTCCAGTGTGGGGTGGTACTTGTAACCCTCAGCTTTTGTTTTTTTTCTTGGAGTGCCTCCTTGGGTCCTGCAGCCGTGACCAGTTCTGGCCTGACCCTCGCCCCTTATCCTGATGAAGGCTCTGTCCATGCGCACACAAAAACCCCGTTCCCTGTTTCCCTTTCGGGTGGTTAAGATAGGCTGGGATTTTCACGAAGAATTTTACTGAAAAACAAGAAAAACAGAATGATTTATGAAAGTATACCCACCTTAGAAATAGCCATATTTCCAAAATATACGATTTAGAACCATGGACTTTCAGTAGAAACACGAAGAGCTTTGCAGTATCCATATCCCAGTTATCTGAAGAATAATCATCAGTGATAATTGTGTGTATTGACCTCTTTGAATCGCAGGGAGGGACCAGCCTCTTCTGGGCTCCCATTTTGAAGTGACCTGATGAAAATCTACCCACCACAAGTGCCTGACTAATAGGCCTTTTCATTTCCTGTTACCCACAGATGGTAGACCATACCTCTCTCTGCAGAGAATAATCTTACCCTCCTCATGTGTTCATTCTTTGTTTTTTGAGGTGGTATTATCAGTTTATTTCAGTTGACTTTAACTTGAACCATTTATGTTATGTATATAAATAGTGTATAAATTATCAGTTTTTCCTTTTGATTGCTTCTTCCATTGTGTACATGTCATTAGCTCTTTGTAAAGTCCATTTCAATCTAAATTTTGCCTTGAATATAATATGTTAAGTAGAGCAGTACATTCCTGTATTAACTTCCAAGTACTTTCAATAGCCTAAAGTATCTGAATTTGCATCTGCATCCTTTCAATACTGTACATTAAGGCAAGAATCAGCTGGCAGGATTAAGAGAAGGATGAAAATGATCAGTTAGACTGCTTGCATCATTTTAAGACTTCAAAGTAAAATCCTTTCCCTCCACATCATTAGAAGTAGAGAAAAATGGAGTTGATTCTGTTTCTTTCTCCTGCTCGGTGAGTTGGTCGTGTCTGTGACTAACCTTTTCTTCCTGTCAAAAGACCATCCTAGAGCTGCCTTTTGGGGACAGGGCTTATGGTTAACCTCAGTCCTGCAAGTTGATGGGGCTGCTAGACCATTTAAAGAAACTCACAAACCTCATTTTTTGGTTCCTGGAGTGGAAACTGAGCCTGGATCTCATCAATGTTGCAGGGGTGAATAGCCTTTCTCAGTCACTCAGTGCCAATCTGTTGACCGCCACCACTCTTAACCATCTGGACCTCTCAGGGAACATCCTTCGCGGAGATGACCTCTCGGTAGGTTTTCTTTTTCTTACTGCCATCCTCAAAGAAGCCGTACTTACTAACCCTGGAGTAATTTCGAAACATATTTCCCCACATCTCCCTTTATCATGACACCTTCAAATCATTTAGTCATGAGCTTATGAAGAGTTTTAGAGAAATGTTCCAGAGCCTTCCTTTACTAAATGTAGCCTATTCTAGAGATTTTATCCCCCCTCACTTAAGATTGTTGAAGTTTAAATTCTTTTTGGGAATACTTTTTCTGAAGGAATTTTTTTCTCCACTTCAAAACATTATTGCACCTGTTAAAATTGCCTGATAAGAAAGATTGGAAATGTAAAATGAATTATTTCATCATTAAATAATATTGTTAAGAAGACTGGTGGCTTTATAAAAACATAGTTTGTGATGGAAAGGGGATATTGGGATGAACTTCAGTCCCATATTCCATGATTACCGTAGAGAGGGGGAGGGTTAGGAGTCAGCTGTGGCTACTCTTGAAAGTTTGAGTGTGAAGGCAAAAAGTTTCCCCTCAACTATAACAAGATCTTTCATGCAGCTGAATCAGTAATATAAGTGTTTGGCAGATCTTATTGATACAGTGAATTAGGTATGATCTCATTGCCAGATGGTGTGAATAGTCCTCTCTAGTCACAGGATAGAATTTAGAAGAAATGCTCCCTTAACAATGGGGTGGGACCCACAGCACATGGACCTCTTCAAAGGACCTTAATTTACATCCATTGCTTTATGGGAGTGAAAAACACTGTGACATGTATTCTCATTTCTCTTCTGTTTTCCTTTCCCTGTAAGACAGGGAATGTTGCCACAGCCCCCTTTGTAGTTATTTTCCTCTCCCTTACACTTGAACTCATTTACATAATATTAGTACTTGCTTCCTGGTGTGCCATGACGTTTTCAGTGTGTTGTCCAATTGTAGTTGTCACTTGCACTGATGATTCATAAATCTGCTCCCTCCCAAGATGAAACAAGGAGTCCGATGTGAAACCACCAAAACATTACAGTGACAAACTAGCAGAATAGAGAGAAAGGTAAAAGAAGAGCCTGAAGATTAAACAAGAAGGCTGATAACATAGGGGCATTGATAGTCACCCAAAACAGCAAAGTAGCCAGCCAGGAGTCCTGTCCCAGCTTGCCTCTGCGGAAGGGCAAGTGGAATGTTGAAGCCGAGTGACAGTGGGCTTCTAGCCCCGACAGGCTGAGGTTCTGAGAGCCATTCAGCAGGTGCAGGGAGGGGCTTACCTGGCCCTGTGCTTTCCAGGAGAGCAGCCTAGCAGGGACTGCTGGAGAAGTGTTGGCCAGGTTGGGTCTTGTCACCACTTGAGGGTGATTAGAGCTTCCCCAGCTGGTGGCCAGGAGTAAAATCACAGTGCCAGGCAAAGACAGAGAATCAGATCTTCATTAAGTCAGAACAAGATTATTTTTCTGAATCAGAACTTTTCATAATACAGTACATTGTATGTCTGGTTATTCTAAAATATTTACAGGCCAGTCTTTTGCTATTCTGAATTCCTTGGTCAAGAGGAGTTTTTCTCATGCATCTATAGCTAAGCTGCTACACTTAGGAGTCTTTGCCAAGGACTAGGACCTCTCAATGTAAGCTTGTTTGTTTTCGCAAGTATCTCGTGGCATCCAGTGAAGCAAAGCAGAATTTAGCTATTTGCCTGGTGGCAGGAGCTTGGATTTGGTGTGCTATTGGTGGATGCTGGCAGTTACTACTCACACAGGGCTATTAGAGAATAACAGAGAGTTGTTAATTTTATTGTTTTGATAGCCTTGCACAGGGATGAGGGTATATTTTAGGCATTGTGACACTCTAGAAACTGAAGGGTCTTAGTTATAAGTGAGATTAAGAAAAAAAAAAAGCCTAATAGTGTTGTCAGGCCCTTTCTTGTTAGATTTTGGAAGTAACTAAGGATAGAAAAATTATTTTCTTGAACTGAAGAGAGTATAGCCCGAGACCACCGTCCTGTGGTTCAAATTCAAATTAGTGGCTCCTTAAACACTTTCAAAAGTGATTAGCATTTTGATAGGGTGGCTGCAATTCAGGTGGTATTTCAATCTCAGCAGTTAAAATTAATTAGCACTGTTCCAAATTGTGTAATAAAAATGGAGCTAATCAGGAAAACTGAGTCATGTGTAACAAAAAGGGGGTTTGGTAGCCAAGACTCCATTTGGCCTTTTTTAAACTTAAACATACTTTAAAATATTCTTTGGGATTTTGCTCTCAGGGAAGGTAATGGAATGACAGAAAATTCTGCCATCCTCTTGGGAAGAGTAGAGGATGATCCTCAGTGGATTTGGGCAACTTGATTTTAAAATATTAACTTAACATCGTGTGTGCACGCGTGAGTGTGTGCATGTGTGTTTCTGGATCCTAACATATTTGGTTTTCGCTTTTTATTCAAGTCCATGTACAGTTTTTTGGCCCAGCCAAATGCCATTGCTCATCTGGATTTGTCCAATACAGAATGTTCCCTGGACATGGTAATACTTTTTTATATTGCTCGGGGGGGTCACAAATATGGGGGTCCCATATTTAGATGGGAAACAATGGGCTTTCTTCCCAATAAAATATTCTCCAAGTCCTAGAAATATTTGAAAATAAGAGAGCCTTGTTTCTTTCCCAGGTCTGTGGAGCTCTTCTCCGTGGCTGCCTTCAGTATTTAGCTGTGCTCAATCTCTCCAGAGCTGTGTTTTCTCACCGGTATGGATTTATTCCTGCTATCATTATCATATCTTTCTCTCAGAGAAAGTTGTAGTGAGATGAAAACGGAGTGATAAAGGGTGAATGTTGTGCATGAAAGGAGATGGTCCTAAATCATTATCTCTGAATATTAGACCTTGAAAATTCAAGTTTTTATTATATCTTTTTTCCCTGCAGGACAATGTTCTTATCAATAACTCCAGACTGCCTAAATGAACAATGTAATAATGTACTGTTTCTCATATGTGGACAGGCATTCTCTCTTAATATGGTAAAGACCCCTTTTAGAAACTTCTATGGGTGTTTCTCAATAATGCACTTTGAATTAAGTATCAACTGTGTCTGGAAGATAAAGAGAATCGTCACCCCAGAGCTCATGCATTCTGATTTGTAGAAGTGGGGGGCCCGCCTAAGTACCTCACATCTACCTTCCCGACTTAGAATTGTTTGCAAAATCCAGCAGTAGATTAGAAGCAAAGTATTCACACACAGCAGCAACTTAGAATGGCAGAATGCAGAAAAATCATGAAAAGTACATGGTTTATGTAACTGGAATTCTGGAACCATCTAGTGTATTAATACAGTTCAACACTTAACCATTTGTAATTATTACCACAAGTCGTAAACCATATTTTAGTCATTATATGCTCTTTAATAACATGGAGAATTGCTTAATATTAGAAATACCTCCTTTTTTATTGGTTAACTTTTTGAAAACTTTACATATTCAAAGGGATAACAGTCACTTGTTTGGAAAATTCACAATTCAGCATGCTTTATTCTACAATTATGCCTCATAGTGAGTTATTCTATATTTTAAAGTATTCTTGGTCCATTACTTCTACAGTATGTAAATGTCTACAATAGCAAAAATATGCCACATGTACCTCAATAGGATAAGATCAGAGAGAGTAAAATGTAGGAGATAAAATGGTGGGCGAAGTTGAGAGTTTTCTAAGATACTTTATTTCAAAGGCCTTAGAGGGTATTAACTTGACCACCCAGACCACTCATGTATTTGAAGTCAGCTTATGAAGCCATGCTTTGGTGGAGCTATAATAGACTGAGGAACTGGGTTAGAAATGATATCATAGGCGATAAGGATTTTCATCTAATTAGCTCTTTTGAATTCATACTACTGTGAATTCTGTGATGACTGGTCCTAAGTAGAGCTATTAAGCTTATAGAGCTTAGCATTTTGATAGGGTGGCTGCAATTCAGGTGGTATTTCAATCTCAGCAGTTAAAATTAATTAGCACTGTTCCAAATTGTGTAATAAAAATGGAGCTAATCAGGAAAACTGAGTCATGTGTAACAAAAAGGGGGTTTGGTAGCCAAGACTCCATTTGGCCTTAGAGGGAATTGTGCTAACAAATTTCCTTGTCTTCCAAATGAGAGGTTGTGATTAAACTGTTTAGTACCCACTACCTTACCTAGATATAACCATAGAAAGCCCTTGGTAATTATGTAGAAATTGCTGCATTTACACTGAGTTGTGGATTGTTAGTCAGACTATTCATACTTTGGTTCACAGATAATTTCATAAGTGTAGCAGTCAGGATAGGTCAGGTTGTTCCAGTAACAAATGATCCCCCCAACCCACCACCCTCTCCACAGCTTTCAGCAACAGCAGTTTTGTGACATGTCCCTTATGGGTTAGCCACATCACTCTGGGAGGCAGAGCAGCCTCTTTCTAGTACGTTGACAGTCACATAGTAGAGGAGAAAGAATCATGGTAAAACTTGTCTCTGGAAATCACACACATCACTTCCACTCACATCCCATTGTACTTCAGGGAATACAAGGCAGGTTAATTTTTTTGTTTTTCCTGAGATTTTGGCTGCTAGCCACCCTCAATTTATTCATGTTACCAAGACCCCATTTCTGAAGTCTGCCAAAGTCTGCTCATCAGAAAAAGAATGTATATATATGTATAACTGAGTCACTTCGCTATACAACAGTAATTAACACAACATTGTAATTCACCTTTACTTCAATTATTCAATTAAAAAAAAAGAAAAAGAAAATGAACATGATATACAAGCGTCTGTCGGGGACCAGAGTTGTTTTGAAACGTCTAATATGTATTCTACCAGAATTCTCTTTCCTCTTAAGTGTATTTTTCATCCTCTTAAATAGATATTCTGGTTGCTTAGGTATTTCTTCTCAGCCTGAAATTGTCCTGTTTTAAAACCTTTTTCAAATATTGACAGGTTTCCTAGACCTCTATACATAAAATATTGTTGAATGTTCTGTGGTTGAATTCGACCCCTAGGACGGCCTCTGCCCGAGAGTCTATGATTCCCTCCACAGAATATGAATAACTGTCATTGAATAAGTGTTTACAATGCATCAGGCTAAGTGCTGTACTTACTCAGACCTTCCAACAATTCTATCAGATAGAACAAAACAAACAAAGCGTTCGTATTCCAATTTTGACTCTGGAATCTTTTCTTAAATCCTCATAGTGTTGACTCTGTCTTCTTATTGAGTTGTATGATTTGATTCATATACTTCCCACTGGAATAGCAAGGGGACGTATTTGGAGGTTATAAGCATTTCTTTTTGGAGTTTTGTCTTTATTCTAATATTTGGCCTGAAATAATTAGATCTGTGGTATGGATATAAGAGCCGAGTAGGATATTTGTCATGCAGGCTTCTTGCCAATCAGACTTGACATCTGGTCACAATCCCGTTGCCGTCTGAGACCTGCTGCATCTGAAAACATAGCCAAACACAGGTAGTGATCCTTAACAATCTGATGCCACCCAGTGGGAAGGCTCTTTAAATTGGTGAGAAATATGTATCTTCTTTGACTTATTTCTTAAAAATTCAAATATGGAGTTTCCTGAAGAACTAGGGGGTGGAACACAATGAGTTCTTTGGCTACAAAGAATAGGAATAAAATGTTTTAAAGACTTAATGACATTTCTTAACCTCTCCTACGTAATTTTCGAAAGTACACTGAATTAATTTATTTAACTTTCAGACATTTTGTTTCTTTTTACCTTTAAATTTCTGATGAAACACAACCAGTTCATGGATTATTTCACAGTGTTTGAATTTACCGATGAATAATTGTGCCAGTTTGGAAGTGGGGTGCAGAGATGGAAGTTTAACTGCATGTAAGACTCTCATGTTTTGTTTTTCAGGAAAGGAAAAGAAGTACCCCCATCCTTCAAGCAGTTTTTTAGTAGTTCTCTGGCTCTGATGCAAATCAACCTCTCAGGCACAAAACTGTCTCCTGAGCCCTTAAAGTGAGTGGCGAATTCATTTTCTCCAGAGCTTTTTAAAGTTCAATTTGTTATTAGGAATGTGCTTGAGGGAAGGGAAAAAGACGTACAATCCTAAGACAGACAAGGCAGATAAAAATGCCTTTTTACTTTGGGTCCCAAAGGAAGTCAGATTCTTTCTGAGTACGTTGTACGCTGTTGATACTATTGCATCTTCTATGAAAAAAAAATCTTCCTTCGGTTTGTGACCTTGGCAGTAGTCACTGATCTGTAAAAGTTGTGTTTCTGGGTACTATCACCTTTCTGTTGACCTCTGTTCAGTCCATTTTAGGTATATTCTTGTGTGCGTTTTAAAATCTATTCTCAATATTTCTACTAACATTAATAATCAAGGGCTATACACGTGTGTGCAACAGAAACAATTTTTAGGTGCTTTGTTTTCTGAATTACCTAGGTATCTATTTGTTCGGTATTATTACTTGGCAGGCAACTTATGGGTTAATATCCTCAGTGTAGGTGTTGTGGTAGAGTTGAACTTTTTAGAATAATTTGTTATCCTTGAATTTCTTTTCACCATTGCCAGAAATAATCAAAAGGACTATAGAATCTAATTCTCTCTGAGTCAAAAGAACATTTTCAAGTAGTTACGAATATCTATGCTGTCAGGTATGTTCAAATGTATGCACAGTTTTCTCCTTTCCTCAGCTGACATGTAAATCAGCATTCGATGTGTTCCCTTGCAATTTGTATGAAATGTTAAAATCAATGTCTGCTATTAGTTCTACTAGAAAATTAATCATCTAATTTATAAATTGCCTTTTCTGTTCTTTTTGAGAGGTGTGAAATTCTTGATTAGTTTTCTACAAAGTACCATATGACTAAAACAATGGATGCCTTTAAGAACAGTTGATCCACCTGTGCAAAAAAAAAAAAAAATCCTGATGTTATAGCGGCCTGTTTTTTTTAAAAAAGAGGAAGAATCGAATCTTTGTAATAGAGATCTCTAAATATAACAGCTGCAAATTGTAAAAACATGATTAGGCTGTTTGTATGGATGTTAATAAAGCTGTCATCATCAGTATTCTAAAGAGGATCCATTATAATTTAACCATATTCATTCAACTGATATTTATTGAGCATTTACAACAGACTAGATGCCAGGAAGGCACTGAATAGAAAGCAAAGCCAGACTTGCTTTTATCACATCATATCAGTGGGAGATTAGCATATTCAAAGTAGTTTTAGTGATAGGTACATGGTATACTAATTCAATGTTGCTGGTTCCTGTAAAATATAGAGTAGTTCTTCATTGATTAGTACAATTGATTTTATAGAATAATCCTCACCACAACAACACTGGATTTACTGTACTTATTATAGGTAAGTGTTAAATCTTGTGACCTGTTGTTATTTATGTTAATGTTTAATAATAAATCAGTACTGGCAGACCTCGGAGATGTTGCAGGTTTGGTTCCAGATCACTGCAATGAAGTGAATATCGCAATAAAGCGAGTCACACGAATTTGGGGGTTTCCCAGTGCATTTAAAAATTATGTTTACACTATAGTGTAGTTTATTAAGTGTGCAATAGCATTATGTCCAAAAAATGTACATATCTTAAATAAAAAACACTTTATTGCTAAACAATGCTAACCATCATCTGAGCCATCAGCGAGTCGTAATCTTTTTGCTGGTGGAGGGTTTGAAATATTGTGAGAATTACCAAAATGTGACACAGAGACATGAAGTGAGCAAATGCTGTTGAAAAAGTGACACCAATAGACTTGCTTCATGTGAATTGCCATAAACCTTCAATTTGTAAAAACATGCAATATCTGTGAAATGTAATACGATGAGGTATGCCTGTAGCCTCTTCGGGTCTGTGTTTTACTCAGTAAAAATGTTAATATGAGGAAAAAGGCTTCATGGCCAAAGATTCTGTAAACAAAATTCTGGATGTACATTTAATGTGATAATATAATTTGAAAAGATATAACAAAACTGAGGTGCTTGGGTTTGCCTGTGAGGGGGTGAGGATGGAAGGGAACTTGCCAAGCACTGCCCTAAGTTAGACACACAACTGGGTGCTTACCCACAAACTGTCACCTGCAGTGTTGACAACAGCCGTGGGAAGGTATCATTATCCCTATTTTACAGCTGAGGAAATTGAAGCTCAGAGAAGCTAAGTAATTTTTGAAAACTCAATGCCATCGCAGGTTGGGTTTTCTGGGAAGCCAAGTGAAAGATGGAGATTAGCATGTAGGATGTTTATTAGGAAGTGCTCTTGCAATCCCACCTGTGGAGGGGGAGCAGGAAGAAAGCAGGATGGGACAGAGGGCAAGTTGAACTGGGGCTATCACAGTGAAGACCTCAGCCAACCCGATGGGAGCTTTGTTGCTAGAATGTCCCTGAGCTGGGCGACAAGGCTGGGCCTTTATACCCCTGTGTTGATCAGTCCTTGGATACAGGCTGCCCCAGAAGCAGATGTGACCTTGGGCGAGGCACTTGTCTTGGGTTGAGGCAGCCCCCAAAGAGGACCGACAGCTGAGGGGGCTCTGGGAGGTACATTGCAGAGTCCACTGCTGTCAGCCAGCGGACACTGGCTCAATCCTGTTCCTAAACCCACATTTTATCCCCAAGCACCAAGAGGGGCAGAGGGAGGCCCTCATTTCTTAAAGGGAGTTCAGTAGCCATAAGAGAGTAAGCTAAAGAAATGCAACTTCTCTTGATGTAATTGCTTATTTCATAGTTGTGTTTTCCTTGGAGGCTCTTTTCTGTCCACATTAAAGTATTTCAGGGCTTTTTAAGAACATGGTGACGCTGCCAGAGCCGTGGAGATGAAATACAAATTCTTCTGTTAGACCTACTAGAGAATGGACTTGAGGATATGGGGAGGGGGAAGGGTGAGCTGTGACAAAGTGAGAGAGAGGCATGGACGTATATACACTACCAAACGTAAAATAGCTAGCTAGTGGGAAGCAGCCACATGGTACAGGGAGATCAGCTCAGTGCTTTGTGGCTGCCTGGAGGGGTGGGACAGGGAGGGTGGGAGGGAGGGAGACGAAAGAGGGAAGAGATATGGGAACATATGTATATGTATAACTGATTTACTTTGTTATAAAGCAGAAACAAACAAACAAATTCTTCTGTTAGTCAGTTTGGCACTAATGATTGAGGACCAAGAGGATGGCGCTGTGAAGGCAGTTCACTCTGGGTTAAAATAAACAACACACCTTGTGATGGAGTTTTCCCCCAGAGCCTGCGATGCTTTGTTGTAGTTGTTCTGTTTTGTTTTACTAGGGACAGTTTCTGTGGGTTATTTATATTTGCCTCATGAGTCATTACCTCTTAATCATTGGCCTTCTGTAGTTATGTATCTTAAAGGACACCATTTATTTCCTTGTCCTTAACCTACTCGTCAGAAAAGTAGGAAGAGTTTTCCCTCCATCTAAGCATTATACAAATACAATGTTCAAATATGTGGCTAAGTCCTAGAAACTGAAAACTTAGAAGTGTAGGGACCTCTTTGGTAATGTCCTGACTCTCCCATTTTGCTGATGAGAACCTGAGACACAGATAGGAAAAGTGATGTCCTTCAGGCTACCCAATGCTCAGTAACAGAATCAGGACCTGAGGACAGGCCTTTTGGTTCTTAGTACCAGTAGCTTTCAGTAGCTCAATACTGCCCGCAAGAAAGAAAGGGCGAAAAGGCACTTTTTAGGAAAAGAGAAACGCTTGAATAATTAATTGAACAGAGGCACACACACAGATGAGACATGCCCAACCTTTTTCGTAGGATAGTGTTTTAGAAGAGGGGACAGCGAACTGGATTAAAGGAACGAAGAGACACGCAGTCCCCTCGACCTTCTTACCCCCAGGGGTTGTTTTCGCAGCTGGGAACAGCCAAGTTCTTGCGCTCTGCCCACTTCGGGGATTCTCTCTCAGTGGATGAGACCATAGAATCACTGGATGGGGGAAAATCTCAGAGACTTTGGCATGAAGTAATTCCCTACTTTCCCACCTCCCCCTTCCCCTGGGGTATTTTTGGAGTCTGCTAGTAGAGGTGCCTTTCCTGGGAACATTGAGAACAGGTAGTCACCCCCAGGTGGCAGTTGCCTTGGTTCTACTCTCTAGTATTTACAACTGTCTGCCTTGCATTATGGTTATTTGCACACATATTTGTTTCCTTTGCTTGAGATTGGCAACCCTCTCATGCTCATCTTTGTACTCCTCACAGGGCCTAGTTGAGGGTCTCTTTTCCTTTCGGTGTAATTAATGGATGTGGGTGCATGTATGAAATTTTTGTTTCAGGCCTATTCAGTGGTGTTGGATTTTATAGGACTGACTTGTAAAAGTGGAGTCAATTCATTCTCTTACATATGAGATCCATATGATGAGTCCAGTCTCCTCCATAAGCAGATAAGAAAAATCCTTTGCAGAGTGGTGATGGTGTTTATCCTGTGACCAGCTAGTAGTTGGGTAGACAGGATCCTGCACTCAAACTCAAGACTAGTACCTTATCTTCCATGCTGTACACCCTTACCCATCCCACCTCTGCAAGTCCTTTAACAAACTCATCTAGATATGATTTCACATCCTGGAATACTCTAGAGCCTGCCTTCCCCCATTAACATAACCCTTAGGGAAAACTAGCTTTACTTTGCTATTCTAATCACAATTGCTTAATGATACTCTAAACATTATGAAAGGTGTTCTCAAGGAGATGCAGGGGGCAGTTTATCTGTGATGAACACAATTTAATTTCTGTGTGCAATTAGGAGCACTGTTGGTTTATTTCCTTAGGAATTAGCCACCCTGTTGGGTTTCGCATTTATGAGGGACCTGCTCCGTGTCAAACAGAAGAGTGTTTCCCTGTCATTTTTGTCACTACTCTTGGTGGGCGGAAATGCAGTTGGCATTTTAAAAAGTGAGACGCTGCTTGGTGCTTGACCTATGATTCAGAAAAGGCCTTCTTTCTCTGGGTTTTGTTCAGTGTGCTTACACATTTTTAGAGCAACAAGTGGAAGTTTTATCTAAAGTGTGTGTGTTTCCTCCCCTCAGAGCGCTGTTATTGGGCCTGGCTTGTAATCATAACTTGAAGAGAGTTTCTCTTGATCTCAGCAACTGTGAGGTAAGAACACCTTTAGATGATGCACTAGAATAGATAATAGCCTGAAAACTGCTTTGTCTTTTTCCTGGAAACAGTGTGATACTGTGATTCCAGACGGTATACAAGAAGCAGAATAACACACTTTATAGAAATTTCTGATGTTCTGTATATTGCGAGTTTTATCTACAGACAGCCATGGAACACCATTCAGAAAGCAGTCAAATGTGCTTTTAATGACTTTTCTTTTTCTCCCCTTCTTCATGCCAATTGCTTAAGTATTTTATGATGAAACTTGGAGATATCAAGCCTTAAACTAGCTTTACCATCAGGAAAATTGTACCATACAGCCTTCCTTGCAGGGGCCAAGATGTGTACAGCCTAACTTGGATTTGGAGAGTGTGAAAGGGAAGATCTTTGTCATTAATTTTGCTTTTTAATATCTTCATTTTAAGGCAGGAAAATTAAGATGCTTCTCAAAATTATAGTAACTACAAGCAGTTTCTATCAAAGTACACACAGAAGAATTGAGACTAAAAGCTTCTACATTTTAGAGGGTACCTGAACTTTTTCGCTGTCTTGAAACTTTTAGTTTGCGTGGAGATTAGTAAGAAAATACCCGGGTACAAACTATCCAGCCTCTTTAGAGCCTGACTTTACCCACCATGTCAAACTTGGTGCCTTTTCTCAGGGCTGGAGGTGGGAGTTTATTCATTCCTATTCTTGGGCCTTTATACCCACTCTTCTCTCTTTCTGGAACACACCTGCCATGTCCCTCTTTTTCCCCAAGGCCTCCCTCTCTTTGAGGATCTAGTTCAGGTGCTGTCTCCTCTGTACCTGCATCAGATTCCTACTGTTTGATCTGAGTTTGGCCATGACTAGCTATGCAATCCTGGGTGAATTACTTGATAGCGTTACATCTGAATTTCTGCATTTGCGAAAAGGAAACAACATTAATGCCTCTCCTAGTAGGTTGTTATGAGGTTTAAAAGAGCTCTTCTTTGAAATGTGATGCTTAGATCGTCCGGTACCTATAAAGGTTGTTCCCTATTGTTGCTTATCTGTCTGTACATTTCTTCCCTGACTGCTTCAGCACTTTGTGGTCTTATTTTTTTCTAATTGTCTAGTACTTAATGACAGTGACATGCATTTGGACACCAAACCACGTGTAGTGCCTTGCACAATTATTAAATTGGCTCCTGTATGCTTTCCCAGCTGGGTTGTGGCTTTATGGAAGGCAGTATTTGTGTCTTACTTTGTGTTTCCTTTAGCCACTAACAAAATGCTGAGCAGTAAGCCAACACTAAATATTGAAGATTAATGCTTTACCTCTCTGAAAATTCTAGAAACTGACAAGTCTGAAATCAGCCATATAAATTGTTAGTGCAGGATATTTAATTAATTTTGAGCTGGGGTGAAAGCCAACTGTGTGTGATTTACTAGTCTTTTTGTTTGTTGGGGGGAGTGGGGGGAAGGGAAAATCCTAAAAACCTAACCTGGCATTGTGAAATTTTCATGTGCAAATTAATGCTTTTTCATTTATAAAGACAGACCGTAAAACAGAAACTAACTCTGGTAATATGAATTAATTATTTGTTTACCAGCACTTAATATTAAGGACATGCCGGTAATAAAAATTCCTTATGAGGGAAGGCGTAAGACGAATGAGGATAGAAAGGGTTACTCTATTAAAAAAACAGGTTGGTATAACCTTGATTGCTGTTAGATCAAAATACTGAATTAGCAGTAACCCATATGCTTTACTATCCTGATTAAAGATCATGATTGCTACCAATATAACATCATTCATTTAATTCTGTAATCAAAGCTGGAATGGACATAAGTGATCATCTGATTCTCATGCTTATTGATGAGGAAACTGAAGTCTAAAGAAGCTGGAATAATCCAGCTCACTAATGGCAGAGTCATAATCAAAGTATGCTCTCCCGATTGTTGTTAATACTAGTAATTATTAGAATATTATACAATTAGACATTTTCTTCTCAAATAAGTTGATAGGTACCATATGCCCAAAGAACACTGTGTTAGATTGTCACACAGCTTCCTTTCTCAACTCCTTTGTGATCCTATTCAGAATAACTTTCAGAGACAGTTATATTTGGTGAACCATATAAAACTGATGTTTTTGTGGGTCAAAAATGGCAGACAACTATGGAGAACAGTATGGAGGTTCCTTAAAAAACTAAATATAGAACTACCGTATGACCCAGCAATCCCACTACTGGGCATATACCCTGAGAAACCCATAATTCAAAAAGAGTCATGTACCACAGTGTTCACTGCAGCACTATTTACAATAGCCAGGACATGGAAGCAACCTAAGTGTCCATCGACATATATTGGAATATTACTCAGCCATAAAAATATATGAAATTGAGTTATTTGTAGTGAGGTGGGTGGACCTAGAGTCTGTCATACAGAGTGAAGTAAGTCAGAAAGAGAAAAACAAATACCACATGCTAACACATATATATGGAATCTAAAAAAGAAAAAGGTTCTGAAGAATCTAGGCTAGGGGCAGGACAGGAATAAAGATTCAGACGTAGAGAATGGACTTGAGGACACGGGGAGGGGGAAGGGTAAGCTGGCACGAAATGAGAGAGTGGCATGGACATATATACACTACCAAACGTAAAATAGATAGCTAGTGGGAAGCAGCCACAGAGCACAGGGAGATCAGCTCGGTGCTTTGTGACCACCTAGAGGGGTGGGATAGGGAGGGTGGGAGGGAGACGCAAGAGGGAGGAGATATGGGGATATATGTATATGTATAGCTGATTCACTTTGTTATAAAGCAGAAACTAACACACCATTGTAAAGCAATTATACTCCAATAAAGATGTTAAAAAATATTTTACACAAATGGAAGAAAAAAATGGCAGACTATTGGCAGTTTCATATGGATCCATCAAATGGCTAGTAGACTTTTTCCTTTATAATTTTTCTTAATAAAGCAGGAATCCAGATCAAATTCTGATGGTAGGATTGACCATTATTGTGATGATAATTCCAACTTCATTTTGACCATTCATTTATGAATTACATGATAAAATGATGCTGCTGAGATGGGGACCCCTTAATACTACCTTGGTGCCATGTTCCACCATCTTACAGCTTGAATCACAGTACTGGTGACCATGTTTATTAAGTCACACATTGTATTGCTGCTCATGAAAATTAATGAAACACAAAATTAATTTTGTAAATTAAGGTGTCTTGTGACATTTTTCTTCTTAAAGCTAGATGTCCAAATTTAACTAGGTTTCACTTTGCTCATCTCCATGATGCAGTAAACCTGTTTCCTATAAAGGTACTAGAAGTTACAATATTTTCTGTTTAGAATGCTTGGCACTTAGAGTATTAACTACTACTCCTTAAATCATTCATTGCTTCAGAATTTATGTAATGCTCTTGGAAAAAAGCTTTCACTAACTTGGAAGTTTAAAATTATGCATATGTGAATTTTTTCTGTTCATTCTCTATTTAGCCACAGTAGACACAGCCTTCTTTACTCTTATTATCATGCCAGTCAAAACCATGGAAGAATTCATCACTTAATGATGAATAAAAAGAAACTGATGATCAGATAAATGCCCCCACCTGTGGTGGGTTGGGGGGAAAGAAGCTTCACCCTGATGCCATAATCATCTCGGGAAGTCATTTCTACAGGGGTGGCTTACTCAAGGTGAGGGACTGACAGACCTAAAAGGTCAAATGTCTGTTGTATAATACTGGGGAGTTTCAGATGTGGGCACTGTATGAGTTCAGTGCCCCCTACAGATAGATACCTCTAAGTACAATAGTCTACCCAAACCATGGAAGCAAAGAACAAATGTGAAATACGTTGAAAATTTTTTTCATATTTATAAATAGATTACTTATTTTATTATAAAACAGCTGCTCTCCACTGGTTAACTTTAAAATTAGGTTTATATGGATGTCATAGAAAGTAAACGACCATCATCTAAAATCGTGGTTGAGTTTATTTGGAGGAGAGAGACTGTAACCTTGAAACAGGAATTAAAAGTGTCTAGAGGGCTTCCCTGGTGGCACAGTGGTTGAGAGTCTGCCTGCCTATGCGGGGGACACGGATTCGTGCCCCGGTCTGGGAGGATCCCACATGCCGCGGAGCGGTTGGGCCCATGAGCCATGGCCGCTGAGCCTGCGCGTCCGGAGACTGTGCTTCGCAGCGGGAGGGGCCACAGCAGTGAGAGGCCCGTGTACCGCAAAAAAAATAAATTAAAAAAAAAAAAGTGTCTAGACAGGAAACTTAGAACAATTTTCCTTAAGCAAATTATTTTGTTTTTACCATTTACTGATTCCTTTACTCTTCACGTGTACCTTTGTTGGTGCGTCATCCTTCAGTACTGCCCTGAAAGAGGCATTTCACATTCATCAGTTTGAATGAGAGAGATTTACACTTAATGCTCTTAAAGAAAAAAGTGTCACGCAGATATTTATAAGTTATGGAGTTGCTTTCCTACAACACAAACATCCTTGATATTTAGAAACTTCAGTCCAAAATTTGGGGCTGTACTCTTTTGCTCTGTGAGGGCTCAGCTAGTCAGTACTGAAATTAACCTTTCATTTATAGATAACTTCTCTACTTAGAGGAAAAACTTACCTGTTTCACATTAATTATGTTATCATTTCATTTTCTTGGTCTTTTAGTACCAGAAAAGTTTTCTTTGAGAAGAATAAGAAAATGACTCATAGTAGTCATGGAAGGAAAGAGAGTGTCATAGCAAACAAAGGGTGGGCACTTTGGAATCCAAAAGGTTCCCTTCTTTCAGCCCTCATTTTTCACCTGTGGAATGGGGATTATAGCCATCCCTCAGTATCCGCCGGGGATGGGTTCGGGGAGCTCCCACAGATATCAAAATGCACAGATGCTCAAGTCTCCCATGTAATATAGTGGAGTACAATAAATACAGTTGGCTTCCATATCTGCAGGTTTTGCATCTGCTTATTCAACCAACCTAGGACTGAAATTTTGCAGAGGGCCGACTGTAATAGTTTGCTGAGATAGTATTTGGCACAATGCCAAGCCTAGGGTAACTATCTTTATGAAACCATTAAAAAAAATCACCTTCAAAGTTGTTTTAAGTCTCTCAAGAATAATTAGGCTCATCGATTTATAGACACACCTGATTTTGGACACAAAACAGCATTACCCTCTACGGCCAGGCTCAGAATGGCCTGTGGCTGATCCCAACTCACTCTCAAAGCGTAAGGACTTAGCATCTGTGCGGATGTTCAGAGAAATGTGTGTGTTCCCTTGTCCTCAAGGTTAGTTCCAAAACAAGAGTTTCAGAACTCTTTTATATATGGTGATAGTGATGTTGACATTCATATGCATTCTCCCCATGTACCCCTCTGCCTGAAAGGAGGCAATGGGTGTATGCATGCTGGCTTGTGTTTAAAAATCTTATTACTTCATAGTCATACTTCAGGGGAAGAATAAGTCAGTGCTGGGACTGAATTCTTCAAGCTTAATCTCCTTCCAGGTGAGAGAGGAAAATCTCTGATACTTCAGAGAAGACATAAAGGCTAGCCATAACTGAGGATTTGTTGCAGTCTGGATGTGGGAGTTGGTTCCTTTAAGGAGAAATTTACCTGCACATTATGCCATATTCATTGCAATGTGCTTTGATGATGAGTAGAAAAAAGAGCATCAGATATTAAAATTTGTAACAAGTAGGTCATTGCAGCAAGTCACTAGTAACTTTTCAGACAATTCCACTCAATTTGATAGTCATTCAGACAGCTTTGAGGTGAGAAGGCGGGTTTGCTTGTGTGTGTTGAGCATCATCATTGCTGTACCCCTTGCTATCACCTTCCTATTAGGCTGGGTGTGGAATGCAAAATGGAAAATGTTTCACCACAGGATGGACATAAGCAATATAATGCATGCAACTATTTGGAAATGCAAGTATTTCCATTCTCTTGGAAATGACAGTATATATATAGTTGACCCTTGAACAACACGGGTTTGAACTGCATGGGTCCACTTACACGTGGATTTCTTTTCACTAAATACCTCCTGTAGTCCTACATTTTGGTTGGTTGAATCTGCACGTGGGGAAGGAACCACAGATACTGAGGGCCAACTGTAAAGTTATACTTGGATTTCTGATTGTGTGGAGGGTTGGCCCCCCCAACTCCCCTCACCCCACAGGTGTTCAAGGGTCAATTGTATTATATATCTTTCTTGGGTTCTAAATTACCTTTTGGCATTAAACCCTGCTAGCGAGGATATGTTGAACTGGATCACGTCAAACCATTTTCTGTTCTTGGAGAATCTTACAGTATTCACAGTTTCATGTGAGAAAATTTCCAAGGTTGGAAATTATTTTTTCATTAAAAATGGAACCCCTATAGAGGACAAGTGATAAATAGGGAGGTTATTTTATATTTAAACCTGTAATATTTGCCACCTCTTTTTAAATGGCAAGTGCTCTTGAGGAAGGAAAATGAATTATTAAAAGTTCTCTAGATTTTAGTTTCCTTGTTTCTGTACCCATTATGGATGTTTTTATATTAGATAGAACTATTCACTTAGAACTATGAGTAACAGCTGAAATATTCCACCTTCCTTGAGTGAGACCACACTTCTCTCTTGAAAGAAATGTGATTTTATTTTTAACATTTCAAAAAGTATTGAGTGATTCAGTCACATTTACTCCTCTTTGATCTTGCATTCTTTTTAAATAATGCTAGTGTGTGGGATCCAAATGAGGGTAATTTAAAACCAGTTTTACATGCATACATGCAGACACAGCCTCTAATTACGCAAATTTGTTTAAAAGGATTTTCATTTACAGTAATGGAAAAGCTTTTACTGTTTTGGGAAAGCCTTAAGCTTTGGGGGAATTTTAGGCATCTAATAACCTGTGAGTTCAATCGAATGTTCTTGTGACTGAAGGTCAGTTATTTTCTTATTTAAGTTTTGGATTTTTGTTTTGGGAGTTTATTTTAGTTGAAGTGTTTTTTCTGACTCTGCTTTTTTACATCGTGTGTTGGTAGAGACGTCTACTTCTCTGTTCTTATTCTGCTTACTTAACATTTTTTGTTTTTTCTCCCTGGGCTTTCCTTAGCTTGGCCATTGTGTAAGTACTTTATGAATCAATAAATTAGGGTATGTTGACATTTTTTAGTATTGGAAAATGTTAGTATTATGCTACAAGTATCAGTCAGTAGTATTTGTAAAATAAACAGAATTGAGCACTGAAATCTCACCGTTATTTTCCCTTTTTGCAAATGGACTATTTTTACTATACATTATAATAAGAAGTAGAGATTTTGTTGTAGAAATTTGACTTCTCAACAGAGAAATCACTAGCAGCAAATAATGAAATTGTAAAAACTTATGTTTGTCTTCTCAAAAGCATAATTTTTTTCACGCTCTGAAAATCAAATTATGTTCCTTGGAAGTGTTTGCCTAAATTATTTCTTGCTTTAATGTTGACATAGTCTACATATAACATTCACTTCTTCAAATATTAACAAACTGTGACCTGGAACAGTGTTTCTCAAATCTATTTGTGTAGAACCTGGTTGTTGTTTTTAAATTTACAGCCAATCATAAACCATTACTTTGGCAAAAATATAATAAAAATGGCCATAGCTCCACACACTGGATTCATAGCCCTGCAGCTGTGGAGTTGGTTGGCCTTGGTTTCCCTGAAGTGTGTAGACCAGCCTCCTGGGGAGGTCTGCCTCTGTGTGACACTCCCCGTCAGAGTTCACATCAGGCACCTCACTGTGATCTGCTGTTACCTGAAAAAGTAGAAAGGACTGAATTTAAACACTCCAGCTGAAATACTCCTGAATAAAGCAATTCCAAAGATCTGTGCAAAATTCTGCTTAACATGTAAGCAGCCAGGGAAATTGGCAGGGTTTTGTCCAGAGTACCGCAGACATATTTCATCTAAAATAGTGAAATAAGGATTCTTTAAAATTTTACATCAAAACTTGAACAAGGGCTTCCCTGGTGGCGCAGTGGTTGAGAATCTGCCTGCCAATGCAGGGGACACGGGTTCGAGCCCTGGTCTGGGAAGATCCCATATGCCGCGGAGCAACTAGGCCCGTTAGTCACAACTACTGAGCCTGCGCATCTGGAGCTTGTGCTCCACAAGAGAGGCTGCGACAGTGAGAGGCCCACGCACCGCGAAGAAGGGTGGCCCCCGCTCGCCGCAACTAGAGAAAGCCCTCGCACAGAAACGAAGACCCAACACAGCCAAAAATAAATAA
>NW_006784879.1:123432-126954 GCF_000442215.2 Lipotes vexillifer | reverse complement strand
CGAAAAAAAAAAAAAAAAAAAAAACTTGAACAAGTAGAAAGTATTATCAATTTGGTATAGAATTTTTACGTGAATTTAAATTTTCTTAAGTGAATAGAGAAACTACCATGTTCCTTGGCACATAGTAGGTTCCCAATAAATGAATTTCTTTTCCCTTATTAGATCGTAAGTTTACTGAACAAAGGGCCACAGCTTGGGAAACTGCATCCTGCACAGTGTTTTACACATAGTAGGAACTCAGATAGGTGCTGAACGGAAAACAAAAATACTCTGACCTCTGTAAAATATGCTTTTGGTTTTATGGGAAAAGATGAAAAGGGTTTTATAGGTCTTTACTGTCTCCTTTGGTTGTTTTGCTGCTACATGGTGGAGAGTTATACCTTGAAATCTGTAATAATCAAATAAAATAGTAGCAGTTTCTAATGTATAAAAGGGATTTGTTAGCTTTCCAAAAGTCAGAAATGAAGAAAATTCTTATGTGTTGACAGAGACCATCTTGGCAATGGTGATGTGGAGTGGCCTCTGTCTTCTGATTCTTTTTCTAATGATTTTCAGACTTATGTGAGATGGGAAACCATATAATGACTAGTGATTAGCTTTTTACATTGATGATAGCTTTTTTGGAGTTGATAAGTTTTCACTTTTTCTTTGGTGCTAAGTTTGAGACTGTATCTCCTATTTTTCATTTTTTTGGCTTTACCCCTCCAGTGACCACTTTACCTGTTTGGTTTGTGTTTCTCTAGCTGAGGTCTGGAGGTGCGCAGGTATTAGAAGGCTGCATCGCCGAAATCCACAACATCACCAGCCTAGACATCTCTGATAATGGTAAGTCAGAAATCAGAGAAGAAAAGACATAGAAATGTTATTTGAAGCAAGTTGGTAAAGGGAAAATAATCTTCTAGCCCAATCTAGATGACACCTTAATAAAATTGTTATTTCACTTCTTGACTAGAGGACCTTTTAATTTAACAGAGTTTATTTATGGAATAATTCTGTGCCAAAGTCTTACTAAGATTTTTCCATGGCCGAAAATGAAAAGTCTATGCAATAAAACAATTCAGACCAAACAAAAAAAAAGTTGTCATCAATACATTGATAAAGATCTGAGTCCAACCTTTTATATGCTTAGTGGTAATAAAATTGAGGTCTTGTTTATTTATTCAGAAACTCGTTTCATTAGCTTTATTTCTACTGGTTACATTAACATGTGCGTATGAACTTGCATGACAAGAATGCAGTATGAATTTGCACAGACAGCTTTAACTGCAGTTACCTCCCAGTGAACAGTATGTCAGAATCTTCTTTCACAAAGGGATGGGGAGAGATGAAATTTTCTGCTGTCATGCCTCCCCATTCCTTGTTGACTTTATTTAGCCACTGATTGCGTAAGAGATTTAGATAAGTCTTTGTGGAGAATGAGTTTATCCCTGTGAAATAAGAGGACAAAGAGTTCCTTTGGTGGGGGGTTGGGGGAAAAAGGATTAGCATCTCAGGACTCTCAGGACAGTACAGAAAGTCATCCACTGCCTTGCACCTTTGTTTAATTGTGCTGCACCTGAGAATTTATTTATCCACATGTGTGTTGATTCTCCATTTACTCTGATTCTTTCCAGGTTTAGAATCTGACCTATCTACCTTAATAGTGTGGCTCAGTAAAAACAGATCCATACAACACCTGGCGTTAGGCAAAAATTTTAATAATATGAAATCCAAGTAAGAGTTTTGCACTTTTTTATATGACAATGATGAAAATAACCAGCCTCCTGAAAGCTTTTGATTTGATTCCACTGTCCACATCTTTAAAATCTCTTTAGAAATCTGACACCTGTGTTGGACAACTTAGTACAGATGATTCAAGATGAAGAATCAGTGAGTATTATTTTTAACACTGTTGCCTAAAATCTGCCATTTGTCACTGTTCTTACTAATTATGTCTGCTGGGTTAATGCAGATATGCTTTCAGATAATGTTTTCTCTGTATACATTTTCTATTGTTATTGTTTTTAAGTGCAATAAATATTTATGCTTTAGTACAGTTTTAGAGTGTACTTAAAATTTACCTACTCTTTATTCAGCTTATCACTAATTAAAGGACGATTGTAACTAATAGATGAAAAGACGTGTACATTGACTCCTAAGCCCATCTTTTAATAAGCCTTGCTTCTTTCCTAGCTTCAGCTAATACACTAATCTGCAAGTGTGAATTTCTACTCTCTCGTTGACTTTATAACCTTCTATCATGTTGAGAAGCATCATGTTGCTACTTTGAATTTCATCTAGTAATTATGCAGAATTACAAGCAACTAAGAAAGTTGTCCCCCATCTTAAATTGTGTCTAGAGCTCTAATAATCCTTCGTCTATTTTTATTCCCTTTAGTTGTTCCTGGCTAAGACTCGGTTCAGGGTAAAGAAATTAAATTTCACATAGTATCCTATTTGGCTGCCCTTAGAAATGCATTAGGATAAAGGAAGATATTTTATGGACAAAGTGAGCAGCGCTCTACCATTAATTCCTTTCATTGAAACCTGGTGCATCACATCTTATATTTTACTGATGCTCTTTAAGATTTTGTCCCTTTCCTATCTTAGTCCTATTCAGCCACCAAAGAGCTTTTATGGTTCCTAAAATCCAAATCAATTTGTATAATGAAGATTCATATTATTCATGTTTGGTGATAGCTACTTTTGTAGGTCATAAGAGTGATTTCCTGTATTAATCATGTGAGATAAGTCACATTTAAAAAAAAGTATCATTTCGGGACTTCCCTGGCAGTCCAGTGGTTAAGACATTGCCTTCCAGTACAGGGGGTGCAGGTTCAATCCCTGGTGGGGGAACTAAGATCCCACATGCCTCGCGGCCAAGAAACCAAAACATAAAACAGAAGCAATATTGTAACATATTCAATAAAGACTTTAAAAATGGTCCAAATCAAAAAAAAAATCTTTAAAAGCAAAAAGTATCATTTCCCATTTTGAATTCATATAGGGTTATAGCAAATTCTACTATAACTGTAAGCTAAATTTTTGGAGGAAGCCATGCGGTCAGGAGAGATGGAGACTGGTACTTTTCCTTGCTTACCCTTGCCCACATCTCTTTGTGGAGCTCTGACCTGGAGGGCAGGAGAAAATTCTGTTGTCCTGCCTCTTCATTGTGTGGATATAATTTCCAACCTGTGGACTAGAAATGAAACTCATTATTATTTAATGAATTCAGACACTTCTCTTTGTCCTCATTTGCTAATAAACCCCATATTTTGTTACTCTTATACTGGGTTATTAAAGTTAGAGGCATAATTAGAATGTAATTTACACTTTTCAGAATTCATGCAGTTTGTTTTACATATTTAATTTGACTTTATACCACCCTGCTGTATTTGAGATTTTGATTTCCTAGTACTCGCCCAGTTTTAAAAGGTTGGGGAAGCCAGTATTGCAGAATCATATACATACATATATATATATATATATATATATATTTTTTTTTTTTTTTTTTTTTTTTTTTTTTTTTTTGGTGGGGGCCCT
>NW_006784879.1:113905-123381 GCF_000442215.2 Lipotes vexillifer | reverse complement strand
GGTGGTACGCGGGCCTCTCACTGTTGTGGCCTCGCCCGTTGCGGAGCACAGGCTCCGGACACGCAGGCTCAGCGACCATGGCTCATGGGCCCAGCCCCTCCGCGGCATGTGGGATCTTCCCGGACCGGGGCACGAACCTGCGTCCCCTGCATTGGCAGGCGGACTCTCAACCACTGTGCCACCAGGGAAGCCCTGCAGAATCATATTTAATAATCATTCCCAAATATTTGTTCCTTAGCACATATTTCAGGAAAATTTATATGTTATGAAAAATATATTTCTTAATTTCATGTTTTGCTTATTACACGAGGGTCTTCAAACTCTGTTCCTATAATTTTCAAAGTTTCTTACTCAAAGATAATCTTGATATTTAGAGTACACCTAAAAACATTCGCAGATGGTAAAGTCTGCTACAAAAATGTGAACTGTTATAAATTTGAAAAGTTGCCGCTAATAATGTACAGTGAAAAGCCTTTTATGTTCATGTCACAGAAAAGTAGGTGGCTTTTTCAATAAGTAATTACATTCTTTTTATTTTTTTCTACTTCTGAATCAGTAATGTGCAAAACTATTTAAAATGATTAGGAGTTCAGTCTTGTGACTATAAAAATTCCACCCATAACTGGCGCCATTGGGCTCATTTTTTGGTTTTATTTTTTTAAAGGTTTCTACATATAAAAAGTAAACTCTTTGCTTTTTACATTCTGACCTTGTGTCTGTAGAGCTTATTCTTAGACAGCGTGTGGAATACTTTATTCTCCCGATATTGCACAGTATGTTCACTTGGACAACCTAGACGCACGGGCTCCCGTGTCACCTTCAGCTCTAGACAGTGGTTGTCAGGCTGCTGCTCCCAGATTCGAGGGATGGTAACACTGAGGGGCCAAGATGACAGGGACTCTTGTTCTGAAGTATTACATACAAACCTGTGTTGTGAACAATGCAACAGTATGTGTTTGTCCTGGGAGTCCCTGTAGCAAGGAGACAGATTGTCAGATTAGGCATGTTCAGCTATGAACAGGAATAGTAAGATTTCAAATAGTAATGTTACCTGGAAGTGCAGTAAATCAAGAAGGGATGACCTTATAAATATGCATGCAATTCCGGCTGTTCTGTTCGCATTAATGGCTCTGCCTATTACTTTTAAGTGTTAACTGGGGTGTATTAGCTTTGAATATAGTACTGGAATTGGTGCTCTGCAGCTTGGAGACTTGGCAGTTTTCCAGTATGAGGAAGAAGCTGTAATGTGTCATGTTTGTAGGCGTTGAGTAGAGCTTATTGAAATGATGGGAGATGCGATTACAGATTTTTTTTTTTTTTTTTTTTTTTTGCGGTATGTGGGCCTCTCACTGTTGTGGCCTCTCCCATTGCGGAGCACAGGCTCCGGACGAGCAGGCCCAGCGGCCATGGCTCACGGGCCCAGCCGCTCCACGGCATGCGGGATCTTCCCAGACCGGGGCACGAACCCGTATCCCCTGCATCGGCAGGCGGACTCTCAACCACTGCGCCACCAGGGAAGCCCTACAGATTTTTATTAAAGCAGCACTGCTTATGTTTTCATTTAAAACATGAAGTTTCCTGAGTCTGAAGCATTTTTCGTTTAGTTTTTTTTTTCTATCTACCGGAACATAGACTCTTAAGAAAATTGAAGCTCCCTCCCTAAACCTGCCTGAGTCTAAGATTATGTAGGCTTTTGGGCTGAGGTTTTTAATTGACTTAGCACTTACTATGCCATTTAACCTTAAGAAATTTGGTTCTAATTTATATAATATTACCTTTTGATTTTACCATAGATGTATTACGTTTAGAAAACATGGTCATATTTGGACAATAAGGACAATCACTCAGGAAAAGTAGAACCAAATGCATAATGCCAGTTTGTGGACATACGAGTCTTGAAACTGTCAACACTCTCATTCTGCCTCCTGAGCCTTTTGGCTGATGTGCCTGGAACAGGTGTTCTATTAGAAGTCCATGTTCAGTGGTTAAGTGGACACGAATACACCCCACGATTTGTGCGGGGATCCTACAGACCACCTAGGCACATCTCAAGAACCCCAGTCCCACGGGCCACCATGGAACCTGGTCGTAGATGATCCTAGAAGCTGCTTCCAGCATCCATCTCCTGTAATGTCCGAACTGCTTATGGAGTTAGCATATACAATTGTTGAATATGGCTGGGTCAGTGTAGACCACCGCAGGCAACCCAGAAGACATCCAAATCCCCTGGAGAAGTCTTAGTTCTGACTTTTAGAGCAACCTTGGCTTAAGTCCTGGAATTCGCACCACCTCATTAATTCAGTTACGGCTGTAATCAGGGATTGCAATTTAAATACCCACAGGGCTAGGAAGGTGACATAAACAAGTGTGAGCTGGGTGTAAGTAGGGAGCCCATTCTTTTTTTTTTTTTTTTGTCAGATACTCTGTAGGCCAAACAAAACATGCCTCCAGGCAGAGGGCTTTCAGTCTCTGGTTTAAATAGACAGTAAGTGGATTGGCTTGGGTTCACCACACGGCTTACAGTAATGAAAAGGTCACACACATTTGACTTTTTTGTTTTAATTGTAAGTATGTCTTTTGATTGGATCTTATAAGACAAAGCTAAGAGTGAGGATCAAAAAGATCTAGGATAAGCCAATAAGGGCAATGTTGTGTAGGAGTTGAAAACACAAAATCTGTAACCAGTCTGTCTGGTTCCTGTTCAGCTACTTTCTGTGTGACCTTGGTTGAATCACTTAACCTTTTTGTTTCTTACTTGAGAAGTAGGGATAACAATACCTAAGTATTGGGTTCCTGGGAGGATGAAATGAGTAAATATATGTAAAAAGCTTAAATAGTGGTTAAGCGTTCAATAAATGTCGGTTATTATTGATCTTGGCTGGGTTTTATTTTACATTTACTACTTCTAGTAATTTAGTACTAGTATCCCTCTACTAGTATTTTAAGACGTCCTTTTACCTTGCATAGAAATAAAATGGGTCAAGGGCTAGTGTTGCCATACTGAAGTGCAGACATTTCTGTGCAGTATTTTTATTTCTTTCTTTGCATCCTCCACGTCAAAAGAGCTGGCACCTGCCACTCTGGGTATCTTTCCACAGCTTCCCTTAGAAGAGAGGTGGCTGATATTCAGCATTAAGACACGTCATGACGTGTCGTCAGCTGACGTGACGTCAGCTCGTCATGTTTGACTCCAAGGGTCCAGAACCTTCAGGTCCCATTCATCAGTGTCTTTTGGCCAGAAGTTTCCAAATGAGGCACTTTGTGTTTGTGCGGTGGGTCCCTCCCCTGATGGTTCTCCATGAAGTGGGTCCCGGCGAGCGGCAGCAGCTCTGACAGCACTGTGTGAGCGCTGCCTGGTGTTCCCTCCACAGCCTCTGCAGTCCTTGTCCCTGGCTGACTCGAAACTCAAGAACGAGGTCACCATCATCATCAATGCCCTGGGAAGCAACACCTCCCTGACCACAGTGGACATCAGTGGGAATGGCATGGGGGACATGGGGGCAAAGATGCTGGCCAAAGCGCTGCAGATCAACACCAAGCTCAGGTACGCAGGCCGGGTCCTCGGCCCCGAGGAGTGGATGCTGGTTCAAAGGAAGGTCTGGAAGAGGGTCTGACCCAGCAACCACTGGGGGGCCGGCTGTGTTCGTGTGAGGCCTGAGTTTCCCAGGCGACCGGCTGGGGAGCAGAAGCGACAGCTTCAAGTCTTTTTTCAAAATATGGAGGAGGGTGTTCCCAAATTTAGACACAGTCATTCCTTCAAACTGCTGTCTTAAAGATTTCCACTATGAGGTAAACCCGGCTGAGAACCATTGCAGTTTCCCATTTCACAGCAGCATTGGCAGCTGACTGATGTGTCGGGAAAGGCAGGGGGCAGCAGAGGAGGGGTTTGGGAGCAGAGCTGGGAAGACTGGAGGAATAACATGAGGGGCTTCCCTGTACTTGGCTGTGAGCCCAGCATCTTATCTTCCCTTCCCACTCCCGCGACATAAAGACCTAAAACCCAAGGGATCCACGAAGTCCACTGTGTCAAAGGCAAGTTTGTACTGGATGCTAACTCTTCTGTTCAGTGGTTTTCATCCGTAGTGCTTCCCAAGCATGGCTTTTCTTAAGGATGAGCTATGCAGTAACCACTTCTCTTAGGGACTAGTTATCTGGTAACCATGTTACCATCCATCGTTCAGAGAGACCCAGTTGCTGCCTAACCCAGCAGTCTGGTGAAGGAAGAGTTAATAATTCACACTGCTCCTCAAGGGCTTTTTCTGGCTGTTTCCCTTGCTTCCCAGTGCAAGACAGAGCCCGCACCTTCTGTCTAAACTGAAGGCAAAAGGCAATATCTGCAGCAGTTTCTTTGAAGGTCAGTGTGTACGTGGTGAAGAAGCTCGTTGAGGTTAGGAAGAGAAAAGCAATTAGAGGTTGTGAGCCTGGGAGCGTTCAGACAAATAAAAGCCATTTCATGTGTCAGGTGAATTGACAAATCCTAAAGTACTTCTGAGGTATTCACATTCTGAAAGGAAGGTCATACTTTTCTTCCAAAATAGATTTTGTATTTAAAAAGTAAACCACCTCCTAGAATAACTGAGGTTTATCAGCAGAGTGGACTCAGTTGCTGGGATTGCTGATCATATCACATCAGGGCAATGATGAAACGTCAGAAAATATGACCACTTTGTCCCTCTAGTTGTTTAGAATAGAAAAAAGTCTCAGTATCTGGAATTCTTTATGTTGGACATGAGACTGTTTAGCCTCTTGTATAAATAACTTCAGCCTCAGACTTGAATACTAGAATGCTGTTTGGATAATATGTTGGGAGAATATCAGGGAAATAGGGTTTTAGGGCTTTCTGGCTAGCAAAGCATTACGTGACTTGATGGTAAGTTAATGTGTGTGCTGTTGCTTTTAAGTATGGTTTTTTTCATAGTACTTGAGCAGAGAATGGCTTTGGAATCTAATGTTGGGGGAAATGCTCATCCTTGCTTTGTTTGAAACAAAGCTGAACATTATTCCTTGCTCATTGTACTAAAATACCTAGACAGTGTTGCCTATAAGAGATTTATCTGCAATGGGAGAATCATTTCCTCCATTCTTAAGTATCTGATCATTTATGTGATTTGGTTTCCAAACAGGACTGTTATATGGGACAAGAACAACATTACTGCCCAAGGCTTTCAAGATATAGCTGTTGCTATGGAAAAGTAAGTTTTACTTAAGACTTCTTTATAGAAAAATAGAAAAGAACCAATGGTGTTTGTGTCTCTGTGGGGTAATACAAGTAGCAATAGATTGGGAATCAGAAGATCTGGGTCTGATTAGTCTCCTGCTAACCAGCCATGGGACGTGGGAAGACATTAACTTTCCTCTGGTGTGAGTTTCTTCATCTATAAAATGAGAGCAGAGATGCTTAGTCCACAGAACACACAAGATCATGGTTGCAGGGGGGTGGGGTGGAGGGTGCTACACAGCGGTCACCTTGCTTCTTTCTCCTTGTGGTTTTAAATCTTCCACCGGATCTCACTTTTTTTGCCCAGGATGACAACTCTGAATCCAGTGGTGAGAAGAAAGCTGAGGTCCAGAAAATAAAAATGAAATTGATGCAATGGCAAGGCCAGGGCTCACTGGTCTCATTTCTGTAAAAGGCTTTTTTTTTATTACCTTCGTAACTAAAGTCTGCAACTATTATTTATTGTCAAATTTACTTTCCCAGTAAACTAAATGAGGAAAGAAGAATACAAACGTGGCTGAAAAAAATGCTAGAAATCTGGTTCTTCCTGAGCTTTTCAATCCTCATATTGTATTCTAATGGTAGAAATGATCAAAGCAGATTTATAGCATTAAAAATGAGAGGTTACAAAATGTAGGAGGGAAATTAGGGGCCAGTAGCATAGAAGTTCGGCCTTTTAGGAGGGGGAGGGGGTGCTCATTATTTTGTGTTTTCCTCCATGCACGGCCGCTCAGGTGGAGCTGTCATGCCCAACATGGTGATCTGGATAAAGGCCTAGACCTGGAATTAGGAGCCCTCCATTCAGTCCCCAACTCTGTCACCAGTAAGCCTATGATCTTGAACCTATGATCATTTCACATCATTGATGAATTTTTCTTTTATAAAGTGAGAAATCACAGTAAATTATCTCTAAGTGGCTTCAGTTCTAAATCCCGTGGTTCTCCTTTGGCCAGGAAGTCAAAGTTGCTGCCACCACCGGCCATTGCTAAACATGGATAAGGCAGCTTATACCATCAGTCATCATGGCCACCTCTCCCGGGAGACTTCTGTGACTGCAGAACCTCCTGTAATTACACCTATTGCACACAAAACCTTTGAATGGAAACATATATTTACAGATTGCTGCATTTGGGTGCTAACAGCACAGCTGCCACTCTAATGATGTTGCAGACTGCCAGCCCAGGCAGGTCTTTGTGAGAAGCCAAGAGGATGCAGCCCCAACACTCCACATTTCCAGATTGAAAGTAGAACTCCCTGATCACAGTCTGTTATGTACTCTGTGCTACAAGATGCCAATGGTGTGAAATCACATTTGGTTTAAATAAACCACGCTGGTCTGAAGCATGATGAAAAGTGTATGAGGGAAAAGAAAATCTTCAAGGCTGCAAAAAGAGATGTATTATCTTAGTTTCAGTTGGCTGGTTCCTCTTAAGTCAAACAAAAGCAATTTTGCTCAAACAAAGCTAAGGTAAAAATTAAAGTTATAGAAATAACAGCCTTGTCTTTGCTGATTTTTTTACTTTAAGCCATCTTGTCAGTTGGACTGGATGAAGAACAGTTTTTTTTTTTTTCCCATTAGGTAACCATCCAGATTGGCTGCTTTTATTAAGATGACTGTTTATTTTCTTTATTATTTCTTCATTATTAGTACCTATTTTTGGAATTAGTTGTTAATTTATTCTTCCAGTAGAAGCCATCTGACTATCCATAAGAGTTACACCATGAATGCTGCTTGTTGTTTAGAGACCTAAAACAAGCCAGCTGTGGGATGCCTAGGTACCAGTTGCCAACACGTGGCCCACAAGGTCATCCTTCCTGAATGTCTTATTGTAGAAACAGATGCATTTTTGGTTGGGAGAGAGGAGGCATCTCCAGGTCTAGAGTTTGTGGTAGGGGAGCAGGTGTGAGTGTTCATCCAGACACATAGCACTTTGTAGCAAGTCAGGAACACAGGCCAGAGTGTGGATTTAGAGTTCTCATGCAAAAATGACTCACCCTTGCATTCTTGTGTCTAATCAGCTAGGCAACAGCCGTGTGAGGTGTTAAATAGACCCAGAGTTCCACAGTTGCTTTACTTGGTGTCTAGACCCTGGGGCACTCGGGCTGATTTGGGGTGCCAACTGCCAGGACCTGCAGAGGTCAGGTTGTTGAGCCAGCAGGAAGGTTTTCTAAAGACAGTCACTGGTCTTGGACTGGGTTATTTAAAGGAGCCCAGAGCCTGAACAGATTGTTTTTGTGGATGCTCACATCCTTGGCTTGGCGAGCAAATGTTTTGGTTCTATTTTGGGGTTTTCCTCTACCGTTCTGGGTCTGTCTGTCACGTTGTCACTGTGGTAATCAAGTTACCTTCAGATCTGTTGGTGACTAAAATCCAAGTAGCAAGTTGATGCTGGACTTTTTTCCCAGCCTTTCTCTCAGACCATCTCTCCAGTTCCAATTTGAAAATCCTGTCCTTACTGTAACTGAAAACTGAAAGCAAAACAACAAAACCAGACTCCTTCAAGTTGTGTAGGTTTTGTAGACAGCGTGAATTGACGAGGTCACCTGTGGTGTCGCAAAGGTGGTAGGAAAGAAGGCTGACCTGCAGTCGAGGGGCCTAAGATGGTCCGGTAGTTTAGAATTTTCTAAGACGCTCTGGCAACTCTTTTCGGATTTTAAAAGAGTGCTGAATTAAGATAATAGGAAGTTATTTTCAAATAAACATACCATTTTCTCCTTTTTCTAGGAACTACACGTTGAGATTTATGCCAATTCCTATGTATGATGCTTCTCAAGCCTTAAAAACAAACCCTGAAAAAACAGAAGAGGCTCTGCAGAAGGTATTGAAGGATCAGTAACTTAATTATAATAAATTCACATTCGAGTGGAATTGTGTGAATAATACATTCTGAACATATGAACAGTGCTTTGTATTTTACAAAGCTTTTTTCACATTAGCTTGTATTCTTATGATCATGACTGGCATAATGCATGACTGAGGAAGGAATAAAATAAAGACTAAAACTTGTCATGAAATTTAAGTGGAGTAAAATAACATTCTTAACAGCATCAACATGCCAGACTTAGGCATGGATAACTCCCTTTTCATCCATTGGAGAATGTGTACAAGTGAATGACAGCTAGCACAACCTTCATCCCCTTCGTCCTCAACAGCTAGAGCCTTCCCTTCCTTCTTCATCGAGAAATTTAGGGCATTACTGAGATCTCGCTTTACCACCTTTGTCTATAAATGTGTCTGAATCCACACCCATGCCCACCTCCTTTCTGGCAACCCCAGAGGATGATGGGTACCTTCCCCTTCAAAGCCCAGCCATCTTCAGTGCCTTTGACCCCAACATCTCTGCCCTGTGCTGGAAACTTGCCCCGTGAGTCATTCCCTTGCTCTTTCATATCTTCATCCTTCTCGTTCTATGGTTATGGCTACCTTTCTCTCTACTTTTAGATGTGCTCAAATATTTCCCATCTGAGGAAGCCTGCTCCACCTTTATTATGGTGTTATTTGGGAAATCTTCTAAATCTTTCTTCCCTCTTTGTTCTTTCATCTGGTGGTACCACCCTCTGTCCAATCTCCCAAGCTTGACTTTTTTCCCTCTGTATCTTCTGTAGCCAATCAGTCACCAAGTTTACTGATTCTAGCGCATAAATCTCTTCATTAACTCTCCTTCCCTCTCTTCCTATAACAGATGCCTTGATTCAAACCTCATCCTCTCTCACCAGGATGATTACATCCTCTTGTCTGTTTTCCATGCTGCAGTCAAAAATAGCCATCTTCCTTCACGGTGAAGTTGATCAGACTAAAACGTTCAATCCATTCCTCCTGGTGGCTTTTAGGATAAAACCCAATCTCCTTAACTTATCATGAATTTCTGCCCAGGATCTGCCTCCTATTCACCGCCAATTACCAGCCCTTAGTCTTTGTTTTGCTCTACCTCAGGGAACTTGTTAGAAATGCAAATTCTTGGGCCTCAGAAACTAGGGTGGGACTTGGCCATCTGTGTTTTTCTGAGTTGTCCTGATGATTGTAACATTTGAGAATCACTGCTCGAATCTAGATGATACTCATGCTTTCCCCACTACTGTGCACATCTGTTGAGATTGAAATCAAGGGTCAGTTCATCCAGGAAGACTTCTCGGAGTCCCTTTTCCCTGCTAGGTTGGTGGTCTTCTCACAATTTCCTGTGGTTCTCTCTGTCACTGGCCTACATTGTTTTTTTTAAGTTACCTGCCTCTATTTTTTTTTTTTTTTTTTTTCCCGTTT
>NW_006784879.1:106476-113805 GCF_000442215.2 Lipotes vexillifer | reverse complement strand
TTTTTTTTTTTTTTTTCTCCCAGTGACTGTGAGCTCTTTGAAGGCAGAGCCTGTATTTTTCATCTTGTTTTATTCTCAGAAGCTAGTGCAGTACCTGGCATGCATGCTTGGATGTTCTTTAGACGTTCAGTGAATTAAAGGGAGTAAGGTTGGGAGTGGATGGCAGAGGAAGCTGTGGTGTAGCAAAAGAAACCATCTAAGGTTTGGATTCAGAAGATCTGACTAAATCAAACTCTTCCCAGCATTGTAAGTTCAGTATGTATTTAATTTTTCTGAACTTTAGTTTCTCCATCTACATAAAAAATAAAGCTACACAATAACTGTATTTAGCTGACACTTAGCATATAGTTTATACTGGGTGCCTGACACTATTTTAAATGATTTACATAAATTAACCTCTGTCATCTTTAAAATAAACCCATGAGGTAGGTTCTATTATATGCTCATTTTACAGATAAGAAAACTGAAGGACAGAGTGATTAAGTAATTTGCCTAAGGTGTCCATGAGGACCAAATGAGGTGGTATATGTGAAAAGCAGTTTGTAGATGGTAAAGCAATATACAAATGTTCGATATCTTTACACTTTCCTAAAGGATATTAGTCGGCTTATAACAAACGACATATTCTACAGAAACAAGGTTTCTGGTTTCAGATTAGACATGTAAAGAGTTTGGAAGTCATCATTCCCATCGTCACCAACAAGAAAAAAAAAGCTTAACAAACAGAAAATCAGTGATTTTTCTTAGGTCGGCCAGAGAATTGAGGTTACAAGGCAAGCTGTCACCCTGGAAACTGGAGAGATGGTAATACAGAGAATCACAGAGAATCAAAGCTTACCAGGGGCAGAAGCTAATGGAGCTGGTAACTCAGAGGAATGCTTAAACAGTAATTGATGAATTGCTGGAGGCTTAGTGTGGACTAGTTTAAGAGCTTAAAAAAAAAAAAGAAAAAGAAGAAGCTAAATACTCCTAGGTGCTTAGTCTTAGGGAGGCCCTGACCTTTGCATGGGTTTTAGTTATAAGAACCCAAGTTATCACAGTGAAGATTGGAGGAGGATAATTCACTCATGTTTCTGGCAGGGGGAAGGGAAAAAGTAACCATTTTGAAATACACTCAGAGCATGCTGTTCTCCATAACAAAGGCCTGCCCTCAAGAGAAACTATTCTACCAGAGCCTTATCTGACCTAGTAGAAGACAATTAGACCACTGCAGCCCTTCCAGCCTTCCTGTTGCACATAAGGGAGGAAAAAAAAAAAAAGGCCAAGAAACACTTCTGAAGGTCACAGTCCAGGGACTCAGGCCTGGTTTAAAAAAAAAAAAAAAAAGCCTAAATTTAATCATAAGATAATAGAATGCTTCCCCTCTGTATTATACTTCCATCACAAATCAATTATAATAACTGAATTACAACTAAGCAAAGCTGTAAGACACTTTATTTAAGGAGGCATTTCTAGGGAAACCCCAAAACAGCAGGGGAGACATAAACAAGGTCAATAGAAGAAATTAACTGGCATATACAGTTACAGCAGACATTCAACACAACTCAGCTTCTAGCTAGAGGAACATAAAAGCCTCACATTAAAAGAATGATTACCTCAGTTGCTTTTACTAGCTACATGATATCTGGCTTTCAACAAAAAATTACAAGGCAAGCTAAAAGACAAGAAAAAACACAGTATGAAGAGACAAACATCAGAACCGGACTCAGATATGACACAGATTTTAGAATGATCAGACAGGTAATTTAAATAACTGTGATCAAATATGTAGGGCCCTAAAAAGAAAAAAAAAAAAAAAAAAAAAAAAAAAAAAAGCAAGAACAGATAGGTAATAAAAGCAGAGAGATAGGAACTCTAAAAAAAAAAAATCAAAAGGAAATGCTAGAGATCAGAAATGCTATAACAAGCAAAAAAATGCCTTTTATGAGCTCATCAGTGGACTGGACACAGCTGAGGAAAGAATCATTGACCTTGAAGATATGTCAGTAGAAACTTCCCAGACTGAAATGCAAAGAGGAGGAAAATAAAGGGCCCAAAAGAAAAAAAAAAAAAAAAAAAAAAAAAAAAAAAGCAAGAACAGATAGGTAATAAAAGCAGAGAGATAGGAACTCTAAAAAAAAAAAATCAAAAGGAAATGCTAGAGATCAGAAATGCTATAACAAGCAAAAAAATGCCTTTTATGAGCTCATCAGTGGACTGGACACAGCTGAGGAAAGAATCATTGACCTTGAAGATATGTCAGTAGAAACTTCCCAGACTGAAATGCAAAGAGGAGGAAAAGAATAGGGGGAAAAAAGAACAGAAGATCCCAGAACTATGGGACAATTACAAAACATTAAACATCCTGGTAATGGGAATACCAGAAGGAGAGGAAAGAGAAAAGAACAGAAGAAATGTCTGAAGTAATAATGACTGACAATTTTCCAAAATTAATGACAGACATCAAACCACAGATCCAGGGATCTCAGAAAACACCAAGCAGGATAAATACCGCCTCTCCCGCAAAAAAAAAAATGATGTGTAGGCATATCATATTCAAACTGCAGAAAACCAAAGACAGAGAAAATCTTGAAGGAAGCCAGAGGAAAAATATACCTTACATATTGAGAAATACGGGTAAGAATTATATCAGACTTTGAGTCACAAAGCGGGCAAGCAAGAAGAAAGTAGAGTGAAATATTTATTTAAAGTGTTGGAAAAAAAAAAACCCAAAACCCAGCAGCCTAGAATTCTTTATCTAGCAATATTTTCCTTCAAAAATAAAGAAGAAATACTTTCTAAGACAGCAGTGTTACAAGGGGTGAAAGGGAGAAATGGGTGATACTCCCTTATAATGTACCTGTACCTGCACTATTTGTGAAACGGTATACAGTTGACCCATGGACAGCATGGGGCTTAATCTGAGTATACCTTATAGTTGGCCCTTCTTGTCTTCATCCATGGATTCAACCAACCATGGACCATGTATGCTGTAGTATTTACTACTGAAAAATATCCACTTATAAGCAGACCTGTGCAGTTCAAAGCTGTTTGTTCAAGGGACAACTGCAGTGTTATTTGAAAGAGGAGTTGGATGAATTGTAAATGTATATTGCAGACACTAGGGAAACCACTAAAATATTTATAAAGAAGTATACTTAAAATTCTAAGAAAGGAGAGAAAAGTGCAATCATATACAATACTTAAAACCAGAGAAGGCAGAAAAAGAGGGGAGGTTAAAAGAAGAAACAAAGAGCAAATGCAGAGTATGCAAATATATTAATTATAAAAGTTGTGTTTTTTTTTAAATGAAAATTGGTGACTTTAAAGCTCATATTTATTGTCTTTTTTTTCCCCTATAGTATTTAACTGTGCTCTTATATATTCAAGTTTTTATTTTAACGGAACTGTCCTCTGGAAGAATTATGGCTCTTTAATTTTACTCTACTGAAAAACAATATTGTGATTCTATACTCAATCTTTATTTTTTTTTAATGTAAGTTTCCTTTATTAAAACAGAATTTTTTTGCCTTCTGTGCTGCTGCTATTTTCAGCAATGAGACTGAAGATGTCTGACTGACTGTAGACTGTCTCCCAGGTCACTGCTGCCCAGGGGTACTGGCAAATGTGATTAATGACATTTTTGGCTCTTCCTCTTTCCTTTTGACCTGAGTCAGGCCCCTGTCCTGTCCTGGTTCTCTGTCTTGGTCTCTAATGGTGCACAGAAGGAAAGTTTACCTTGTAAACTTTCCAGATGCAAATACTTTCAGCAAATAACTTTCACCATTATTAAAGACACTTAAGCATTGTTTTTCTTCCTTCCCCTTGCACTAGCTTTTAGAAATGAGCTTTGAATATTATTTTTTTTCTAAAATATTCCCTCCAGGCTCAGTCTGTGAAACACTGTTGGTGCACCTGGGGAAGGCCTGGAAGCACATGGGCCAGCCTTGGGTGCACTGCCTATGTGTGAGCTGAGCCTCCTGAATAAACAAGCTGCTCTCAGAACTGGCCCATGGCCAGGGCTTAATGAGGCCAAATGTAGAACAAAACAAAATCACCCAAAGCTGGGTGGCAGTGTGTGCCTGTCATATTTTAGGCAGAATCTTTTTTTAGCAAAGACATTCTACCTTGATGGTAATGTCACCTTGGAAAGAGATGACTTCTTGGGAAGCAGCAAGAGAAAATTAATGTAATATAATGTCATGGTATTAATGTGTCACTTTAATGATGCTTCATTTCAGGGATCTTTTTTTATAATATCTTCATTTATGTTTAGTAGAATGGTACATTTTGTTCTGCTTTATGGTTTCCAAGGATGATAATTATTATAGCCTGTATTTTAATTATTCCTAATTGGTATTAAGTAGTAGTCATTTTAGCATATGCAAAATGAAAATGAAAATGAAAATGTAATAATCCTGAAAGCCTCACAGTTACTAGAAATTCTTAACCAGGGAACTGTAGTGACAAATTAGAAGCCAAATGGTTAAGTTGCATTATGAAAACAAATAAAAACAACAACAGAAAAAAAAATAGATGGCATACTTAATCATCTCAATCATTCTTTAAAAAACACATTAATAGGTATTCATTATAATCTATAGTTTACATTTTTCAATGTATTATATATCCATTGTGTATTGTTCTTCAGTACTTTATTTCAATCTAGTTATCATTTGTATGTTTGAATTTTTCGTAAAACATTGTCTATGTATAAAAATATAGATTGTCAAGCAACTTCAAGATTTCTCATTTTCTGTAGAAATCCATTTTCTTATTTTTGGTAATTTTGCTAAAACCATTCCTGTTTTTGAGAAAACACGTAAACCTGGTGGATTAAGGAAATGGGTATATGGTTTTGAGTTGTACCAGCCTGTACCCTTCCAATTTTGTACCTATTTTCTCCTTTTTTCCCTTAAAATAAAGAATTTTCTGAGTGCTGGTGGATAAGGCTAAGGGGTTCAGAAAGGACCATCCATACACTGTAGGGGTATTTATTTAGCTTCTGAACTGTTTAGTGGTTAAAAATTTGTGAGAGAGAAAGATTGCGATCGTGTACAGGAAAGTGATGAGAAGTCACTAAAAGGGGCCTCTAACCCTGCAGGCAATTAAACACTTGCTTATCTTTGTCAACCACTGAGTCACATAAAAATTACCCTGGTTACCTGCGAGTGAAATTTCTAACTAAAAACACCCATAATGCATCACGACAATAGCCAGTTTCCCCCTCTCATACGTTTTGTGGGGTCAAGGCCCTGGCAGGATGTGTGAATTAGTTGCTTGGGTCTTCAGTTTAGCAACTGGCTATTGCACTTATGATTTTACTCTCTGCTGAGTCAAAATGTGTTCTTGAGAGAGACATGTGCTTAATTTCCAGATAGAAAACTATCTGCTCCGGAATCACGAGACTAGAAAATACCTTCAAGAGCAGGCCTACCGCCTACAGCAGGGCATTGTCACCAGCACCACGCAGCAGGTAAGAAGGTGCCAGTCTTCTCCCAGTGACAGTTCCTCCTCTTACACATGCTGAACTGACCCTTTAAAGAGCCAGGGACCAAGGATTTTTATCGTTTGAATCATTCCCAATGGGGCAGTAAGAACGTGTTTCTGAAAATGACAACAAATGTTAAGTAGAGTTTAGAAATGCTAAATATGCATTTTTCATTGTTGATGATTTCTGCCTTTTAAGATTGTCAGTAAGGTGTATCTTAGATTTATATACAACTATTAGGAACCCTGGATTACAGATGATAAAAGTCTGAGGGTAATTAAATTTGCTACTTTGGAGACATCCTATTCTTTTTCTTCTACTCCCTCTCACTTCTATGAGTAGGAAACAAATTCCCAGATTCTTCTGAAAAATTAAGAATTTGTTAAGAATTAGTCTTCTGAATAATTAAGAATTTGTTGAATGTTAATTAACACAAGTGCTGAAGAGAAACTAAACTGTTTTTTACTTCATTCCTCTTCTCTCTACCCAACTTTAGAATACAAAAAGTATGGGATGTTTTCCTCCAAAAATATTAACCAAAACCAAGGATCATAAGATATTTGAGGAAAACCTATAGGATGTCAAAGAAAGAAGAAGATAAACCAAAGAACTGAGCTCAGATAATTTAGAGTATGGCAGAGGACTTTAAAAAAATATTGTAATAAGTAAGTTCAGAAGGAATTGAGACAATATTATATCCATAAAATAGGAATGAGTTGCTATGAAAAAGAATAATCAGAGAATAAGAAACTGCTTAACAGTTGAAAATATGAAAACTGTAATATAGAATTAAATTAACCAGTAGGGCACAAATTAAGCTGTTTCTCTGGTAGAAAACAAGAGAAAATCTTAAAACATGCAGTGAAAAGACATAAAATATATGAGAGAAAAGTAAGTCAGAATCATGAAGAGATTAAAAGTGACCAATAGCCTTCTAATAGGAACCTCAAAATTTAAAAAGAGACATAATAGAAGAAGTTAAAAAAGAGAAAATAATAGAAAAGCATTTCATATGAATCTTGGGGTTGACCTACTGAAATTGATATGGGTGGATGGGTAAAGGCCCACACCTCGTCAGAACACTGAGAATAAAGAAAAAACATCTTAAAGAGTTCCAGACAGAAAAAACAGGCTGTCTTACAAGGGAACTGGAACCAATTCTTAGCATCAATCTCAATTACTAGAAACAAATGAGGTTCAGAGGGGGATTTGTTTTGGACCAAGAATTCTATATCTAGTCATTTTATCAAACAGATGCGAGGGCAGACTAAAACTGTACTCAGACATGGACCCAGAAATTTTACCCCCAATATTCTGTATGAAAAAAGGCTTTTTGAGGAAATTCTCCAGCGTAACAAAGAAAAACAAGAAAGTATACAATATGAGATATAAATAAGAAACTGAACCAGAAACGAAATCATAGAAGTTATAAGAGCTGAAAGAAAGCTTTAAAAAGTTGCCACTTTGGGAAAATCTGCTTTGAGCTGCAGAATTAAGATACAGGATTACATTTCTTTCTCTATGAATCCCATAATCATAATTCTATACCTGCATTTTAGTGGATTTAAAATTTTAATATCAACTTAGACAGGAAGGGAACACCTAATTATTGCTACACTAAAAAATTTACATGTTGGAAATTTTAATGTAAAAGTAATGAAACTAATTAAAATTAGGAGTTGAAGAGGGAGAAAGGTGAGTGGTAGTATAAGTATACTAAATTTTTACTTTTTGTTTCATGGAATAATCTATATTCTCTAATTTATAAATAAAAAATACAGATGTAAATCTATTTAAAGTTAAAATGGAAGCCACCAAAAGAATTAAAACAGAGGGTATTTCAGCAGATTGAGAGGAAC
>NW_006784879.1:105246-106466 GCF_000442215.2 Lipotes vexillifer | reverse complement strand
AGGGAAAGTTTTGTCATTTGAGACCATTTTGTATGGTTTGTTCTATTTTCTTACCTTGGGCAGATGTCATTTTAAATTTTTGTGGTGTCTTTGGTTTTGGTATCAGGGTAACACTCATCTCATAGAATGATTTTGGAAGTGTTTCTTCCTCTTCAATTTTTTGGTATACTTTGAGAAGGATAAGTGTTAAGTCTTCTCTCAGTATTTGGTAGAATTCACCTGTGAAGCCATCTGGTCCTGGACTTTTGTTTGTTGGGAGGTTTTTTTTTATTACTGATTTCATTTCATTACTGGTAATTGGTCTGTTCATATTCTTTATTTCTTACTGATTCAGTCATGGGAGATGGTATGTTTCTAGGAATTTATTTCTTCTAGGTTGTTCATTTTATTGGTGCATATTTGTAGTAATCTCTTATTGTTTGTATTTCTGTAATGTCACTTGTAACTCCTCTTTCATTTCTGATTTATTTATTTGAGCCCTCTCTCTTTTTTCTTGATTAGTCTGGCTAAAGGTTTATCAGTTTTGTTGATATTTTCAAAGAACCAGCTCTTAGTTTCATTAATCTTTTCTATTTTTTTTTTTTTTAGTCTCTATTTCTTTTATTTCCGCTCTAATCTTTAGGATTTCTTTCCTTCTACTAACTTTGGTTTTGTTTGTTCTCCTTTTTTGAGTTCCTTTAGGTGCAGAGTTACGTTATTTATTTGAGATTGTTCTTATTTCCCAGGATAGGCTTGTATTGCTATAAACATCCCTCTTAGAACTGCTTTTGCTGCGTCCCATAGATTTTGGATCATTGTGTTTCCATTTTCATTTGTCTACAGGTGTTTTTTGATTTCCTCTTTGACTTCTTCAGTGATCCATTGGTTGTTTAGTTGCATATTGTTTAGCCTCCACATGTTTGTGGTTTTGCACTTTTTTTCTTGTAGTTGATTTCTAGTCTTATACTGATCAGAAAAGATGCTTGGTATGATTTCAGTCTTCTTAAATATATTGAGAATTGTTTTGTGGCCCAGCATGTGATCTGTCCTGGAGCACGTTCCATGTACTCTTGAAAAGAATATGTATTTTACTGCTTTGGGATGGAGTGTCATTTTAATTTTTTGTTGTTCCTTTTTCTTAAAAGAGAATGAAGGAAAGATGTCCATAATAAATGAGTTGTGTGTAATATTTAAGTAGGTAAAATTATATGGATGACTGCGTAGATATACACAGAGATTTG
>NW_006784879.1:61430-105236 GCF_000442215.2 Lipotes vexillifer | reverse complement strand
AGAGTGTTCACCAAAATGTTAATGATGGTTCTCTCAGGTGCTGTGATTAGGTGATTTTTATTCTCTTATACTTCACAGTATTGTTTGAATGCTTTACAGTAAGCATGTATTATTTATATAAGAAAAAGTAAAGCGATATGTGTTGAGAAAAAGAAAAACAGTAATTATGAATATTAGTGAAGTAACAGGGAGTTTTGAGAAGGAAAACATTATTTTGACCTTACCAGTGCCTTAAAAAAATCTAAATTTTTTTCCTGCAAGGGACCAGTATTAGCCTTTAGTACTTTATGGTTTACTGTTATTTCCTGGTTTTAGTGTTTAACATTAAAAGCAATGAGAGTGCTAAAATCTTACATTGAACCTTTGCCTTGGGTTTCTTTATGAGCTACCATAATGCAGGCTTTTCTTAATACAGTATCCTTTTAACTTTTTTCCTCATTTACAGGGGTTTTGCTCATCCCAAAAAATTACTGCCACAACTTTTAATGCTAATTCTTAAAAGTATGTTTTGTCTTCTCAATCAAGAGGAAATTATACACAGGAGGCATATACAGATGTTTCATTCTGCATGGGTGAATAAATCATTCTGAATTATTTGAGTCATTGTGTAGTAGGTATACTGCCACCTTTTTGCTTTGAGGATTTCTTAGGACATGATGATTAGCAGTTTTCAGACTTTAATTGTTTCAGTCACCTTAGGAGAGATTTATCTCCTTATTGAAACTTCTTATTGAAGTTTCCAGAAATAGGAAGACAGAAAGAATAGACCCTCTGTGACTACTTCTGCCAACCGCATAGCCAGTCATCATTCCCGGGTGACACTGAGGGATTGAAATATGTTTCAGTGAAACATTGAAGTCTCATAATTGTTCACATATTTGTTTTTGTCTCTGGTCTTTGTTTAGGAAAGACCTTCACATGACGACACTCCACCTCTGACCTTCACATGACTCAACATTCCACCTCTGCTTTTGATCTCTTCTTTTCCATCTTATAAACCCTCTTAATCAAGAGTTAGCAAACTTCTTCTATAAAAAACCAAACAGTAAATAGGCTTTACAGCCTGAATGGTCTCCGTTGCAACTACTCAGCTGTGCTATTGTAGAGCAAAAGCAGCCATAGACAGTATCTTCATGAATGAGTGTGGCTGTTCCAATAAAACTTTATTTACAAAGACAGGCCCAGAATTGATAACCTGTGCTAAGCCTTCTCACCCTTAAAAGAAAAAACAAAACAATTTTATTGCCTAGACCTGTTTACTTAGCACACTCTCTTTCCTTCCTTTCATATGCAGATTTTTATACTTGCTTTCATGACTTCTTTGCTACCCACTCACTTTGCAACCTTTCAGAATGTGCCCTCTGTCCCAGTCTGTCTGCCGAGATGGCTCTCAGTGGACCTGGTCACCGAGTCAGAGGCCTTTTCTCCCTGTTCGTCTTTTGATGAAAGGAGGCCGTCCGTATGTGTAGCGGTCAGGAACTTGGGCTCTCGAGTCAGATGACCTGGATTTAAATACAGGCTCTGCTATTCCCTCTCGGGAATAGTGGGAACTGTGGTTAGTCATTTACTAACCTCTTTAAAGCTTGATTTCATCTGTAAAAATGGGGAAAATGACTCAGAATGTGCTGTGACAATTCAGTGAGGTGATGCGTGCCAAGTACTTGGCTCCTCACTGGTAAACATTGTTTGTAGCTATATTTTTTTTATCACGATTATTATCATTATTATAGACTGTTTCGTCTTTCTTAAGATGTACTTCTTGGTTCATCCGACAGTGTGCTGTTCTGAATATTTTTCTGCTGCTCTTTATCTCCTTTCTACATAACTTTCTCTTTTTATCCTTCAAATGCAATCATTTTTCAGTTTTGTACTTAGTGCTATCTGATCTGCTTCTGCCATTTTTAACTCTCTCATCTGTGGATGACTCCTGGATCTATCCTCTCAGTCCCTGTTTCTTTCCAGAAAATCCTTTTTTTCAACTGCTTGTTCAGCATCTTCATCCAGATGGCCCTCTGAGATAGCACGGTCACTAAGACCAAACTCATCCCTTGGAACAACCGATTTTGCCGTTTCTCTCAGTGACATCATCATTCACTGAGGATAGAGCTCCTGGAGTCATCTTGGATGCCTCGTTTGCTCTCTTCATCCAAGGTCACTATTCACTGCCCATTTACCTTCAAGGTGTCTTTTACAGCCATTCTTTTCTTTCCGTTTCTATTGCCTCTCCTCTTGTTAATGCTTTTTATTAACTCCCTCCTATGTCTTCTTTTACAAGCACTGCAAAAACTAGTTTATTCATCTTCCATGTCTCCTTGTGCTTTTGTTTTTTTGTTTTTACATCTTTATTGGAGTATAATTGCTCCACAATGGTGTGTCAGCCTCTGCTCTACAACAAAATGAATCAGCTATACATATACATATGTTCCCATATCTCTTCCCTCTTGCATCTCCCTCTCTCCCACCCTCCCCATCCCACCCTTCTAGGTGGTCACAAAGCACCAAGCTGATCTCCCTGTGCTATGCGTCTGCCTCCCACTAGCTATCCATTTCACGTTTGGTAGTGTACACATGTCCATGCCACTCTCTCACTTGGTCACAGCCTACCCTTCCCCCTACCCACATCCCCAAGTCCATTCTCTAGTAGGTCTGCGTCTTTATTCCTTTCTTACCCCTAGGTTCTTCATGACATTTTTTTTCCCTTAAATTCCATATATATGTGTTAGCATACGGTATTTGTCTTTCTCTTTCTGACTTCACTCTTTTTGACAGACTCTACGTCCATCCACCTCATTACAAATAGCTCAATTTCGTTTCTTTTTATGGCTGAGTAATATTCCATTGTATATATGTGCCACATCTTCTTTATCCACTCATCCGATGATGGACACGTAGGTTGTTTCCATCTCCTGGCTATTGTAAATAGAGCTGCAATGAACATTTTGGTACATGACTCTTTTTGAATTATCGTTTTCTCAGGGTATATGCCCAGTAGTGGGATTGCTGGGTCATATGGTAGTTCTATTTGTAGTTCTTTTAAGGAACCTCCATACTGTTTTCCATGGTGGCTGCACCAATTCACATTCCCACCAGCAGTGCAAGAGGGTTCCGTTTTCTCTACACCCTCTCCAGCATTTATTGTTTCTAGATTTTTTGATGATGGCTGTTCTGACTGGTGTGAGATGATATCTCATTGTAGGTTTGATTTGCATTTCTCTAATGATTAATGATGTTGAGCATTCTTTCATGTGTTTGTTGGCAGTCTGTATATCTTCTTTTCTCCTTGTGCTTTTTACAGCCCTTTTCCTTTGTATCAGGGAAGCCGAGTCCCTGTGAGTGTTAGTTATGGGGTAAGGAATTTTTAGATCTTCACAATTGTGGGAGAAGCTGGGGGAATAGATGCTCTATGCCTTGTACATGGTGTTTGAGCTCCTTAGCCTGTGCCTGAGTCTTAAACGGTCTTACCTCAACTCAGCATTCCAATCTGATCTCCCACAATAAAGTACCTCTGTTCCTAATCAGGGAATAGGAATCACAAGTGTCTGGATATGCCATTGCTTTTGTTCATTCTTTGCTTTTAAAATTCCATTCTCTTTTCTCAGTTTGTAGAAATCATTCAGGACCCGGTCGAAAAGCTACCTTCAGCATCAGCTACATGTGATCCCTCCCTTGACTGAAATCCTTTAGAACTTTCTATCATTTATTTAGTCATTGAATAAACACTTATAAGGGTCTGTGATATGGCAGGCACTATTATAGGAGATCGAGCTTTGGCAGTGAACAAAACGTGCCTGTCTTTGTGGATATTACATTATGCAAACTTTATATCTTGTGTTATTGTGAATATGCCTTTCTACTTCTAGATTTTTACGTTGCTTGGTGGCAAAGGGTATATCTTACTCAGGACTGTATCTCATTCAATGCAGGGTGTTGAGTATATTTCTTTTGAATTGAATAAAGAAATAGACGTGGAGAAAGATAAAATTTTCCATGAGTAAGCTATTTGCTGGGACTGAGAACAGTTGTAACAAGTTGCAAGCAACCAAAGATGGCATTTATTGCTAATGGTTCTAAGTTCTGCACTTGGGTTCTATAGCCCAGTATGTTTGGAAAAGCCTAAGTGGTCACCACCAAGTGACATGTGAGTTGCTGTGTGATTTAGTTGCCAGAGAAGCCAATTTGACTTATACCACATAAATGAAAGTATATTTTCTACGTTAAGAAAGGTGATAGCCCCGTTCAGCTTACTGATCCACTCTTCCTGTGTTACAATCTATTTTATTGGGGGGGGGGCATATTTTGTGACGGTTTGAGATGGAGGGAGAATTCAGAGAAGTGACCTGGGGTGGACAGGGGGAGGTGGCAGTCAGGGACCACACAATGGTGTCACAGTAGAATGGTAGAAGGAACTGGGAATGTCAATTCTGAAGAAGAAAATATAAGAGAAGGAAAGATAGTTGTGTTCAAACATGGGCAAGACTGTCACATGGAAGAGAGCTTGTGACTGTTCAGAGTGCTCTCAAGGGGGAAGACATGTGACCTGTACAAGAACATGGGAAGACAGATGAGCGCTCAAAGAAGGCCAAGTCCAAGTACATTTCCTTGGAAAAAAGTGAGATTCTCAAACTATGGCAGTTAACAACTTTCCTGGGGTGCTTTAGAAAATGGAACACTAGGGCTTAGGGTAAAGTAGGGAGTTGAAAATCAAGAGCCCAAATACAATCATCTACCCTGAGGTCTTTCATGAGATAACCAAAGAGATGACAGTCTTTCAGACTGAAGTTTCCTTTGTTTTTATTTGTGTATATTAGGGACTTGAATATGATCTGAGAGTCAAAATCCTTGGTTTCCTGTTTTCAAAATTTCCTGTTGGTACTCTGTGTAATCGTTCTGTGTCATCTTAAGTAGTTTCACTTTTCTGGGCCTTGAGGTCTTTAGTTGCAAAGCATCTGAATGTGATCTATTGGGCTGTGCTGAACCTTAGCAAGTGTGTGTACAGAAGAATCTTTGAGACTTGTGAGATTTAATGTCTTATTCGAATCGAAGAACGAAATTTTTATGTTTCTTTTGGATGTGATTTTAAAAGTTCTACTTAAAGACCATTTTGCTGAGTTCATTTAGACCCTCTCTCCTTGGTTTATGCTTAATGGCACACGCTTCAAGGGTCTCTGGTCTCTCATGATTATTAAAGATGATCAGTTTTATGATACCACATCCACATGCCTCTCAAATTAGTCTTTTGTGGCCTCAGATGTAAATCAGTTCCTTTCTTAGTACAGGGTTCATTTTGTTTCTTGAAATTAGGTATTCATTCTTGGTGAGATATGAATTATTGATCACCATTTTTGTTTCAGGAAGCACAGATCAATACAATAGTTGGAAGAGCTGGAATTTATATCAATTAAGATTAAAAAAACACATAGTTTTCTTCAGGACGCTGTGTAAATGCAGAAAATTAAGATGTGATCCCTGCCTACAAGCTTAGATTTTGGTCAGGGAGATGATTATTATATGAGAAGCATTATTCACGTAACTTCTTTTTCCTACGAGAGTTGCACATAGTTCATTTACGTAGCCTCAGTACATTTTACAGTCATAGGAGCTGTTCTTTTTTTTTTTTTTTTTTTTTCACTTTTTTTTGCATTTATTTTTTGTGTCATTTATTACTAGGCCATAAGTTTTTGTTTCTTCAGTTTCTTCTGGGATATCTTTTTCTTCTGGGCAACCTCCTCTTCTGGTTTAGGAACAATCTGTTCTTCTTCAGTGAAGATCATCTCAGTGTGGCAGGGAGAGCTCATGTATGGGTTGATCTGACCATGAGCTCTGTAAGTCCTGCACCCCATCCTGGGGGCTTTGTTCACCTGGATGTGCTCAATGACCAGAGAATTTACATCTAAGCCCTTAAGTTCAGCATTACTCTCTACATTTTTGAGCATGTGCAGTAAAACTTCAGCACTCTTTTGGGCCACCAACCCTGCGTCCAGCCCCATTGTTTGGCCAGGGCACACCTACCAGCTCCACCATTGTAACAGCGGAATGGCACACACTGCTTCTTTAAAGTGACATCCTTCAGATACTTGGTGGCTTTTCGGATATGTGTACCCTTAATGGCCTGGGCAGTTTCACAAGTATTCTTAAAGTGAATGTGAAGACTTGAACCTCTCGACTTGCATGATTTTGTGTGGTTTTCTGGGACAGGTGAATAACAAACCACTTTTAGAGGTCATACATTAACATTAGCATCACTGACCCTTTGTCAAGAGACTAAGTGCTTTGAGTGATGTTATTTTACTGGGTTGTCTTCATCATACACTAGAAAAGAAGATGGAGTAGATGTTACGAACCTGATTTTTTAAAAGTGAAAGGCAGGAGAATTGGTGATGCTGCAGCAGGTGGATGCGGGCTCTATAATCAGACCTTCAGTTTGCTGAGCAGTGTAGTAAAGTTTCTATTATGGTGGAATTTATGGGGGAAGGAGGGCTGATTTTGGCTTCCTATAGCTGTTGTACCAAATAATTCAAAATAAATAGAGAAGTGTAAATTTAAATAAAAAAGATTGTTGCTGGATCGTCACCTCTGCTGAATGAACTAGCAGGTAGGATAGGACTTGATATGTAGGGTCTCTGGGGAATAAATAATTTTTTTTAAAAAAATAGACAACCTGCAGCTCAGATCAACACATATATATGGAATCTAAAAAAGGGGAAAAAATGGTACTGATGAACCTAGTGGCAGGGCAGGAATAAAGATGTAGACATGGAGAATAGACTTGAGGACCTGGGGTGGAGGGGTGGGAAGCTGGGATGAAGTGAGAGCGTAGCATTGACATATATACACTACCAAGTGTAAAATGGGTGGCTAGTGGGAAGCAGCCGCATAGCACAGGGAGATTAGCCTTGCGATGACCTAGAGAGGTGGGATAGGGAGGGTGGGAGGGAGGCTCAAGAGGGAGGGGATATGGGGATATGTGTATGCATATGGCTGATTTACTTTGTTGTACAACAGAAACTAACACGGTATTGTGAAGCAATTATACTCCAATAAAGATCTATTAAAAAAATATTGGAGAAACTTTTTTTTTTTTTTTTTTCCCGGTACGCGGGCCTCTCACTGTTGTGGCCTCTCCCATTGCGGAGCACAGGCTCCAGACACGCAGGCTCAGCGGCCATGGCTCATGGGCCCAGCCGCTCCGCGGCATGTGGGATCCTTCCGGACCGGGGCACAAACCCGTGTCCCCTGCATCGGCAGGCGCACTGTCAACCACTGTACCACCATGGAAGCCCTGGAGAAACTTTTAAAACCACACTGTAGTTGTCTTTTTCTTCAGATGTCTTAGCTTTGTTCACGTTTCTCTTTATACATACAAATAGAATAGAGCATAATCTTACCCTTCTGTACTAGTTTTTGTCCACAGCAGTGATTTGCCACTACCCTGTGGGTTTTATGTTTAAATCCATGAAACAGGGCTTGCCTGGTGGCGCAGTGGTTGAGAGTCCGCCTGCCGATGCAGGGGACACGGGTTCGTGCCCCGGTCCGGGAAGATCCCGCATGCCGCGGAGCGGCTGGGCCCGTGAGCCATGGCCGCTGAGCCTGCGCGTCGGAGCCTGTGCTCCGCAACGGGAGAGGCCACAGCAGTGAGAGGCCCGCGTACCGCAAAAAATAAAAGAAAAGAAAATCCATGAAACGTCTGAAAGTGATTCAGATGTAATTAACATGGGAGAAGGACCTTAATAGAATAGAAACTAGATGTTATTAACTTTATTATTGCCTATGTTAATATAATAAAACCTCAGCTTGTGCTTGTTTTGGTAGAAAATTACCTGATATAATTGAACTAATTAAAAAATATTAATTTCCAGGGATGTTCTGATTTCCATAATATTGAGACCAACTGGCTGTGAGCATCATTTTGTCATCAACTGCCTCAGAATTGTACATCTCCTTTTTCTGTTTCCTCAGTACCCAGCACTATGTCTGACACATAGAGGGTACTCAATAAAAATTAATGAAGGAGAGTTACTATCAAGCAAAATGTCACTGAGTAGCTATGAGATTCTGAATCATCAAGAAGTATTCACTTTTGTTCTACATGCTGCATTTCCTAAGGCAGGAGAGGGGACCAAAATCCCTTACGTGTTTGTTTGGAATTAACGTTGCTAAAGGTTTCTTATAGAAGTAGATAAATTAATAATTGGCTATAAGCTGTCTTCTTGAAGATTCCAGTTAGAAGTATTCATCCTCATTCAGTGTTTCCTTTTGTCTGAACATTGGCTGTGCTGACTTGGATGCTTGCTCTCATTGTTATGTGTGGAGCAGATGATCGACAGAATATGTGTGAAAGTACAAGATCATCTCAGCTCTTTACGAAACTATGGGGGAGATGCTGTCCAGGAAGATCTAAAATCAGCAGAAAGGCTCATGCGTGATGCTAAGAACTCTAAAACGGTGAGTTTCACTTCCAGCTACATGAGTCCTGTGGAATAAAAAGACTTTTTAAACTTTTTAAACTAGTTTTAGAAACTAGTTCTAACTAAATTTACTTTTCTACCCAATTTCAAGGTTACTAACAAGTGGCAAGGTGAACTGAGTTAGTCTTTGCCTCCTTTCTGTACCCGTGCTAATTACCAGCAATCAAAATACAGTTGTCCCTCAGAATCTGCAGGGGGATTGGTTCCAGGACCCCCTGCAGATACCAAAATCTGTGGATGCTCAAATCCCTTATATATAAAATGGTGTAGCACAGGTGGGCCTCCTTATCCGCGGGTTCTGCAGCCTCGGATACAGCTAGCCGGCTGTATAGAATTAAAAGCAGAGGGTCGGGCTTCCCTGGTGGCGCAGTGCTTGAGAGTCCGCCTGCCGTTGCAGGAGACGCGGGTTCGTGCCCCGTTTCGGGAAGATCCCACATGCCACGGAGCGGCTGGGCCCGTGAGCCATGGCCGCTGAGCCTGCGCGTCCGGAGCCTGTGCTCCGCAAATGGGAGAGGCCACAACAGTGAGAGGCCCGCATAACGCAAGAAAAAAAGAAAAAAAAAAAAAAAAAAAAAAAAAAAAAAAAAAAGCAGAGGGTCAGTGTGATTCACAAAGGGTATAATCAGGTTCTAGGTAACTGGGAGGTAGGTGTAGTTTCAATGAGTAGCAATTCATTGCACATGATTCTACTGCCAAACTGATAGCACGAAACTCTCCTCTGTCACCTCTAAAAGGAAGCTTCTCTCAACTTAGACTGTGGTCCCCAAAGTGTGATTTCATAGAGAAAGGACTAACTGGGAGTCAGAAAACCTGGGATCTGGTCCAGGCTCTGCTATTAGAATCACACAATCATTGAATTTTATAAGTAGGAGGAACCTCGTGGATTAGTCAAATACTCTCACACCTGAGATGGAACACATTAAGGCACAAACAGGTAAGGTACTGTTCCTCTGGGTTTAAAGTTGGACCTCAGTTTTTTAATTGGTATAAAGGGCCTTTCATCAAGACGATCTTTGTTTATCTCTAGTATTTCTCGACCCTGTTTTATGAACTCTGCAGTGACTTTGGTGCTTATTTAAATATTTATTATGGAGAGGTTACTTTTATTTTTCTTACAGTTGTTACCAAATTTATACCATGTTGGTGGTGCATCTTGGGCGGGAGCCAGTGGCTTGTTATCCAGTCCAATTCAGGAGACCCTGGAATCAATGGCCGGAGAAGTCACGAGAGTTGTAGACGAACAACTCAAGGTTTGTGGTTTCTGTTATTTTGGAAAATGAAATCGTTATGACTTAACTATGTATGATAGCATTTAGTACCATGCTATCCTATATTTTATAGGTGCATGTGTGCGCGCACGTGTGCATGTGTAGTAAAAATTGAATACCGTGCCTTTCCCAGCTTCATTTGTAGTTTTTGGAATAACTTTGCATAATAAGATCAAGTAAAACCTATCAAATTCAATTTTGTTTTTGATGGTAAATCTCTAACCGTATTTAACGTATGACAGGTTGCCACTGATAAGGGAAAGATTGATTTTTGCTTAGAAAGAGAAGTCTGCTTCGCGAAAAAATATCTCCTGTTACTACATCCGATTTAGAGAATGGGAGAGATGACAGGAGCTGTGTGCTTACAGTGCCGAGCTGCTGCGTATATGGAGAGTTTGCCACTATGTAAAGAGCTGGTTGAAAGATTAAAGAGGGGTTTAGAATGAAGTTACAAGGCACCCAAAGTAGCAGAGACTTGTCTATAGGCTCAAAGGTTGAAAAAACAAAAAAAGTCTTTGAAATTTAAGTGACAAGAGTAACCTAAGACCAGCTTTTTCCTAAGGTAACTTCAAAAAAACAGCTACAGCAGAAGACATTTCACTTTCCGAAAGTTTTCATCATTTTCAATCTGTCTGTTCAAGGATGCCTTAAAAAGACCTTGTCTAAATTTCTGTGTTTATTTGGTTCATTTTCTTCTGAGAACACAATTGCTGTAGCTCAGAGGGATTTGATGAGCAACTCAATCATAACTTTGCAACATGCTAATTATTCTGTTTGTAAATTTAATTAATGTGGGAGAGAACGTTGTGGATTATTTAGGCGTTTAAGCCCCTTTCTTCCTGTATTACAATACAGAGAGACTCTTGTGTATCATTTTTATTTTACTTAACTGTGGTTATTTTGAATACATTCTGAGCAAAGACAAAGGGGTAGGAAAAGGACTGGTTGGTTGATACAGAGTTCTGCTAGATCAGTTGTTACCTAACAGCACTTGTTTTATCCTCCATGAAGGATCAGATATGTAAAAAGGATACTTTCTTACACATTTAAAATAAAGTCATCTTTGTTGCTTATTTACTTCTGACTGTAAAAAATGAAACTACTCTTTGTGAAACATCTGAACAGTAAAAATCACTTGAAATCCCGGAGATAGCATCATTCTTAATATTTTAGTGAATTTCCAAACATTCTCTGTCTACACACACAATTTTACGTATGTGATCATACTACACGTACTTTTTTATATTTGGTCCAATATCGTGAATACAATTCTAGATCAGTGAGTACTCATCATCATTTTAGTGGCTACATGGTATTTCATTGTGTAGATGTCCCAGTGTACTGGAGAAGCTCAGTCCTCCTCTGTGTCTCTCCTTTACTTTCACACAGAACTCCTCACTTTTGACACTTCTGGTCACCAGATGTGAGCGGTTCCCCCCCTCCCCCGAGCTGGGTGTCCTACTATTTAACTCAGTTCAGACACTATCTACCTGGAGATAGCATTAGAGCCCACAGTTTAAGGGCTCAGTCCCACAAGACTGCCCCTGCCCCCACCCCACTTCAGATACCAACCGGGAGTCCAGTTTGTACCTGAGCTCCCGACCAATTGGCAATAAATATGAGGTTCTTATAACCCCTCCTCCAGTTCAATTAACTTGCCAGAGTGGCTCCCAGAACTCAGGCAAACACTTATGTTTACCAGTTTATTAAAGGATATGATAAAAGATATAGATGAACAGCCAGATGGAAGAAATGTACAGGTCAAGGTATGTGGGAAAGGTTTCAGGGCTTCCATGCTCTCTTGGAGCACACCACTCTCCCGTGCCTCCACGTGTTCACCAACCCTCTGAACCCATACTTTTGGGATTTTGATGGAGGCTTCGTCATGTAGGCATGGCCAGTCATTAACTCCATTTTTAGCCCTCCTTAGGAGGGGGGTGTGGAGCTGAAAATTCCAAGCTTCTAATCGTGGCTTGGTCTTTCCAGTGACCCTGGAAAGCCCTCATCCAGGAGCCACCCAAGAGCCCACCCAATAAAGCAAAAGACACCCCCATCACCCAGGAAATTACAGGGGTTTCAGGAGCCCTGTGTCAGGAACCAGGATCAAGGACCAAATATTAGAACAAAAGATGCTCCTAGTGTTCTTATCACTTAGGAAATTACAAGGGTTTCGGGAGCTCTATGCCAGGAACTGGGGGCAGAGACCAATATATATTTTCTATTATCTCACAGCCAGCATAATTTATTTTCTAATTTCTGATTAATCCTATTAGAGTCAATGCCTGTAGTTGATCCATCCCGAGGTCAAATGGTACACACATTTTATACGTTCGTATGTATTCACAAACTGTTTTCCAGTAGTGTACCCAGTTGCTTGTTTTGTCACACCCTCACCAATACTAAGCATTTTAACGTTTTAATATTTGTCAGTGTAACGGGTTAAAAAAAATCTCATTTTGTCTTTCGGATTTCTTTAATAGCCAGTGATGCATCAAGTAATTTTGTTATCCATTGGTATTTCTTCTTTTGTAAATTACATATTTGTATCTATTGCCTTTTTCCTTTAAAGTTTTTGTAAGAATTCCTTATATACTAGGAATGGGCTGTCATTTAAATCAGCACGAAACGTTGCAACTGGAACTTTCCTGTCAAACAGCTTCCTACGGGCACTTGTTTCAACTGGTCTAAACCACAAGTTATCCCTTGAAATTTTGGTCCGTTTCCTCCCCAGCACACCAGATGGTTGGAATTGACTCTTGCCAGTCATTCTTGGAAGGGAGTAGAAGGCAGAGGTCTAAAGTAAAAGGCATTTGGATTTTTAAAAGCCTGAAATAATAACAATATATTTAGGACCAAAAATATTTTTCTGTAAATAGACATTCCCCAGATTTTTTGAGGCTGACCTTTCTGGCCCCTTGTCAGTGTCACCAGTGTTCTCCAGTTCATTACAGCTTCCTTATTTGCAAGTGTCATCACCTGCTTTTGTCTCATTCTGTCTCTGAGGTCCCAGGCTCCCAAAATGCCCTGATTTTTTCTATTGCCCACTCCCTTGTTTTCTTTACTCTCAATCCTTTTGAGTTGCAAGTTCTCTTCCCTTCTCTTCCCTTCAGGGACTTCTGGCATGAATCAAAGCAAATCCTCAACCACAACTTTTTAATTAAATGTTACTTATTAATTTCCCTTTCACTGAGTTCACAGTTTTTGATACTTTCAACAGACTATAGACAGTTACTTCCTTTCTTTTTCCTTCCAGTTGACCTGACAAGTGGACATCATTTTATGATTAAAAAAAAAAAATCCCCATTTATCTATTTATATAGCTTTCCAGCACCTTGATTTTCTTAAAATTATGTAGGAAAAGACTGTATTTTTACTACAATCAATATTCAGCTTCTTAAATTAAACAACTGTGTCCTTATTTATTTCACTAGTAGTATTATATTTTGTTTAGTTAAAAAAGAGTCCTTTCTCTATTTCTGAAATTCTCTAAGATTAACATGTTATACTAGCAAAAGCTAAAGTGTAGGTACTTTTTTGTAAAAATATGTTTTTATTGTAGTGAATTAAAAAAAGTGGGACTAGCAAGCCTGGATTTGTGACCTGGGTTTGCTACTAGCTGTTTGCTCCAAGCAAGCCACCTAATTTGTTGGGACTGAGCCTCCTTGTGCAGGATTGTCTTGGTCTCGAGATAATTAGGGAGATTTTATCCTTAATATTTACTCATCCTGTATCATGGCCAGCAGTACACATTTTGAATTCTGGATAAGGATAAGTTCAAATAGCTCTTTGAGTCGTCTTTCAAAAACTAGTTCAGAAAAGCCAAAGAAATGGCCGGAAGAGCCAGGCTTCTTAGCAAACTTCCCGGAAGAGAAGAAAGCAGTAAGTGTGGAGAAAGTCCTTCTTTGAAACGAAGTGATATTTTCTCTGGACTGGCCTGTTTTAGGTGTTTTTAAATGACAACTCACCTCCTGTTTTTCATCCTAACATTTATTCCTGGGGTAATCGTAGATGAATAAGTGGGATCTGAATGTTTTAACATAAGGGAACTTTCATTTTCCCCTTCTGGACTTAAATTTTAGAATGCTTGTTTTGGCCTTGAAAATGCTTCATTTCCCCGCAGGGCTTCAACTGTGAAATACCAGGCCTTCACTGGTAAATATCAGGTTTACCAAGGAAATGAGGCCTGAGGGGTGTAGGTGGCATTTTGGCAAGTACTAACTCAGTTTGCTGGGAGAGTTCTCTGAGTTTTCTTATTTTCCTACATTTTATATAATATTTTCCAAAGCAAAAGAAAGAGAAATTTCAGAGCACTTCAGTGTGGAAGTTGTATTTGCTTGTAATGAATTACAGCTAGTCATTTGTTCACTGCAAGAATATGTGAGCATAGCTGCCATGTTAAGGATATTAACTCAATTTATTTTACAAATATTGTACAAGGTTTAAGTACCATTAGTTATTTTTACAGTTAAGAAATATAGATTCTCCTAACTATCATTTGGAAGATACATGCAAAATGAAATCTGATTATCACATTTCAAATACAGGGCCTGCTCATTCAAGTTTTCTCAAGGTGGTACACATAGACTCACAAAATGGAGAATATGTAAGAAAAGTTAAGAAACATGGCTAGAGTGAGAAAATTCAACATAAGCCAAATTAGATTTCCGGAAGGAAAGAGAAGATAAATAGGAGAAGGTAACAGTTGAGGGGATGGTGGCTGAGAATTTCAGGGATTGATGAAAGGCTAGAATCTTCAGATTCAGGAAGTCCAGCAAAACCCAGGCAGGAAAGATAGAAGCAAATCCATGTCTCGAATCATCGTAATGAAAAGTGGAAAACACTGAAGACAAAGAGAAGATCTTAAAAGGAGCCAGAGGGAAGGAAAAGCCATATTACTTTAAAAAGATCAAAATTAAGACGGACAGGACAGCTCATTTCTTGACAGGAAGCTAAAAAGACAATGAAATAATATCTTCATGCTTCTGAGAGAACAAATCAAGAATTACATACTCAATAAACCTGCTATTAAGGATGAGGATGAAATGAAAACATTTCATCCAAACAAAATCCAAGATAGTTTACTGCCAGTAGACCACAGTAAATAAACATCTAAAGGATATGCTTTAGGACAAAGGAAACATTATCAAAGAAAGAGGGTCTGAGCTGCAGGAAAGAATAGTGAGCAGGGAAAGTGCCAAATGTGAAACATCATATATGAGACAACAACACGGATGTCTAATTTTTGCTGTCAAATTAAGAATAAATGCAAGTAAAATACTAGAAGTGAGCATCTAAGTCAGTTAGGAGTGAGTAAAAGAAGTCTAACACCCTAGTTTTATTCTGGGAAAAACTTAAGGGATCAACATTAGATCTGGGTTGTCCATTGTCTTGTCCATTAGCCACATATGGTCATTTAAATGTAAATTAATTAACATTCAATGAAATTTAAAATTCAGTTTCTCAGTTGCACTAGCCACATGTAAAGGGCTCAATAGCCACCTGTGGCTAGTGGCTACCATATTGCACAGCACAGGTATTCCCATCATCTCAGAAAGTTCTATTGGACAGTGCTGCTTTAGACATGAAGTAAACTATGCAGGTTAAAATTTCTAGTGTAACCACCAAAACAGAGGCAGTGCACCAGGGGTCATACTGCATACCAAGAGGAGCATTAGGAAATGTTTGGGATTATTTTGAGTTGGCATGGGCAGGTGATAATGATCCTAAACATCCTGTAATACAAGGTTCAGTTCCACACCAGAAGGAATGCTCTCACTCAAAATCTAGTGATGCAGTAGAAAAGGAATCACTAGGACTTCCCTGGCGTTCCAGTGGTTAAGACTCCACGCTTCCACTACAGGGGGCATGGGTTCGATCCCTGGTCAGGGAACTAAGATCCTGCATGCTGCACAGCATGGCCAAAAAAAAAAAAAAAAAAAGGCATTACTAGAGATAAAATAGATCAGTGAATAATGACAAATGATCCAATTTGCCAGAGATAATTTCAACTGTGTATGTATTTAATTATATGGCTTTATATATATGAGTAAGTGGACAAAATTACAAAGAAAAATTGATAACATTTACTATTATGGTAGAGATCTTTCAAAATGACTGCCAGTAACTGATAGATCAAGTAAATAAAGTAATGATAATATTTGAAAAAATTCTTTATAATGATAAAGAATATTTGAACAATAGAATTCTCAGTTGTGACCTAGCGGACCTATGTGATCAGTGCACCAATAATAGGAGACTATCAGTTCTTTGCAAGGATATGTGAAATATTTGACATGAGGTCTATAAGAACATCTCAACAATTTTCAAAGGTGGTATTCTCTGGTTTCATTTAAAATAAATTAGAAATTAATAACAAAATTTTAAAAACCCCACATGTTTATAAATTTAAAAATTACTTGTAACCCAAGGGTCAAAGGGGAGGGCAAAATTTGAATTAGAGGATATTTATAATTAAACAATAAAGTAGTTAGTAATCAGAACCTGTGAGATGCCGCTAAACCAGTACTTAGAGTGAAATATATGGCTTCTTCATAAGCCCAGGCATTTATGAGGAAGAACAAGAAGGTTTGGTAGTCTTGCCCTACCACATATTAGGACTTATCATAATTAGGACAGTATGCAGAGGTAGACAGACCAATGCGACAGAGAGATCCCAGAAATGGACCCATACATCTATGCAAGTTTTCATAATGCTACCTTCAGTGAGTTATCATTGATCAATAGAAAAGTGATGAACTATTCAGAACCCACATTCAGTAAGTTCGTGAGCTTGTAATACTTTTTATATGTTTCTTAGAGATTGTTCCAAGAAGTGTGCTAGGCCCTGGGGGGAGAGGGTAGGGCTTCACAGTTGCTATCAGGTATAAGTTGTGTATCTGGAGTCTGGTGCCTCTAGCTCTCCATGAACTTCCAAAGTTGTATGTAAAATCTCATACCAATTTTTCTGGATGAGTGTGCATCGATTCTCAAAGGCGTTCTTTGATCCCCACATTACTGCATTCTTGACCGTTTTATAACACATTTGATTACTGAGGTCGCCACTGGATGCTGTGAGATCATCAAATGCAGTTTGGAGTGTGAAGGGCGTGGAAGGAACAAGCAAGAACATCTCCTCCAGAAGGTGATGCTTGAGCTGAGCTGAGTAGGGAGGCATACAGGTGATTTATTCTGGCTACAGAGGGGAACAGGATTCTAGGCTAAGAGAACAGTTGTAGAAAGCATGGAGACAGAGCCTGGATCATGTGGGGAATTGCCCTATAACTGGATATGAATAGTTACAAGGGGAATATAGAGATATGACAAAAAATGAGGCTAGAAAATTGAGCATTTACCAGATATTTCAGGGATTTCTATTCTCTGCTAATGAGTAATATTTTTGGCATATTTCCACTTTTGAGAAAATGTCTAGGAGTAAATTTAACATGTTTTAGAGATGTGGTGGAAGGAGTTGAGGTAGGTGGAGTGTAAGGAGAGTTGCAAATTTCTGCCCTAGTTTGGTACCATACCTCACAATAAAAACTTTGCAAGAATGGTTGATTTTGCTGTTGCAGTTACTGTTCAGGTGGGATTAATGGGAGGCCAAACATGTTCTAGTTGACCTTGCCATGGTAGAATATCCTGGTGGAAATTCCTAATAGGCTGTATTATATATGCATTGGATGTTTTGGGTAGGTGGCTATAGGTAAACGTTTAGTTGAGAACCATTGGAATATAGGTAGTAATTTGAAGCCATGGGAAGGATGGATGTTGAAGAATATGGTTTGGTGTGTAGAGGGCCATGGGACTTGGAAAGAGATGCTGTTTAAGGACCTGAGCTGGGGGCTAGACACAAAGAAGTGGTCAGGGGCTGCATTACAAATTTATCCTGTGATCCTTTCTCCCCTTTTTACCAGCCCTGTCACCAGAACATCCACCATGGTGGCTTTAGGTACCAGCATTAGGGGATGAAAATTGTAGGTAATGAAGAGAGCCGAAAGGGACACACCTTTGGGCAATGGGCAGAGCATTGGAAAAGGGTGGCTGGAGTAGGAAACAAGAGTAGAAGACGAAACACCTGAGTCCCCTTCTCACTTATTCCAGTAACCAGCTGCGTGACCTTGAGGAAGTCACTTATCTCCTCCGAGTCTCCGTTTTCTCATCTATAAAATGGGTTTGCTAAAATCTACCTCTACTCACAGGGTTGTTATGTGGATCAAAGGAAATCATGGATGAAATCACTTTGTAGAGTATAAAGTGTCGGGCTAGAGATGGTGGTAGGGAATTAACTGCAAAATATCTGTCGAATTGGATGCCCAGGGCAGGATGAAATTCCTTTTTATAGGGTCAAAAATCATGCAGTAGTCAATTTGTAGAGCAGAAACAGACCTTAGAAATAATTTTATAGGTCAGAAAGCAGAGATCTGCAAAGGTTCTTCACTTAACGCTGCTCACTTAACATTCCACAGAAATTTCACGTCGGGATCTACATCGGAAGCCAGGCTTCCCTCCTTAGGTCTGGAGTTCATTCCAACTGAATTAACACTGTCATGCAGGGGACCTTTCAGAAAGTCACGCTGTATTGATGAACATGACAGAATTCAAACAGCGTATTGATACCTGAGGTTCTTATCAGGAGTGCTGGACTCTGCTACTCCATCTGGAACAGAATGTGTTTATTTTAATGCCAAAGAGGAAAATGATTTGTCTTAAACTGACTCATTTGGCATTGCTTGTAGCTCTCTTGGAATAATGTACTAAATGAGTGATTATTCAGAATTCTCACAGGGACAGAGCACTGTCAGAATACGAGTGGCTTTCGGAAACTTCTCAAGTGGCTGCCTCTCCCGCTCCTCTCCTGCTTTTCACAGGATCTTTATATAAACATCCTGCTGCTCTGCTGCTCATCCTACAGTGTGATGAGAGATTGTACTATTGGCATCGTGCTTTGCATGTGAATATATGAGCCGAGAGACTAGTCTTTACATAATAATGCTCCACTAGTCCCCTTCATACTGGAATAGTAATGGGATCAAGCTTGGCTTTCTTTTTTTTTTTTTAACATCTTTATTGGAGTATAATTGCTTTACAATGGTGTGTTAGTTTCTGCTTTATAACAAAGTGAATCAGTTATACATATGTTCCCATATCTCTTCCCTCATGTGTCTCCCTCCCTCCCACCCTACCTATCCCACCCCTCCAGGCGGCCACAAAGCACCGAGCTGATCTCCCTGTGCTATGTGGCTGCTTCCCACTAGCTAGCTATTTTACGTTTGGTAGTGTATGTATGTCCATGCCACTCTCTCACTTTGTCCCAGCTTACCTTTCCCCCTCCCCACATCCTCAAGTCCATTCTCTAGTAGGTCTGTGTCTTTACTCCCGTCTTGCCCCTAGGTTCTTCATGACTTTTGTGTTTTTTTCTTAGATTCCATATATATGTGTTAGCATACGGTATTTGTTTTTCTCTTTCGGACTTACTTCACTCTGTATGACAGACTCTAGGTCCACCCACCTCACTACAAATAACTCAATTTCATTTCTTTTTATGGCTGAGTAATATTCCATTGTATATATGTGCCACATCTTCTTTATCCATTCATCTGTTGATGGACACTTAGGTTGCTTCCATGTCCTGGCTATTGTAAATAGAGCTGCAATGAACATTTTGGTACATGACTCTTTTTGAATTATGGTTTTCTCAGGGTATATGCTGGGATCTTATCATGAGAATTAGCATCTTTGAAAACAAGTTAATAACATTATCTGTGATATACTGAACTTTTATTGTATGCTAGACACGATACTGAACACTTTACACATGTAATATCATTTAATCTTCATTAATCCTGTTAGGCAAGAACTTTTATTTGCCATTTTATAGATGAGGAAAGTAAAATTGAGAGATCAGTAACTTAGCCCAGTGTCATTCAGCTGGGATTCAAATTTACGTCTGATGCTAACTTGGGTGCCCTTTCCACACTTACCAGCCGTACCACCCATCTCAGGCAAATCATTTAACTTCCCTTAGCTCACATTCTTCAACTATAAGACAGTGATCACACGAATAGTTTCTGTACCCATCTTCACAGATCTTGGAAGGATAAAATGAACGGAAACATTTTTAAAATTCTGAAGTGCTATATAAGTAGGTTTTGACTGTTATTATTAATGTTGTTTATAAAGTGCTCTGTTAATATTTTTGTCTGTTATTCATGTTTTTTATTGTTCCGATAACAATTATAATTTTACTTAACACTAAAGCTTTTCTTTTAAAAGGGGAAAACTAGCAGTTGTTATATAGTGGTTTGCTATGACTGCTCTTTTGATGGAGCTGTTGAATGCTTCACCCTGATTTGAGGTTTCTGTGATTTGTGAAATTGCACAAGAGTTCTAACTTGATGTATGTTCTAGGGACATGTGTAAATTTATTTGCTAATACCCAGGAGAACAGTCTGATGTGGTAAATTGGTGTATATGTGTCTTTGTAAATCTTATCATGAATACCTCTGTGTTAAGTACAGCTAGCACACTATCATGCTTCAGATGCCAGGGTGAAGCCTGCGTGGATCTGCCAGGTGTCTGATTTAAAGTGATCACCTGAGATCAGTGATCACCCAGCAGTCACAAGTCATCCCAGGGCAGCTCCGAATCCTTAGTCGCACCTGGGACTCTGTTGTGTCCCTGTTCTCCGAGAGCTTGGTGTCATAAATAACCACCTTTCAGTTTTATGGGGGGCGCCTCCGGGGCTGTGTCATCTCTCTGTCTCCACTTGTGCTGCTTTGCAGGCGTTGCTTGAGTCCATGGTTGATGCTGCCGAGAATCTTTGTCCCAATGTGATGAAAAAAGCCCACATTCGGCAAGACTTGATTCATGCCAGCACTGAAAAGATTTCCATCCCACGTACCTTTGTTAAAAATGTCCTGTTGGAGCAGTCTGGAATTGATATCCTTAACAAAATTAGGTAGGTGTATAATGTTAATAAACCGAGGAGCTGCAGTGTCTATGAATGCAGTTGAGGCAGCTGTGAAGAGCGTTATCGTTGGCTTTATTCGTACAGAATGTGTTTAGACACGTCTATGAGGCAGCGACTGTATAAAGATATAGCTGTGCATAAATGCATAGGTTTAATACTTTTCCAAAATCAGATGACCACAGATATGCCTGCATTACTGAGGAACAGTTACCTGCTCTTTTTAAGAGTTTTATTTTTTTTAAGAGGGGGGTACATGTTCGTAATCCCCTCTTTTGTTCTGCTTCTGAAGCTTATCTTTCACCTTTATAAATCACTAACTTTTGAAGACTGAGGTCGGTTTGCTTTCTACCACCAGAATATTCTGAGCCAATGCACAGCCTATAAATAGGCAAAGAGGCCCACTAGGACTTCACCATGTTTCCCTTTGGGTTCATTTTTTTTTTTGCGGTACGCAGGCCTCTCACTGTTGCGGCCTCTCCCGTTGCAGAGCACAGGCTCCGGACGCGCAGGCTCAGTGGCCATGGCTCACGGGCCTAGCCGCTCCGCGGCATGTGGGATCTTCCCGGACCGGGGCACGAACCCGTGTCCCCTGTATCGGCAGGTGGACTCTCAACCACTGCGCCACCAGGGAAGCCCAAGAACCTTCTTTTTGGTGTTATAACTTGCAATAAACTTTCCCTCCTGACCTCAGAGAGGCGGGGGGTGGGGAAGAGAAACAAACTACTGACTCTGTAGTCTTAGAAGGAAGCAGAATTCCCAAACATGTCTAAAAGCATCAGAGAAAGTACTTGTTAACATTAGATTCCCAGGCCTCTCTGGATGTTTGGGGTAGGACCTAGTTATCTGGATTTTTCATAAGCAGCCTGGGTGAATCTTATCAGTGGACACCTCTGGGGAATAATATAGTATTAGATAAACCAAATAGCTAGTGAGACCTTGTTTCAGAGACAGGAATTAAAGAAACATTCCTTTATATGTAGCCCAGGAAAATTTTTACTGTTGTCATCAAAGAGTTGGTGCTTCCCCTCTGCCCTGCCATCAGAAATCTTCTGAGCAGAAACATTGCAATGCAAATTTCAGTGAGAAAGATTTTTCCCTATTACACAAATATACTTTCAACTGTAGCTTTAGGAGTAAATAATCTTATTTTGATAACTCCTTTCCCTTCTTGAAAATTTTTTAAATTATTGACTTCAGAAGTAGGCTGAAATTATGTGATGATGTTGGAATGTGGGTATGTATCTCTCCAGCACATTTACCTTTCCGTGTATTGTGCATTTATGCACATTTGTGCATGTGTGCATTTAGGTAGGGTTATTTAGACTGAAGACACACATGGAAGTTGAATTCTTGGGAATGCCAAATAGCTAAAATGCTAACCAAAATACCAGCCCTCTGATGGAAACCTTAGTGGCTGAGTCATTTATTAGTAAAAACTACAGGCTACTTCTTGTTGTCTGGGCATCTTTGTAAGGTTAGGTAAGAGGCACTAAAACCAAACATTTTGATAACTTCTCTTCATAAAAGGCAAGAGAACAGTGAATTTGACTTGACGGCAAGTCAAAGCAGAAAGCAGTTCAATATGGTACCATTTGACTGGTAAAAAGTTTTGTAAAAGGCGGTGGATATGCATATGAAAGAAATAACCAAGACGTCACAACCAGACTAGATTTTCTTAATTTACTCCAGCCCAAGTTTGTTTTCATTTATGTCAATGGATGAATTGTTCCTCCCACGTGGCACATACGGTTCCCATTAAGTTTGTCTTTATCCAGATGTTTTTCATTTCTACCACTAAATGTTGAGTTTTGAAATTGTAGAGGCAGGTTGGAATTGGTGAAGAAAGTCTATTACCTGTGTGTTTACAGCAGTGTTTAAGGCTTATTTTTGGAAATCCTTAGCCCTGTTTGCACATTCTTGTATGCCATTTTCAAAGACAGAAACAAAATCACAGTTGACCTTATCAACATAGTATCAAGGGTGGGTGATTTTTTTTCCCTCTTGCACAAATTAAAATGCCACTCTGTGCTTTTGATTTTCACACAGTGAAGTGAAGTTGACAGTGGCCTCCTTCCTATCTGACCGAATCGTGGATGAAATTCTGGATGCACTTTCACACTGCCATCACAAACTGGTAAGTGCGGTGGACGTCTGCAGTAATGCAGGGCAGTCTCCAGCGTGGGGATGTGGTTGCTTTTCTACATTTTATTCCTCTCCAGCTTTATGGGTTAAAATCCTAGTTTTCCTCCTTCTTCTTCATTGCTTCCAGCTGTTCTAGAGCATGTTAGAATTTCTCCAGAGAGAATGGCAGGGCAGAGCAGAAGCGATGGTATTCAGAATTGTTGTTGTTCATTTAAAATGCGTACAGCTCAGAAATTTTGATAGGAGATGATGTTGGGACTAAGGTCTAAAATTGAGAATTTTTTTTTAGATTCTAGTGGACCCTTGAACAACACCGGGGGCTTGGGGCAGGACCCTCCCTGCAGTTGAAAATCCACATATAACTTATAGCTTTCCACATCTGAGGATTCAACCAACCCGGATCGTGTAGCACTGTAGTATTTACTACTAAAAACAATTCTCGTGTAAGTGGGCCTGCACAGCTCAAACCCACGTAGTCCAAGGCTCACCTGTATTTAATTTATCTGTGCTTCTTTTGTTGTTCTCTGATATGATTATCTGATAACAAAGTATTCTTAAAAACATGACGGAAATGAAATGTTTGGAGTCCAAAGAGAGTGCGAGAGTAAAATGGACATATTCCAGCAATTGATAGCTGCCGAGTGTCCAGCCAGGCCTTTTGGATATCACCAAGGTGAAAAACTAAAATTTTCTTCATCTAGAGACTGGTCCTACATCAAGGTAGAAACTAGGTAGAAATATTTCCAATATCAGTGCATATGAAAAATACATCAGAAACTTCACGAAGTCCTCTGAGGTGCAGATGAAGGTTTTATAAGTGGCTGTATCTTGTGTCTCGAAAATATTTGTGATATGTTGCAGTAGAAATCTCCCAAACATGTTATGACAGTGTTTTCTCCAGAGAAGAATTGCAGGTTAACTATGTGGGCTGTAGATACCCTACAGTTTTATGGCGTTGAATTGTTGAGTGACGGTAGAGACCACCAAAATCACAGGAGCAGCAACAGCTTCTTCTGAGGAGGCAGACAAAATGAGTATTTTGAAAAATTCATTTGAGAAAAATATATGTCTCTTCTCTAAAATCTAAAAGATAACCTGGACATCTCTAGCTACTCAAAGTATTGCCTGTGGACTGGAGCTGGCCCACTAATGAATGGTTACTAGTCCGTGACAAGGCAAGTTCAGAAACTAAGAGGAAGCGTGGAGAGACTTCTAGAGCAATTTGACATGGCAATAATATGCAAACACATGTTATTTAAATTTTTTAAAATTTGTATTGTATTTTATCAATATACTGGTTTGTGGCAAATTGGAAATACAAAAAACTGGTTCATCACCACAGAGATTTTAAGAAGCACTGGTTTGCAGTTCGTTGCACAATAAAGAGCTACAACCTTGTCAAGAGATCACAATTCAAATTTTTTTTAGTAAGCAGAAACAAAATCAATAAGGCATCCTTTATAGAAATAGTTTATCGATAACCTACAGCTCCAGGGACTGTCTCAAGATGCCTACTTGATGACACAAATACTAGATGTTGTATCAATATGGCTGCATGTGAGAACTACACTGACACTTTGAATGTTTTCATTTTTTTTGCATTTGTCCTTTGAAGAATATGGTAACTCTAAGTACTGACATTTTCTTTTTACAATCGAAAAAGAATTGCGTGAATGCACTTTCATTTTGAATTTCTTACTGCTGATTTGGATTGTAAGTTGAGAGCTTAACTGCTGTGTGAAAGAAATTATACCTTCAAAATGAAATACTGCTTTCAAAGACATTCCAGTAGCATTAATATTTTCTCCGACTTAAGTTTAGAAGTATTCCCGAAGGTTCCATAGAATTGTCAACTGGTTCTCAACGTTTCAAAGTTCCTGGTGATGAATCAGCTCAGCACTAGAGCTTATTAATTTCAGCCCAGTTTATTTCATCTCTTACCATTTACTTTTTTAGGTTTATCTAAAGTACAACACTGGGAATTAATAAGTCATGTAAAATATGATAATTATTACATGAAAACAATGAAAGCTAGCAATAATTAAAATTTTATTAGCAATTTATTTCCTTTCAGTCCTTTAAAAATAATGAAGGTTGGAATCATTTTATTTCCCCTCATTAGATACTTTTGAGCACTAGATATAGAAAGAAATTCTTTCAGAGGAAATACGAAATAAAATTAACAAAAAAGAACGCTTCTTATTTTCTTTTGTACTAAGTGGTCTCCTCATTTACCCTGTGTCAGTTATTTTTCTGGTTTAAATTTCCCTTTTATTTCCACCAGTAATGTTGGTGGCAATGACATCGTGCTTCACTTACTTTTTTTTTTTTTCCAAGGGGGAGAAAACATTTTTATTGTGGAAAATTTCAAACACAGACAAGAACAGAGAAAGTATGACAATCAGCCCTCCTTTGCCCACTATTCAGTTTTAACAATTATCCCAATATTTTGCTGATCTGTCCTTGCTTTTTCTACCTACCTCTCTCTTCTCTCCGCACCCCCCCACTTTTTTCTGGCCTATTTTAAAGCATCTCTCGTATACCATGCCATTTTGCTGTAAATACTTCAGAAGGTGTCTCTAACTGGCAGCATGATTTTTACATGATTGCCAAAACAGTCACACCTAACAAAATCAACAAAGATTCCTTATTACCAGTTAGAATCCATTTTATATTCAGATTTCCCCAGTTGACTCAGAGATGTCTTCTTCCAGTTAAGATGTTGGAATCAGCATCCAGACCAGCCCCGAGTTGCTATGGTTGTGGGTCTAATCCAGCGACTTCAATCTGTCCTTCCCCTTTGACTTCTTTCCTTCCTTTTTTTTTTTTTTAATAGATCTTTATTGGAGTAAAATTGCTTCACAATATTGTGTTAGTTTCTGTTCTATACCAAAGTGAATCAGCCATATGCTTACATACGTCCCCATATCTCCTCCCTCTTGAGACTCCCTCCCTCCCTCCCTCTCCCCCACCCCTCTAGGAGGTCACAAAGCACCGAGCTGATCTCCCTGTGCTATGCAGCTGCTTCCCACTAGCTATCTATTTTACATTCGGTAGTGTATATATGTCCATGCCACTCTCTCACTTCATCCCAGCTCCCCCTTACCTGCCGTGTCCTCAGATGTATTCCCTACGTCTACATCTTTATTCCTGCCCTGCAACTAGGTTCATCAGTACCATTTTTTTTTTTTTTTTTAGATTCCATATATATGTGTTAGCATGCGATATTTGTTTTTCTCTTTCTGACAGAGTCTAGGTCCATCCACATCATTACAAATAACTCAATTTCGTTTCTTTTTATGGCTGAGTAATGTTCCATTGTATGTATGTGCCACATCTTCTTTATCCGTTCATCTGTTGACGGACATTTAGGTGATTGTATTGAAGACTGAAAGCTGAAAAAAATCACATCAGCTTCCTGAAAATGTTCATAATGCATCTTTTGGAAAACAGAAATACATGCCTACTTTGTGCATATTTACACGAACATGGCAGAGATTTATGAATTACCTATTTTTCATCTAACGTCTCAAAAGATGTTTAAAAGGAAATTTTGTAATTTCTTGTTTAAAATACTCCACCTTCCAAAGAAAGATGATAAAAGAGGTAACTAACTCCAGTGTGGATGTATTAAGAGTCGCCATTAACCAAGTGCAGACAGTATCCTTCACTGTGCCACCTTGTGGAAGGTATCTTCTGAAATTCCGCTGACCTGCTGTTCCCTTGCCTCTGGGCTTTCATTTCTCCTTGGATGTGTCTTGACTCTCTAGGCCGACCATTTCAGCAGACGTGGCAAGGCCCTTCCTCAGCAAGATTCCTTGGAGATCGAGCTGCCTGAGGAGAAGCCTGTTAAACGCTCCATTATCATGGTGGAGGAGCTCACAGAGATAGAACGTTTGGAAGATCTGGATACTTGTATGGTAAGACACATCTTTTGGTGACAGCATTATCCCATTCACTGGATTTGCTATTGTTTTTTTTAAAAAAAATCTCACCTTTACAAACCAGACCAAATAAAACTTCCCTGCAGGGACAGTTCTTTCAGAAACTTGTTGCTGTATATAGTCTGTTAATGACGCTGATAAAGCTTAACCTTCTGGTTCCCACGAAGGCCCTATAACTCACTTTTTATCTGTAATTTTGTAAAACTTTTCTTAATGAGTACCTCCACCCACCCCACTCACCCCCCCCAAAATATGAAAAATTGTGAAAATTGCAGTGAACATAAAACTTGGATCTGTCCCTAAAGCCATAGTGGGGGGTGGGAATTCCTAAATTAATTAGGAAAAATTATTTATTTACCTTTTAAAGGTCATTTGTGATGGGAAAATATCTTTAAATAAGCCTTCAGAAAGACGTGGGGAAGGACTTTTTCCCCCAAAAAATACATAGGATGATTATTTCTTTGTTGGTCCTATAGGTTTTTTTTTTTAATCTCTTGCTTCTTCCTGTTTTCTCTTTACACAGTTTTGGGGTACACTCTAAGATTTGCATTTACTGTTTAGTTCATATTCTCTTTCATTGACTTGACTTGATGTGCTTTAGAAGATGGAATATGGTGCATCCACGTGGTGCATCCGTCTGACCGTAAAACTAGAGTATTCAGGTTGTTGATACTTTGTTTTTCTGGGGACAATTTGATGTTAGTTTTTATTTTATTATTCTAAAATTTGTGGTATTAGTATAGTTATTTCTCATTTTACCATTAATATAGTTGTATATACCTCTGTATTAAATATGTTTTCATCCTCTGTATTTAGTATTTTTATGTTTTACTAAAACATTCAGTTTTAGTAATTTCTTATAATCTGAGAGGGTGCTGGTGGGACTAGGTTTGGTCTACTTATGTGCCCAAATATTTCTATATCAGCTTCTGATTTTAGTAATTTTTCAGTGCAGCCATTGTAAAGAAATGGTACTTGTTTTTAACTTTCAAAACCAAAGATCTGATGAGACTGATACTATTTTTCTAGCCCAGAAGAGAATATGCTTTAAGTAGTTCCTTATTTATAAACCATTACTATCATCTTTAAAATCTGTGAATAAAATAGTTAAATGCCCTCCAGATCAAACCTTATCATATACAAGGAGACTAGCAAAGAAAGACTAAAATATATCTTAGATTTCAACATTAGTATGTTAGTATATACTTCAACTAGTAACATTCTAGTATAACTAAAGATAATTTCCTGTTAATATATAACTGTATAAATCTATAAATATATTTGGTCTATGTAGAGGGAATATCAAGTTTTTAAAAACTTGCTTATCCAGTATGTTATAAAATGTATGTTTAATAAATATTTTAAATTTTGTTTACACTTTGAGGCAATAGACACTAAGTTATCATAGGGTAATTATTCTGGAAACCTCTTAGTCTAACCCTAAAAGAAAAAAAGGAGTAATAGGAAATAGATTTGAATTAAAAATTTAAAATTAACTCTACATATGATGTTTTCTGCCAGAATTATCTGGTTGTACCTGAGTTGGAAAGGGGTATAGGAAACATGAGTTTCTGAGTTTATAAGTCATGTGGTTTTGGGTGATGGAGTGTTGGTTAAAAAAGATTGGCTTAGCTCATGTAAGGATGGTTTTAAATTGTATAAGCTTGGTTTGTTTTTGTTTGATTGACTAATTTGCTTTTATGTGAAAGAAGTAAAAGTTGTTCTCCTTAAATAAAGTGGGTGGGGTGAGGATAGAGGAAAAGAACCCTTTTTTAAAATTTAGTTTTTATTGAGATACAATTGACATAACATTGTATTAGTTTTAGGTGTACAGCATAATGATTCAATATATGTATATATTGCAGAGTGATTGCAACAAGTTTAATTAACATCATCACCACACATAGTTATGATTTTTTTCCTGGTGATGAGAACTTTTATGCCGTACTCTCTTAGCAACTTCAAATACGTAGTACAGTATTGTTAACTACAGTCACCATGCTGTACTTTACATCACCAGGACTTACTATAACTGGAAGTTTGTACTTTAAAAAAAAAAATGCAGATACAGAACCACTATGAGGACCAAAGGGCAAACCATGCTGCAGGCACATCCAGCACCGTGTGGCTTCCGTTTTGTAAAAACTGTCTTGTTGCCATGATGCAGAAAGAGGCAGAACTAGATGGAGAGCTCTCTGAACTTCACTCAAAGGATGACCCAGGTTAGAAGGGTGGTTTTTTTCTGGTTCAGACGGCTGGGAGGCAAGCAGTTGGGGCCGTTCCTGACGTGAGCACCTACTGAATCCTAGAACCAGAAGCAGGGCCTCTGGTGTCGAGTGTCTTGTTGAGACAAGACAGATCTCTCTATAAAGAAAACAAATACTTGGGCAGAATTTTTAAGCCATTAAAAATAGCATTATTTTCAGTTCTAAAAATTTTGTCTTTGATCATTGTTTTAACGAGGCTAATGAATTGTTAAGTAGCAGAAAACCAGAGCCAAGTTTGATATTGATACTAAGCCACCCAAAGATAGCCCCATTTACATGGTGGCAGTTACCCCAGGTGCAAAGGTCCCACTCTGAAAGAAAATCGACTTTCTGAGCTCTGGACTTCTTACCCTAAGCCAGTGGTACAAACTCACGTCTAATTGGAAAGAGCATTAGATTTGCCTTTTTAAGTTACTTGCACTGCCACCTTTCATAATCAAAGTAGCAAATCATTTTTGTTTCTCATTGACATCTTACCACATATTTCAAATTGTTATCCTTATGTGGTGCGATTTTAAAAAATTTTGAAGTACATATTTCAAAGGGAGAGACATTTAATTGATGATTTTCTAAATGAGCCTATATGTATTCTTTTGCAGCGTTTAGATCTTAAGTGATCCAGGAAGTAAGGATACAGGATAAACTGTTGCATAGAAAATTCTAGAAGCATTTAAGTACATGCATACAACCTTTCCCACATGGAATTATACATCCCTGGCAGGTGGAAATTGTGCCACATGGAGCCAGAGCACTCTTGAATGTGACTGCTCTGGGAGATGCTATAACTTTATTCCCTAAAATGTTTGTTTGTAGCCCAAAGCCCTGAAATAGTTTCCCTAGGACATTCCAAAGTAACTCTGACTCATCACCAACCTTCTGCTTATATATTCAAGATTGTTAACAGATCCTGGCATTTTCTGTTTGTGATGTTCATGGTATCTACTAAATCCATTGTTGAACATTTCTTTAACAGACTTAGTGGAGATTCTGGGCATCTCTTCGTTCCCCTGTTCCTGGATATCTTTATGTTTTCCTCCATTGCTCTGTGGTCCAAAAGTCAATTCCATTTCAGTGCTTAAGTCTCTTTAAAGAACCAGTAGCTATGATGGCACTAGGGAAGGTTCAGAGCCTTAGATTAGTTGTTGAAATACATATTAGTTTGAACTTAAGGATTGCCTTCGTGGAGATGGAAACAGTGATTGATTTCTTAGAAGGAATTCTTCACTCAGTCAACACCTATTAAACTTGTACTTTGAGGGCTGAAATAAGGATGATTGAATGATTTGATGGGGCCTGTTATCTGCTGGGAGGATGACTGAGAGCTTCTCATCAACCTTAATTTCATAAAGTTGAAGAAAAAGGCTCATTTCTTTAAACAAAATGGCAGAAAGGGGAATCATTTTTTAAAACTCTGTCTCCAATCAAGTAATTATTATTCTTTTTCCTTTTAACTAGAAAGAAACTAAGAGGTAATTTAGTTTATCTGGTGGGGAGGAGGGCAGCGTAGAACAAGAACTATTAGAATAACCAGGGTTTTTCAACCTGTATCCACTGTCGTAGCATCAGAGATTCTGATAACACTTTAACTCCAGGGCTGGGAATCAGATGGCTTGAAGAGTCTTCTTATTCATTTATTTAACACTTACATAGCACCTATGACATGTTAGGCACTAGTCTAAGCTTTTTATTAAATTGCAACCAGTTTAATTCTCATGACAACCTATGAAGGATAGGTGTTGTTAATACCTTCTGTTTAACAGATGAGGAAACTGAGGCATGGAAATATTAAGTAACTTGGCTGAGGTGATCTAAGGTCACCCAAAGGCAGGCGCCCAATGGTCTGTAGACCATTGCATTTAACCAGTCTGCTATAATCTGTATACTGATTTCATATCTGGTACATTTCTTGCAATCAGAATTAAATTCCAAGTTAGATTTAAATAGACTGCATTGTTTTATGCAAAATATCTGCTTACTATTTCCATACTCAATTAATATGTGAACAGAAACACAAATGAAAAATGTGTGCCATTTAACCATAATGTAAACCCATAGTTTTTAAACATTATTGGAAACAACTGCATCAAGGATCTGATCCACTTAATTGTTATCCAGTTGTTAGAAATGAATCTGTCTACTTTTGGCTTCCCTGGAACATTCTGTGCCTCTCCATGTGTTATTTTGTTGCTGACAGTGATTAATGAGCTTTCCAATACGCTTCTTGTCATTTCAACATACATGCCTTGTATGTCAAGCTGAAACGGGTATATTCACTTAGAGTCTTTATTGTCCGTAGACCATCTGTTATTTTCCTGCAATCAGTTGCTCTTAGGAAATCCGTATTTCCCACCATATCTTTCAGCTTTGGTTTGTCATTGGCCCTTGGGGTATTAAAGGATACAGTTCTCCTTCTACTGACTGGTAATGTCTACATATTCAATTTGTCACTATATATAGTCTACTACCTTTAAAAAACTGCATAAGTTTGAGGTTTCAAATAGTGTGCCAAGTGGTGAAGAGTCAGTATCTTCTCCTTAGGCAAAACTAGCTCACTAATTGTGTGTAATTCTTGCAGTTATTTTAATGAGTGTCATACCAGTTTTAAATCAAAATATATTCATGCAGGGGAACAGGTCGTATGCTTACTGCCCTTTCCTAGGAAAACAATTTTAAAAGGCTTGAATTGTTACAGAATATATCTTGTGAATCCTTGCTCCAATGACCAAATAGCCATTATTTTCCCTTAACAAATTCAACCTCAAATTTACATATATAATTTTTAAGCTTTTTAATATAGATTAAAATTCAGTGAAGATCCATTTGTCTTGGTCAAAATGATCTTTTATTTTTAAACAAATCACCTCATTTTCACGTACCAACAGTTATTAATTAAACTAATCTATTAACAGTGTTGCTAAGCACAGACTATTAAGTCGATACCTCATTTAAAATTAGTCACACGGATATTAACTGTACACAGAAGGTCATTCAAGTCCTAACTGTTTCCTCTTACAGTTTTATTTATTCTGTACTGTCATTTTCATATTGATATCACTCTGGAAAAATGGAGGCTTAACTTATTAACCACTAGAAAGCAACATATGAAAACCTCTTAATTTCCAAATTCTAAATTTCAGAACTATGATACCATCTGTATAATTCAGCTAAAATGTATGTTCCTTAAAATTTCTAGTAATTTTCTTGACAGCCCTTTGTGGAAGTGCCAGAAGCACATTCCAGATCTCATTCCTTCAGGACCAAGGTCCAGAAGGGCCTTGAACAGAGATTCGGGGGTAGCAGAGGGTATGGTGCCCTGGAGAGTCTCTGCTAAATAGACTCAACCCCTTTTTTTCCTATTGTTTTGGGCCTCACAGCATTGTTCTTACTGTGTTGTGCTTTTGCATCATCACTGATTTTCATTAAGGGCCGCTTTAATATCCCTATAAAAATTGTTACCATATGTGCTCTTTCTACTGTCTGTACCACTGTTGTGGGCACTGTTCAGTTTCATCCCAAGATGCCTTTGTTGCAAACCTATGCAGAAGAAATTGCAGTTCTTTGTCAAGAGGAGTGGAAACCTGGAGCCGTTAGTTTGCTCTGTCTCAGACACAGTGAATTGTGCTGTGACTTATGCCTGCCTTTTGTACTGTAAGTTGACAGGCTCAGAGCTGTATGTGCACTTGACATATTAAAAGGGTTCTGGGCCTGGGACTTCCTTGGTGGTCCAATGGTTAGGACTTTGCCTTCCAATGCAGGGGGTGTGGGTTTGATCCCTGGTTGGGGAGCTAAGATCCCATATACCTCGTGGCCAAAAAACCAAAAACATAAAACAGAAGCAGTACTGTAACAAATTCAATAGAGACTTTAAAAACGGTCCACATCAAAAAACTAGGGGCGTGGGTGCAGTTCCAGGCCTAAAGAAGTATAGTTTGTTGTATTCAGTCTTAGTTCTGGCTTCACTTATTTCCCATTTTTATCCTAATTTACTCATTAAAAACAAAACAAGGAACACTGGAATCACAACTAACTGCTGAACAGTCATCAAGAGGAAGACACTGGAACTCACCAAAAAAGATACCCCGCATCCAAAGACAAAGGAGAAGCCACAGTGAGATGGTAGGAGGGGCACAATCACAGTAAAATCGAATCGCATAACTGCTGGATGGTTAACCCACAAACTAGAGAACACTTACACCACAGAAGTCCACCCACTGGAGTGAAGGTCCTGAGCCCCACGTCAGGCTTCTGAACTCGGGGGTCCGGCAATGGGAGGAGGAATTCCTAGAGAATCAGACTTTGAAGGCTAGTAGGATTTGATTGCAGGACTTCAACAGGACTTGGGGAAACAGAGACTCCACTCTTGGAGGGCACACACAAAGTAGTGTGTGCATCGGGACCCAGGGGAAGGAGCAGTGACCCAATAGAGACTGAACCAGACCTACCTGCTAGTGTTGGAGGGGCTCCTGCAGAGGCAGGAGGTGGCTCTGTCTCATCGTGAGGACAAGGACACTGGCAGCAGAAGTTCTGGTAAGTACTCCTTGGTGTGAGCCCTCCCAGAGTCTGCCATTAGCCCCATCAAAGAGCTCAGGTAGGCTCCAGTGTTGGGTCGCCTCAGGCCAAACAACCAACAGGGAAGGAATCCAGCCCCACCGATCAACAGACAAGTGGATTAAAGTTTTACTGAGTTCTGCCCACAAGAGCAACAGCCAGCTCCCACCACCAGTCCCTCCCGTCAGGAAACTTGCACAAGCCTCTAAGATAGCCTCATCCACCAGAGGGCAGACAGCAGAAGCAAGAAGAACTACAATCCTGCAGCCCATGGAACAAAAACCACATTCATAGAAAGAATAGAGAAGATGAAAAGGCAGAGGGCTATGTACCAGATGAAGGAACAAGATAAAACCCCAGAAAAACAACTAAATGAAGTGGAGATAGGCAAACTTCCAGAAAAAGAATTCAGAATAATGATAGTGAAGATGATTCAGGACCTCGGAAAAAGAATGGAGGCAAAGATCGAGAAGATGCAAGAAATGTTTAACAAAGACCTAGAAGAATTAAAGACAAACAAACGGAGATGAACAACACAATAATTGAAATGAACAATACACTAGAAGGAACCAATAGCAGAATAACTGAGGCAGAAGAATGGCGGATAAGTGACCTGGAAGACAGAATGGTGGAATTCACTGCTGCGGAACAGAATAAAGAAAAAAGAATGAAAAGAAATGAAGACAGCCCAAGAGACCTCTGGGACAACATTAAACGCAACAATATTCGCATTATAGGGGTCCCAGAAGGAGAAGGAGAGAGAAAGGACCCGAGAAAATATTTGAAGAGATTATAGTCAAAAACTTCCCTAACATGGGAAAGGAAATAGCCACCCAAGTCCAGGAAGTGCAGAGAGTCCCATACAGGATAAACCGAAGGAGAAACATGCCGAGACACATAGTAATCAAATTGGCAAAAATTAAAGACAAAGAAAAATTATTGAAAGCAGCAATGGAAAAACGACAAATAACATACAAGGGAACTCCCATGAGGTTAAAGGCTGACTTCTCAGCCGAAACTCTACAGGCCACAAGGGAGTGGCATGATATACTTAAAGTGATGAAAGGGAAAAACCTACAACCAAGATTACTCTACCCAGCAAGGATCTCATTCAGATTCGATGGAGAAATCAAAAGCTTTACAGACAAGCAAAGAAAAGAGAATTCAGCACCACCAAACCAGCTCTACAACAAATGCTAAAGGAACTTCTCTGAGTGGGAAACACAAGAGAAGAAAAGGACCTACAAAAACAAACCCGAAACAATTAAGAAAATGGTAATAGGAACATACATATCGGTAATTGCCTTAAACATGAATAGATTAAATGCTACAAGCAAAAGACACAGGCTTGCTGAATGGATACGAAAACAAGACCCATATATATGCTGTCTACACGAGACCCACTTCAGACCTAGGGGCACATACAGACTGTGAAAGTGAGGGGATGGAAAAAGATATTCCATGCAAATGGAAATCAAAAGAAAGTTGGAGTAGCAATGCTCATATCAGATAAAATAGACCTTAAAATAAAGTATGGGGCTTCCCTGGTGGCGCAGTGGTTGAGAGTCCGCCTGCCGATGCAGGGGACGCGGGTTCGTGCCCCGGTCCGGGAGGATCCCACATGCCGCGGAGCGGCTGGGCCCGTGAGCCATGGCCGCGGAGCCTGCGCGTCCGGAGCCTGTGCTCCGCAACGGGAGAGGCCACAACAGTGAGAGGCCTGCGTACCGCAAAAAATAAAAATATAAAAAAATAAAAAAAATAAAGTATGTTACAGAGACAAGGAAGGACACTACATAATGATCAAGGGATTAATCCAAGAAGAAGATACAACAATTACAAATATATGTGCACCCAACATAGGAGCACCTCAATACATGAGGCAACTGCTAACAGCTCTAAAAGAGGAAATCGACAGTGACACAGTAATACCTGGGGACTTTAACACCTCACTTACACCAGTGGACAGATCATCCAGACAGAAAATTAATAAGGAAACACGATCTTTAAATGACACAATGGACCAGATAGATTTAATTGATATTTATAGGACATTCCATCCAAAACCAGCAGATTACACTTTCTTTTCAAGTGCACACGGAACATCCTCCAGCATAGATCACATTTTGGGTCACAAATCAAGCCTCAGTAAATTTAAGAAAATTGAAATCATATCAAGCATCTTTTCTGACTACAATGCTATGAGATTAGAAATCAATTACAGGGGAAAAAATTTAAAAAAAAAAAGATGGAGGCTAAACAATACATTACTAAATAACCAAGCGATCACTGAAGAAATCAAAGAGGAAATCAAAAAATAGCTAGAGACAAATGACAATGAAAACACGACGATCCGAAACCTATGGGATGTGGCAAAAGCAGTTCTAAGAGGGAAGTTTATAGCTATACAAGCCTACCTCAAGAAACAATAAAAATTTCAAATAAACAATCTAACCTTACACCTAAAGGAACTAGAGAAAGAAGAACAAACAAAGCCCAAAGTTAGCAGAAGGAAAGAAATCATAAAGATCAGAGCAGAAATAAATGAAATAGAAACAAAACAATAGCAAAGATCAATAAAACTAAAAGCTGGTTCTTTGAGAAGATAAACAAAATTGATAAACCATTAGCCAGACTCATCAAGAAAAAGGGAGAGGACTGAAATTAATAAAATTAGAAATGAAAAAGAAGTTACAACAGATACTGCAGAAATACAAAGCATCCTAAGAGACTACTACAAGCAGCTCTATGCCAATAAAAGGGACAACCTGGAAGAAATAGACAAATTCTTAGAAAGGTATAACCTCCCAAGACTGAACCAGGAAGAAATAGAAAATATGACCAGACCAATCACAAGTAATGAAATTGAAACTGTTAATAAAAATCTTCCAACAAACAAAAGTCCAGGACCAGATGGCTGCACAGGTGAATTGTATCAAACATTTAGAGAAGAGCTAACCCCCATCCTTCTCAAACTCTTCCAAAAAATTGCAGAGGAAGGAACACTCCCAAACTCATTCTATGAGACCACCATCACCCTGATACCAAAACCAGACGACACTATAAAAAAAATTACAGATCAATATCACTGATGAATATAGATGCAGAAATCCTCAACAGAATACTAGCAAACAGAATCCAACAACACATTAAAAGGATCAGACACCATTATCGAGTGGGATTTATCCCAGTGATGCAAGGATTCTTCAATATATGCAAATCAATCAATGTGATCCACCATATTAACAAATTGAAGAAGAAAAACCATATGATCATCTCAATAGATGCAGAAAAAGCTTTTGAGAAAATTCAACACCCATTCATAATAAGAGCACTCCAGAAAGTGGGCACAGAGGGGACCTACCTCAACATATATGACAAACCCACAGCAAATATCATTCTCAGTGGTGAAATACTGAAAGCATTTCCTCTAATTCAGGAACAAGACAAGGATGTCCACTGTCACCGCTATTATTCAACATAGTTTTGGAAGTCCTAGCCACAGCAATCAGAGAAGAAAAAGAAATAAAAGGAATACAAATTGGGAAAGAAGAAGTAAAACTGACACTGTTTGCAGATGACATGCTACTATACATAGAGAATCCTAAAGATGCCACCAGAAAACTACTAGAGCTAATCAGTGAATTTAAGTTGCAGGATACAAAATTAATGCACAGAAATCTCTTGCATTTCTATACACTAATGATGAAAAATCTGAAAGAGAAATTAAGGAAACACTCCCATTTACCCCTGCAACAAAAGGAATAAAATACCTAGGAATAAGCCTACCTAGGGAGACAAAAGACCTGTATGCAGAAAACTGTAAGACACTGATGAAAGAAATTAAAGATGATACCAACAGCTGGAGAGATATACCACGTTCTTGGACTGGAAGAATCAGTATTGTAAAAATGACTATACTACCCAAAGCAATCTACAGATTCAATGCAATCCCTATCAAATTACCAATGGCATTTTTTACGGAACTGGAACAAAAAAATCTTAAAATTTGTATGGAGACACAAAAGACCCCGAATAGCCAAAGCAGTCTTGAGGGATAAAAACGGAGCTGGAGGAATCAGACTCCCTGCCTTCAGGCTATACTACAAAGCTACAGTAACCAAGACAGTATGGTACTGGCACAAAAACAGAAACATAGATCAATGGAACAAGATAGAAAGCCCAAAGGTAAACCCATGCACCTATGGTCAACTAATCTATGACAAAGGAGGCAAGGATATACAATGGAGAAAAGACAGTCTCTTTAGTAAGTGGTGCTGGGACAACTGGACAGCTGCATATAAAAGAATGAAATTATAACACTCCCTAACACCATACACAAAAATAAACTCAAGATGGATTAGAGACCTAAATGTAAGACCAGACACTATACAACTTAGAGGAAAACATAGGAAGAACAATCTATGACATAAATCACAGCAGGATCTTTTTTTATCCACCTCGTAGAGTAATGGAAATAAAAACAAAAATAAACAAATGGGACCTAATGAAACTTAAAAGCTTTTGCACAGCAAAGGAAACCATAAGCAAGATGAAAAGACAACCCTCAGAATGTGAGAAAATATTTACAAATGAATCAACGGACAAAGGATTAATCCCCAAAATATATAAACAGCATATGCAGCTCAATATTTTAAAAAAGCCCAATCCCAAAATGGGCAGAAGAGCTAAATAGACATTTCTCCAAAGAAGGCATACAGATAGCCAGGAAGCACATGAAAAGCTGCTCATCAGCACTAATTATTAGAGAAATGCAAATCAAAACTACAATGAGGTATCACCTCACACCAGTTAGAATGGGCATCATCAGAAAATCCAGAAACAGCAAATGATGGAGAGGGTGTGGAGAAAAGGGAACCCTCTTGTACTGTTGGTGGAAATGTAAATTGATACAGCCACTATGGAGAACAGTATGGAGGTTCCTTATAAAACTAAAAATAGAATTACCATGTGACCCAGCAATCCCCCTACAGGGCATATACCCAGAGAAAACCATAATTCAAAAAGACACATGCACCCCAGTGTTCATTGCAGAACTATTTACAATAGCCAGGTCATGAAAGCAACCTAAATGCCCATCGACAGATGAATGGAAAAAGAAGATGTGGTACATATATACAATGGAATATTACTCAGCCATAGAAAGGAATGAAGTTGGGTCATTTGTAGAGACGTGGATGGATCTAGAGACTGTCATACAGAGTGAAGTAAGTCAGAAAGAGAAGGACAAATATCGTATATTAACAGATATATGTGGAACCTAGAAAAATTGTACAGGTGAACTGGTTTGCAGGACAGAAATTGAGACACAGATGTAGAGAACAAACCTGTGGACACTAAAGGGGGAAAGCCATGGGGGTGGGGTGGGGATGGTGGTGTGCTGAATTTGGCGATTGGGATTGACATATATACACTGATGTATATAAAATGGATGACTAATAAGAATCTGCTGTATAAAAAAATAAAATTCAAAAAAAAGAAAGAAAGAAAGGAGTCACACTCATAGGAACTGAGTAGAAAAGTGTTTGCCAGGGCAGGGGCTGGGAGGCTGGGGAATAGATATAGGTTAGTAAAAGGGTATAAACTAAAAAAAACAAAAGAAAAACAAAACAAATCAAAAAAACAACTTGATGTTCTGCATGAGCCTCAGTTTTCTTTTGGACTGAGGTGGTTATGCATTAATACACTGAAATAAGAGATATGGTGGGAAAGAGCTCTGATAGAGTTGTGTAGGTTGCTATGGAGAGAAGGGATGCCCAGCCCAGCCTGGGGAGGGCCGTTGTCAAGGAAGCCATCCTGGAGGAAAGTTCAGCATCATGCTTGGTACATAATAAGGCCCTTAGTAACTGTTGGTACAATGAGAGTTAGCATTTGAAGGAGAAGTTGGCTGAGAGGAAAATGAGTAAGTAAATTTAGCAGAGAGAATAGTACTTATAGAGAGGCTGGAGTGAGGAGAGAGCATCACGATTTGAGGAACTATTGTGGGATTATGGTATAATGGGAATAAAGGGTAGGAGAGAGGACAGGTGACGAGGGTGGAGGCCATATCACAAAGAGCCCTGTAGAGCTCGCTAAGGGTTTACTTGTTTCTATATTGTTTATTTATTTTGAAGGCAACACTGAAGGTGAGGAATATGGGAGAAGGGGCAGATTTTGGCAGAAACAGACATTAGTGATTCCCGTTTTGGTTATGTTGAGGTGCGGCGTTTGCAAGACCCTGGCTTGAGATGTCCAGTAGGGAGTTGCGGAGGTGGCCTCAGAGCTCAGTAGCCAGGGCTGGATTGGTAAGTCATCCGTGCACAGCCGTGGTGCAGATGCACTCACCAGACACCTTCCCTCACCTGACTGCTGTCCCTTCAACTCTATAAGCACTTTTCTTTTCCTACATTCATGACATTTGTCTCAGTTTACCTTGAGCTACAGACTTGTATATTCATCTGCCTAGTCAACATCTCAATTAGATGTCTACTGGGTATCTCAAACTTAATGTGTCCAAAACAGAATCATTGATTTCCCCTTCCCCTACTGGAGCATTCGTTTTCTCAGTGTGGGACACCGCCTTCTATTCTACCCATTTATTCCTAACTCCACAGTCAGTCTCAGTCTTACCGTTTCCCTTACTGTCCGTATCCACTCCGGCCCCTCACCCTAGCCACCCTTGCCTGTATTCCTGAAATAGACTTGTAGCTTATACTTATGCTTCCACTCTGGCCTCTCTGCATCAATCAATCCCCTCTCAGTAGCCCAGGAACTTTCTAAAGTAGAGAACAGATCAATGTGTGAGGTGTCAAACCCTTTGATGGCTTCCCATTGCACCCGGAATAAATGGAGTCTCTTCCCCACGGGGTTCACAAGGTCCTCCATGATCTGGCCTCCATCTCTCTATGCTCTACTCTCTCCTTTGTTCACTTCCCTCAAGCCACTGTGGCCTCATTGCTTTTCTCTAGAACTTTCCCTGGTTCCCATCTTACCCTTTTCTTCCTTCAGCTTGGAACACGCTTTACCAGATCTTCCCTCAGCTACCTTTTCCCCACCACTCAGGTCTTAACTCAGATCTCTCAGAAGTTTTCCTTGACTCTCCGAGCCGAAGAAACCCTCCAGCCTCTCTACCATATTATCCTGTTTTATCTGCTCAGCACTTATCAGTACTTGAAATGATCTTGTTTACTCGTGTAGGTACTTTTTGCCATCTCCCCACGCTGGAGCGTACGATCCTAGAGGGCAGGGACTGGGATTGTACTTGGACCACATAATCCCAGTATCTAGTGCCCAGTACCTGGCACATAATAATTGCTCAGTACATTTTGTTTAATGCCTTGGCTTTGCACTGCAGTTCCTTGCTTAGCTCAACTTTCCTGCTAGATTCTATGCTCCTTGAGGGTACGGGAGTTACGTCTTTGAATTCTGTACAGCTAATGCCAGCAATAAATGTCAGTAACAGATTTCTCTGGGAACTCTAGAAAATGATTCTTGGCGTGAAAAGGCTTTCTTAGAACCTATGAGGTTCTATTAATGAGAATATTATAGGTTATATCCTCAGTGATCCAAGCTCTCAGCAAGTTGTATAGGAAAAAAGGAGAAAACCACGTACCCGCTGTGAGACATGCACTGTGCCCTCTGCCCTGTCATGGCAGCCGTATGTGGTAACTATTTTAACCTATTTTTCAGATGAGAGCTCAGAGCTCAGAGACATTGATACATTTGCCTCATATCACACGGCTGGTTTAGGGGTAGCCAGAGCGGAGGGCTCAACTCCAAATGATCAAGTTCCCAAGCCTGTACCCTCTCTGCTGCATCCCTGGTCTTCAGGCTGGACCAGGTCACTGGAAGAAAAGTCCAGGGAAGGCTGGGTTGGGGAAGAACCTTTTCATGGAGGGTTTGCACTGAGAGTTTGGTGGGTGGTGTCTCTAACTGCAGGCTAATTCTGTCCCTCCAGGGTTTTACTCTTCCTCTTAGTGAACTGGGAGGGATTCTAACCTGTGGTAGCAAATCCCACCTTTTGAAATAATGGGGCAAGTGATGGCTTGAGTTGTAGGTGTCTGAACTGATGGGAACAAGCAGCAAAAAAAACAGAAAAGAGGGCTGTCTGCCTCTGGAAGCTGCCTACTGAGAACACACATGATCATCCCCAATTCAGTCCTGCTTACTCAGGCCATGCCACTGGCCCTGACTTTCAGTTGGACAGTTTTCCTTCTTGCCTAGGAAAATTTGAGGGTTAGCCAAATATCTCCTGAAAATAAAGGCTTGCTAAGGAGGGAATGAAGTTATGATACAGCAAAGTTCAACATCAGTCCTTATCTATGACTCTGTGGTGCTCTATTTTGCTTGCTGGGTGAGGTGGAGCCTTAACCTTGGGAACTAGTGCTGCAAGCTTTAGACCTAACTGATCTGACTTTGATTATCAAAATTGAGGTATGTGGTCATTTTGCTCTCCTAGACAGGAGATCAACTAACCAGAGCTGAACGGTAGAGTGGGTACCTGTAAGTCAAGCCAGGATTCTCTGGGAGCAGCCTTCATTCCACTTCAGCCCTTGCACGAATGCACTGGACCTTTGAACGACGCGGTGGTTAGGGGCGCCGACACCCCCCCCCCCAAATTGGGCTATAACTGTACAGCCCGCCCTCTATGTCTGTTGTTCCGTCTCTGTGGATTCAACCAGCCTCGGATTGACTAGTACTGTAGTATGTATTTATTGAAAAATAATCCCCACTTAAGTGGACCTGCAAAAGTTCAAAGCTGTATTGTTCAAGGGTCAACTGTACCCAGTTGAAATCTCCAAATGCCATACCCAGTTCAGCATGGCCAAAATGGCCCTTCCCTGAAAAAGATTTCAGAGCATCCTCTATCACGGCCGTAGCAGAACCTCAGAAAGGGCTTCTAGTTGTGCAATGCGTGGCCTCCACTCCCCAGGTAACTGAATCCGTTGACCATCTGTATCCTGTTATTTGATGCTGAAGCCTTAAATGTTGGAAAATGTTAATGAAAGACAGTCATTGACAAGACAGGGTTTGTTATAGTTAATATTAAGTCACGACAATAGAGATTACATACATATGCTCTGAAAGCCATTCTTCTTTGGTTGTAATACATCACAGTGGCATATAAAAAGTGTGTTTGATAGACAGTTTATCCAACTTTCCACTATAGCTTGGTTGCAGGATTAATTAAAATGAATAAAAAGTGGGCTGTTTCCTGGAGAAAACATGACAAAGATAAAGATTTAATTTTCTTGTATGAAAATAATTGTGCACATCTGGGGAATAAGGAAACAAACCATGTTCATTTAAAAATAGTACTCTACTGTGATCTTCACAACAGTCTCATCAGTACAGCTCCCTGAATGTTTCTGTTTTAACATCATGATGCCATTTTAACTTTTATATGAAATGAGATTCTGGATATAAAAGTTAATGAGTGTGATGTGAATAGCTGGATTTAATGTTGCATTCAGTAGGAAATGTGGTGCCTTACTAAATCTCTACACATCATTCCTCCTTTTGTCCATTGATTTATAGTGGCTCTCTCAGAGTTATGGCTTCCATATACTACTCTTCCTAGATATTAAAGATTGTTGCTCTCCAGCAGTCATCATAGGAAGGATTAGGTATCTCATTTTCTCAGTAAGATTTATACCGCCTCAAACTTTAACAAGTATAAATGCATAAAAATTACTTTTTACACTACAAATGTGATGATACTGTTTGGTTAGATATTTTGAGGGTAAAAATAATAATGACTAACTTTGGGTTCCCCTTGAGCATTGACTCAATGACAATCTGGTAGGAAATATTTAATTATTACAATCTAGTTCATTAAACAGGGATTACCCATATTCATTTTAAAAATGCACAGGAAAGCACAAGATGACACTAGGATATCTTGAATCAAAAAGCAAGGATTGGCTCTAAATCCAGTGGGATCATTGCAAAGGATACAAAATCCAGATTGAAATGGCTTCCACTGGGATACTCCCTGCAACCAAAACAGTAATGACAGTAATAGTTTAGGATACATTGAATTAATTTTTAAAAATCCTTAAGTTTGGGCTTCCTGGTGACGCAAGGGGTTGAGAGCCCCCCTGCCGATGCAGGGGACACGGGTTCGTGTCCCGGTCCGGGAAGATCCCACATGCCGCGGAGCGGCTGGGCCCGTGAGCCATGGCCGCTGAGCCTGCGTGTCTGGAG
>NW_006784879.1:56125-61414 GCF_000442215.2 Lipotes vexillifer | reverse complement strand
CCCAAAAAAAAAAAAAAAAAAAAAAAAAAATCCTTAAGTCCATAGTAATACTGAGAAAATAAAAGAGAGAGGATGGTACAGAAGATTTAAAAAAGGGAAATTTGATCCTTACAGAGGAACAGCACCTAATAAAATGCGGGAATAATGATAGAATTAGAAAGTGACAGTTTTGTAGCTCTCTTATATTCATTCATTCAGGCAAGGATTGTCAGTGGTTTACAAATGGGCTCATCTGCATAAACTGAAAGTATCACCTCACAAAATTATTATTATCAAGAAACAAGGTACCTTTACAAATTACCAAGGGACAAGGTACCTTTCCTGTGAAGCAATTGGGAGGTTCCTGCCCTATTGATCAAATTTAGTGTCACCAGGAATGGAACAACTTTATCTGGGTGCCACCTGCTGTGATTCAGTTGTTTACATCATCACCCGTTTGGCATTTGTGCTAAAACTAGTTCACCTGAATCTAATTATGGGCGACAGACAAATATAGAATGTGGGAGAGTCTGTGAAACAATTGGCCTGAATTCTTCACGAAAGTCAGTATCATGAAAAAGAAAGGCAGGATTGGGGGTGGGGGAAGGCGGGTTTGCTAGATAAAAAACATGAGAGAAACATAACCATATATCGTGGGTGAATTCTCCATTAGATCCTGCATCTAAAAGGGGCAGGGGGAGTGTTGTAAGACATGTGAGGGACAATTGGGACAATTTGAATGTGGACCATGGTATGTACATACATACTATGTAATTGCTATTAATTTTGTTAGGTGTATGGTTGTGTAGGAGAATATACTTCTTGGGATATTCACGCAGAAGTATTTAAAGGTGAAATGTCAGGATGTCAACAACTTTTAAATGGTTCAATCAAAAATTTGTGTGTTTGTGATAAAAAGAGAAAATGGAGGAAATAATGTGACAAAATGTTACAGAATCCACGTGAAGAGTGTACCTGTATTTATTATACTATTTTTGTGGTAAATTTGAAAATGTTAAGAATAGTTGGGTAGCAAAGACTAGGTGTACGTATTTGAAGTTAAAGAAGTGGACACCAATCCATGAACCACTAGGGTCCATTAGGAAGTTTTTTATCAATCTAACATGAAATGGGAAAAATAAGGACAACAGAGAAAAACTTTACATGAATGTAAATGTATCTAATTTAAAGGCCTGTTCTTTATAATAGATTGCACCCTTCTATCTTTGTGCCTAAATTCCCTTTATGGAAGTGATGGTAGTAGTAGTGACAGATGTTCTCTTTTAAACAAGTCTATAAACTCCAAGTGCGGGGGGAGCACTGGGTTAAAACAGTGGGTCAGTTCACTCATTCATTCACCAGTTATTGAATGCCCACTACTTGCCAGGCTTTCTCCAGGCTGCGGGGATTTAGAGGTGAGCAAGACAGAATCCTGGCTTATCCTTTCCACCCAAAGACTTTCACTTTGTTTCCCCCAAGGATGCTTGTGGCCACAAGGGTAGGGAGGAGTCACTTAAAGGGAACCTCCTGAGTCAACCTCTAGGTGTTTTCCTATTTCAGCCAAGTTAATTCCATTTCACTCTTCTGTATTTTTTTTTTTTTTGCGGTACGCAGGCCTCTCACTGTTGTGGTCTTTCCCGTTGCGGAGCACAGGCTCCGGATGTGCAGGCTCAGCGGCCGTGGCTCACGGGCCCAGCCGCTCCGCGGCATGTGGGATCTTCCTAGACCGGGACACGGACCCGCGTCCCCTGCATCGGCAGGCGGACTCTCAACCACTGCGCTATCAGGGAAGCCCCCCACCCTTCTGTATTTTTGAGACACTGTTTAACATGTTTCAAAAAGAATTCTGCCATATATTAAAAAGAAAGAAAACTTGGAAAAAATCACTTTTTTTGTGTGTGCTAAAGGATCCCATAATAAATGTCTTTGGCTATTAACTTGTAAAAAGAGTTTATCTCTGCAAAAGTTTTAAAAAGTGAGTATACTTGACTAGGCAACTATCCATAGTTGAAATCCTCATAGATGTGATGCTGTTTCTGCCCATGGAAGCTGAGGGAGTGCCGATGAGGTGGGAGCCAAAAGGCACCTCTGCAGTCTTTGGGCAGATTTGCCTAAATTGCTGTGCTTGGTGGTAAACTCCCTCATTTGCTCTTTTTTTTTTTTTTTAACTAAATGGCTTTTCTTCCTCACCCAGTCTGGGCCAGTTCTTGAACACCAATTCGCTATCTCCATGTTCTTGTTGAAATGAATTACTAAAGTGGCCGGCAAAACATTTACATTGTTTTGTTAGAGTGAATCCTATCCAGGTTCATGATAAATTTTTTTACTCCCTCAAATGTGAGTTTTGTGGTAAAGAAAATGAAAAAGTTAGAAGCGGTACCAAGTTCTTGTTTTAATTTGGCTTCTTGGGCTCCTAAATGTTGAGATGGCAGCTATTTTTTAAATTATTATTATTGATTTTTAATTATTATTGTTTTAACTGAAGTATAGTTGATTTGCAGTATCATGTTAGTTTCAGGTGTACAGCATAGTGACTCAGTATTTTTGCAGATTATATTCCATTGTAGGTCATTACAAGATAATGGGTATAATTCCCTGTGCCATACTGTAGATCCTTGTTGCGTATCTATTTTGTATATAGTAGTTTGTATCTGTTAATCACGTACCCCTAATCTGTCCCTCCCCCACTTCCCTCTCCCCTTTAGTAACCACAAGTTTGTTTTCTATGTCTGTGAGTCTGTTTTAGTTTGGATATACATTCACTTGTATTATTTTTTAAATTCCATGTTTAAGTGATATCACATAGTATTTGTCTTTTTCTGTCTGATTTATTTCATTATACTGTTCTCTAGGTCCATTCGTGTTGCTGCAGATGGCAATATTTCATTCCTTTTTATGGCTGAGTAATATTCCACGTGTATACATATCACTCAATCCACTCATCTGTTGATGGGCACTTGGGTTGCTTCCACGTCTTGGCTATTGTAAATAATGTTGCTCTCAACTTGGGGGTACATGTGTCTTTTTGAATTGGTGTTTTCGGTTTTTTCCAGGATAAATGCCCAAGAGTGGAATTGCTGTATCATATGGTAGTTCTATTTGTAGTTTTCTAAGAAACCTCCACACTGTTTTCCACAGAGGCTGCACCAATTTATATTCCCACCGACAGTGTTGGTTTCCTTTTCTCCACACCTTCTCCAACATTTGTTCTTTGTAGACTTTTTGATGATAGCCATTCTGACCGGTGTGAGGTGATACCACATCATGGTTTTTATTTGCATTTCTCTAGTAATTAGTGATGTTGAGCATCTTTTCATGTGCCTGTTAGTGAGATGGCAGTTATTCTTGACGCTTCCTGCAATAATAACACTTGTAAAACTAGTGGACTGGTTTACTGCACTTGCAAAACTAGTTACTGGTACATGTAACCCTGAGTTGCTTTAAGAATCTTTAAAGTTTCTTCACATATTTTACAGTCAGTCAGGTTCCACCTGATGATCAAATTTGTCCCTTTTCATGACCCATCAAGAGGTGGCCACAGTGGTGGTGGCATATGGTCCTGCAGATGAGCTTCTACTGGGGTGTCTGCAGAGTAAGTCCAGGCAATCAGTCAGCACCAAGTGACCTGAGTGATGCCTTTAAGTAGTCCTAAATAAGCTTTTTGGAGAGTTCCTACAAAATTACAAAAAAAGCACACCAAAAAAATGTCAAACACCTGTGTCCCCACCACCTGAACAAACAACATGTTAGCATATTTGTCGTACCAGCGTGTTTTTTTGATACCAGAATATGAACTCTAGGAATGCAGGGACCTCATCTGTCTTCTTCACTGCTATACCCACGCCCCTTCTCCAAGAGTTCCCAGTGCACAGTAGGTGCTCAGTAATATTTGTTGAATCTCAAATAATATGAAACATCATTGATAAAATTATAGCCTCATTTGACCTCTCCTGACAGCCTCACTCTTCCCCCCCTTTCCTCAGAAGTACCACTGTCGGCAATTTTGGATGCTTTCTGTTTATTTTGTATGTTCCAAACATAATGTATTCATAACAGTATATAGTATTGTTTTGTATGTTTTAAAATTTACATAAATGGCATCATACCACGTGTATCTTTCTGAAACTTGCTCTTTTCACTCAGTAATACCTTTTGAGATTTTTCATGTTGCTATACATAAAGTTTTTTCTCCTTTTAACTGCTCTCCCGTCATTTGAATATACTTCATTTTAGTTAACCATTCCTGTGTTTAATAGGCTTTTAGATTGTTCCCAGATTCTTGCCATTATAAAGCTACTAATAAATGCTTCCTCTCCCCTCAGTTTTTCTCCTTGGGAACAGCAAAATGAAAAACTGATAATATTACTAATGCTCAGAATCGCTGCCAGTCGTCGAAACACTGTGGGGCCATTGACTGGCACTATACGCCAGGCTCTGAGCTAATCCTCACAACAGTTTATTTTACAAATTAGAAAACTAGGCCTGACTTTACAAAAACATTGGCCAAAGTTCCACAACCCCTTAACTGATTCGAGCTCAGTTCTCGGATGCCAAAACCTTGAGCATGGGACATACTCTCGGGAGAGGATGAGCTCTCTATACTCACTAGTCCTTCCCTTGCCCTGATGGGGAGACACTGAAGTCAGTATAGGTAAATGAGTTCCAAAAAGTGTGCTGAAGGAGTAGAGAACTAGTGATGTTGATTCCTTTGAAAAGTTGAAATGTCTGTTGCCATGGATTCCCTCTTCATAGGAACATGTTTTTGCTTGCCTGTCATTTTAGGAGTTGAACCAACTGAAAGTTTCCTTACCTTCACTAATAATGACCTTTAGGTGGATAATTGGGACAGAGTACTTGTCATGTTGAATTAACCTTTCACAAAGAGAAAGTCTAAAATTATCTGTGGGACTTAACCATCAGCTATAACTCTCGCATGTATGTATCCATAGTCACACCTTTAAGGAAGCTTCTGAGGGGATGTATAGTTAAGACAGGGGCAAGAGTCTTTATTTCGGGCCATTCAGGAATATTTGAAAACACATTTGTGTTTTTTTTCCTTTCATTCGGCAAAGCTGTTTTCAATCTAATTTAAGGTATCATAAAATGAGGTGGGCTTCCCTGGTGGTGCAGTGGTTGAGAGTCCGCCTGCCGATGCAGGGGACACGGGTTCGTGCCCTGGTCTGGGAAGATCCCACGTGCCGTGGAGCAGCTAGGCCCGTGAACCATGGCCGCTGAGCCTGCGCGTCCGGAGCCTGTGCTCCGCAACGGGAGAGGCCACAACAGTGAGAGGCCCGCGTACCGCAAAAAAAA
>NW_006784879.1:44753-56011 GCF_000442215.2 Lipotes vexillifer | reverse complement strand
GAGAGGCCCGCGTACCGAAAAAAAAAAAAAAAAAAAAGAAAAAAGAAAAAAATGAGGTGTATTCGAAGAAAATTGCCTAATGAAATAAGAAATTAGAAGTCTGTGGATTGAGACTTTTTCAGGACCTTGCTGATGGAAACCTTTCTGATAAGCAAATAATGCCAAGGATGATCATAATGATGGTGGTGATGGTTATGGGAAGCCTTTTACTTGTGTGCCACCCACCGGTTTAGTCACAAACTGAGAAGCCTTGTATTTTCATCCTGCTGTATATTGAGAAGAATTGACACACACAAAATAAGGAACTTGAAGGAAAAAAGTCAGCCCCAGGTAGATGGAGTAGGTGGCCTTCCTCAGAGTGTGTTTTCAGGAAGTTTGGAAAAGATGCCCCCCCCCCCATCTTCACAAAGATCTGACATTCTACAATGGGACTTTTTTGGTTTTGTTATGCTTTTAAAAATTCTTTTATAAATGTTCAGAATATTAACATGCCCTAACAACTGTTAATAATGGTGACCAATGAGGTTTTAAAAATTCTTTAATTAGAGATTTAATGTGAAATATAAGGTGACCTAAATTCCCACTAAGGTATAAGGTACTATCAATGTTAATGACACTATAGGTAGGTAACTGTGGTAGGTCCTGGTATCAGATCCTTGCTTGAAATGCTCTGATGACTGAGGGGGAGAGAGAACTCAAAGCTGCTGCTACAGTGGGGAGGACAGAATGATGTAAAGACCCCCAGAAGGGACGCTTACAAGTGCCCAAAGACATATTGTCCCCACTTAGTTGCTGGGACTAGCCCTCTGGCCCAAGAACCAACACCTCCATGGAGTTTGCTAATGTCTATCCAGTGTTCTGTCTACTATGTGCCTTTGGAGCTGATGACATCTCCATCTCCCAAGTGGGATTAATACCTTACGGGGTTGGTAGATGGCATTTTGCACGCACTTAGCAGAAGAGGTAATACCTCTTAAGAGTTTCTGCAGTTTTCTAGCTGTAATTGTGCTTCTGCTTAAGAAAAGCTAGGTTGGATGCCTTAAGCTAATAATAGTTTGGCCTCATTCTTGCCTCATTCCTTTGCTATGAAGGCTTTTTATGTAGCTTTTCTGTTTATTTGTGTATGGTGTCTCTCCCTCCCCATTTCTTGTAATGCTGTTGCTTTATTTCTCTTCCATTCAAAATTTTTTTTCCTTTCTTTTTGCTGCATGGAGACTCTCTGCTGTACAAGTGTAAGTATTTTTTGGTGGCTCTGCAGATTCTGGCTGTACTAGTTTACATCCTTGTGCTCCATTTGCTTCTGTGCTGCCTGGCTGATCTCCCAGGAGGCTGTAGTGTCGTCATCCGTCTTGGATCCTGAATAAAATAGGCAGCAATTTAGAGACAAGATTGAACTTTACAAGATGGTTCAGCTTAGCAAAACATGCAATGAATTTAAAATATTCCCAGCCATGTGCCTGAAAGCAAGCAGAGTGTTGATGAAGAGGGTATAAACATTCAAGAGGAGAAAAGTGCTTCTTCCATTCATGTTTAAAAAAAAAAGACATGATTACTTAAACTTCCAAGGTTTTTAATTTCTGATTCTTGTCATATTACTTGTTTCCCAGAGTTGTAGAAGACTGGCATCGTAATACCTTCTTGTATTAGAAGGTTTTTACTAATCTGCTTTCCAACTGTTTCTGTTTTCTTTTTTTTTTTTTTAACGTCAAGGAAAAGAAAAGTAATTAAGGATTCTTGAGCTTTGGAGTGAGGGTGTTGTTTATTATTCTTTGCACAAACTTGGTAAAATGAACGAGGAAACTACTCCCTCCTATTTTTCTGGTGATAGAAACAATTTAACTCTCATTAAAAAAAAAATTAGTATGTCTAACAATTATGTGTTAAAAATGAGTTTAACAGGAAAAATACGTTGTGTTGTTTATAAGGTTCTAACATTAGTCCTTAACTTATGGTAAAAGTGGATATGTATCACTATTGAGCTACATGGAGAATAGTTATAAATCCATTATAAAAACTGGATCAAACGAGTAAGATTTCCAAGCAGTGTAGACATTGTGCTGCTTTTGGATGCTTAGAGAATAGAGCCATGCATTTCATTCACTGTCTGCCACTATGGGGATTTACTGATGTTTGTGATATCAGAATAAGTCTATGTTTAGAGTTTTCCTTCTAAAGTTATATTTTAAAGGGTTTAACACATTGTTCCTCATATTTCCTGAGGATGGGAATATTGAAAATTACTTACTACTCATAAAATGCACTTTTAAAGACAAAGTAATTTTGTGTAGGCCTGAAGTAATAGTTGGCAATGTTAATCATACATCGATTTGTGAAGGGTCCCTTTGGCATGTGTCCCTCTTCTGCTTCCATTGCTGACCCCCTTCATCTGTTGGGCACTTTGTGATTTCTCTGATCAGAAAATACTTAGGCATTGACAAATGTCCAGGAAGAGTAAACAAGGACTAAGACATAGTGTGAGAAAATTAACCCTTTCATTTTGGTTCAAAAAGGGAAGAGAGTAAATGTAAATCTGGACGGTAAAGCCAGATTTTTTTTTTTCCAGGATTCAATTCATCTAACCAACAGGTGTGAGAAGGGGGAAGAGAGTGCGTAGAAACCATCTTTCTAGAGAAACGTACAGTATGTGTTCCTAAATGTACACATAGGTGGATAATCGTATCATTCTTACATTTCCTCTTGCTTTAGATTTATATGTAATCAAATCATAAGAATGAGCCAATAAGATTGAGCAAGTCCACACTGTCTGTAAAACTGTTAGGGAAGAAACAATTGTAAAGAAAAGAAAGAAAACTATGAAGAAATAAAATTCACTTTTTTTCTCCATTGTTATACTTAAATCATGTTTATTCTTTCTCATGAAAGAAAGAGATTGTAAAACAGTTCATCCATCGAAAGAAATGTATAAAATCAGGTTGCGTTCTTAACACCAGTTGTAGAAACCAGCCTGATTGCAAGCTCTTACCATTATTTTAGCAAAAGGCCGTTGGCCCTGTTCAAACATGGCAAAACTTCAGAATTCACAGATATGTCAGACACAGAGAGAGAGTTTTATGCAGAATGCAACTGGAAGTTATATGCTCTTGTAAAGAGCATATGAAATGAAAGAAAGCAATGAAAATGCATTAGAATGCATCTTTCTGATATTCAAATTTTGTGTACTAGGTTTTGAGGCATTAGAAAGCTAGACCAAGAAAGGCAAACTGGTTTCCCTTTGATTACTGTCATCCATCAAAAATCCTGATGATTTTGTATGTTTCTCAATGTGTCTGTAAAATTAGATTGAGCGGAATGATCCATTTACAGTTGGGCATCAGTTTGTAAATGAGTTTCTATTTTTTATATATGTTATATATATTCTCTTATATGTAATTCTATATGTATTTCTTTTTATATATTTAAAAATTATAATATAGTTGAAATGTCATTATTGTCATATGTTTTAACATGTATTTGGTATTCATTATAAAGGCTAAATAGGGAAGCTTGACCCAGATTATTTTTGCCCACAAACGCTTTTTCTTATAAAATCTAATGAGGAGTGACAGGAAAGAATTTTGGAAGACATCTTCATTCTGTGCATTTGTAAACTTCTTTCCTATTTATCTGTGACTCTCTAAATGAATTGGCTGGAAATTATATCCCAGGCTACTTCTTAATCCTTTTTACCTATCAAGGTTGTGCACAAGGTGGATACAATACTGAAGGAGTTTTTATGACCAAACACAGCTTATATTTTGATAGTTTGTGTCTCCTTGAAAATTATTTTTAGAGGTTTCACTTATGAATAGACCAGTCACACCACCTTCAACCAACTGTAAGGCCTGTTTTGGGGAGAACTGTCTTGAAACTGGATTCATTTCCAGCTGCACTGGATTGGTTGTATTTTTATTGAACCTGCAAAGCCCGATGCTTTATAAAAAGATTTTCCTCTGATTGTCTGCCTTTAAAAAACCTTGAAAGAACCAAATCAGCAAGTTTCATTATGTTCAGGAAGACCAGTCTGGATTTAAATTCTATTGTTCACCATTTTTAATCTCCTTTTTCTCTCAATAATAAATAGCAAACGGATATTATTGTTAAAAATGACATAAGATTGTCAAAACTGTAAAGCTGTTTGCTTTAAAGGTCAATATGAAACAATTTATTCTTTGAACCTTGTTATCAACCTGTGGATTTTCTTTTTTTTTTTTTTGAGAAAGCTTTAGATGACAACCTATTAAGTGAAATGAAAGTCTACAAACTAAGTTCTTTCAGTTATGTTATATCTTAGTTTACACGAATACCAGTTTCCAGTGTCAAAGCAGTTAACACCCCTAAAATCCATCCGTTTATTGATCACAAGTGGTGAGGCAGGAGGGATGCTGGGCTGACCTTAATAACTGGCTCTGTCCCTGGCCCTGCTCCTCTTGACTTGAGTGGTAGTCCTTATCATCTCCATGACTCAGTTTCTTCCTTGCAATTTGTGGAGGTGATGACAAAGGTCCCCTCCAGCTTTGACACGAGTTATCGTGTTGAGGGAGAAGCTAATGTCTTCCTTAACGTTTGACTTAACATAATCACCAGTTGACACCAGTGCTAGAAAAATGCTCTAAGAAGTTGTGGCCATGGTTTGGGTTTTGGTCTCCTTTTTTAAAAGGAAAAGAAGGATCAAAGATGTCTTACTGAGAAGGGACAGCAGATAGACTTCTAAATCATGGCAACTTTTTCTTTGGTCTTTGGTCTATGGTCTTTGCTCATAATGTAAAGATCAAAATTTTTGTGGCACAAATGTGAAACAAAACAGTTAAACTGGGCTTCCCTGGTGGCGCAGTGGTTGAGAGTCCGCCTGCCGATGCAGGGGACACGGGTTTGTGCCCCGGTCCGGGAGGATCCCGCATGCCGCGGAGCTGCTGGGCCCGTGAACCATGGCCGCTGAGCCTGCGCGCCCGGAGCCTGTGCTCCGCAACGGGAGCGGCCACAGCGGTGAGAGGCCCGCGTGCCGCAAAAAAACAAAACAAAACAAAACAAACAGTTAAACTGCTTAAATCATTAAGATGACAAAGAGTTTGGTGTTGCTTATATTGACGTTGCTGTGATAATGAACAGTGAGTAATTGTGTTTTCAATTTTTAGCGACTGATTTTTACAGTCTTTCATCCTTATTCCTTATATCTGTTTTAACATCCTCGTGTGCAGGTTAGAATTAAATCCTATATCGTTCATTGTTCCTTTCAGCTATAAAAATAGAATTTAACTGAATAGGGCTAGGGGAAAGAAGTTGGCTGTATCATTTGAGAAAGTGGTAAACATTTAGAAATGTCTTGGCTTAGCCCCTTCAGTCTGGCTGTCAGATGTTACTAACCATCCTCTGAAGATGTAAATACTGAGCGTAAAACAATTGATCCCAAATATTAGCCCCCCCGCAACAATGTTTCTAAACTTTGAAAGTTAAGTTTTCTGGGAATACCTGTCTAAGTACTTTCTTTATTTTATTGCTAGATGACTCCTAAATCCAAAAGGAAGACTATCCATAGCCGAATGCTGCGGCCTGTTTCCAGGGCATTTGGTAAGTGAGTATTTTGCTCATGCCAGTCATTTCCTTATAACTGTGAAACACCCCTCAGCAAAGAATCTCGGACCACTTCAAGGATATTTCTTAGGGATGCTCTAAGTGAGTAAATATTGAGAAAGAGAATTAAGTGATTTGTGAATGAGTGTTTGCTATTCAGTGATAGACTTAAAATTACTTTTAGGAACTTTTTTATCCATCTCTATGCAGTAAGCTTCAACCTGGGGCTTTGCTTTATTTTAGAAATGGAATTTGACCTTGATAAGGCCCTGGAAGAAGTGCCAATTCACATTGAAGACCCGCCTTTCCCATCCATCAGACAAGAGAAGCAGAGCTCAGGGTTTATCTCTGACTTGCCGTCCGAGGAAGGAAAGAAGCTGGAGCACTTTACCAAGTTAAGACCAAAACGGGCTAAGAAGCAGCAATCCACGCACGCAGCGGTAGGTGGGCTGGAGGGGCCCCGTCTCTCCCTCACCCTGTCCTCCTCCAGGGAAACCTGGAGAGTCTTATAAAAGCGTGTTGCATACCTGAAAGCTTGTAGTTAAGGAGAATAGAACCTCTACGTGTGTGTGATATTCACATAAAATGTCTCATTTGGTGCTCAACAATTTCGGAAAAGACAACACTGTAAGGTTTTCAACTCTTTAGAACAGAGTTGCCCCTTGGAAGTTGTTAGAAAAATACCAGTCACGTGGGTGAGATAAAAAGGCTACATCTAATAGGATTTTATAGTGTCCGGGTGTGAAAAGATGGAGAATAAGTATCAAAGAATTGATTAAAAATTGTTTGCATTTGATTTTGGACTCTGCACCCATATACTCCCCCACCTCTGTGTCCTGACCTGCTGTGGTGCCCTGGCTTTTGATAATCCACAAGCTGAGTGGTGGAGGAGAGGCCGTACCTGGGAGAACCATGCAGGCAGCATGCTTCTCAGCATCCTGCTCTCTACTCAGGAGAGGACTGAACTGTCTGCGCTAAGGAACCTTAATGCAACTGACCCCATGTCTCTCTTTGGTTAGTGTCTTTTCTCTCCTTTGCAGTCAGGCTTCTTGAAAGAGTTTGTCTTTGCCTGTGGTCTTTCTCCCTCACCTTCCTGTCACTCTGCAGCCCACCAAAATCTTCATTCTTTACCTACCCACCTCTGAAACTACCCTGCCAAGGTCACTCCTAACCTAATCCTGTGGACACGTGTCAGCTGTCAGCCTACTTGACATCTCAGCAGTTACTTGACCCAGAAAGCTCCATCCTCTGTGGGCCCCTGAGTCATCACTCTCTTTTCTTTCCCGTTCACCTCTCCAGCGATGCCTGTTCAGTTTTCCTCTGCCTGGCCTTTGAGTGTATTATTTGTCTCGGTGATGTCATCTAAACCTGTGGTTTCCATTTCCCTGTTGTTGACTCCTGCCTCCTCTGCTGAGCTCCATATGCAGATATTCACCTGCCTCCTGAACTTTAAAGCCCCGGAGCACCTCAGGTTCAACAAATTCAAAACTGGGAGCCTATCTTTCTCTATAAACCTGCCCTGCTCCACAAGGAGCATCACCAGTCAACAAGCTAGAAACCTGGATATGATCCCCAATACCAGCCCCCACTGCCGTCCCTGTTTGCTCTTCACCTTCTGCCTTCCTCCTCCTCATCCCTGCATCCCTCACTCTCATCCTGTTTCAGGCCTCCAGTGATGCAGCCTTTCTGTCATTGCTTCCTCTCTCCCCCCCGCCCCCACCCCTCCATCCTCCTACCCTTAGCTCCTAGGTGGATAACTACTCATTTTGCAGACCTCCACTGAGGCAAGACTTCTCCCAGGAAGCCCTCCCTGTCTCTACCTCTGTTCTCCCACATGGCTGGGGGTGCACGGCTCCAGGGAAGGTTGTTCTCCCGCACTAGTTGTGCACAGTGCACAGCCTGAGCAACCTTCCGTGGAGGCCCTGCTCCCCCAGTGCCTGGCTTTTACCCTGTTAAAGCCCTCGCTGTACAGTGTTTTCTAAGCACGCTTTCCTCCTTGTGTATAAGCTCTGTGTAGGAAGGTGTATGGTTTATTATCCATGGTTGTATACTGAGCGCTCAGTATGAATTTATTCAATACAATGTAGCAGGCGTTCTATACTCACTGGATGATAGGTGGATGACTGGAGTCATAGATAGATAAAAGTCACAACCAGTTATCTGCATGGTCAGTCATTTGCTCATTCCACATCCAGGTTGGGTGTATTTGGTTGATTTCTCTCATTTGATTCTGAATATCTTGACATGGTTTCAAAAAGACAAAAGAAAACAAATTTTTAGTAAATTGTTTTCTTTTCCAACTTACTTGATTTTAACAGGGTTGGCAAACCCCAGGCTGCTCCATCCTAGGGACTCTGTAGCACAAGGTTATGTCCTAGGATAATGGATTATGGTCCCGGGTCTCAATAGATCTTCCCAGAGGCTTGGTAGCCTGAGAAAAAACGTGCACAGCTTGTTCTCCCTTGGTTTCACAGTGAAAATATGCTGCCGAATGGTTTCACAGAGCTTGTGATTTTCAAAGTGCTCTCACATTGAACACCTCTGTGAAGCTGCCACACGGGCCCCATTGTCTGCATTTTCCAGTGGAGGGTGAGCAGGCTGCAGTATTGAGTAGCAGCAGTCATTTAATATTATCGTTTTGGTTTGGTTTTGGTGGATTGAGTAGCCTTAGTCCACCCTAAATGGATCTTAGCTTTTCTAGAGCTTGTCCTTGACCCCCTAATGCCCCTAATGAGCTTTTCTAGATGTCAGAACTCTCAAAGCCAAGGTATGGAGGCTGTTTTTACTTTCAGCATTTCTAATACCAAATGTGTGGTTTTCTTCCCGCCACACCTGCTAATTCTTCAACTCTGGACAGCAACTGGGTGTCCCACAATTCAATTCAATTCTGACTCCTCAGATGAAGGGCTCAGCGGTACGCTCACTTCAGATACCAGTCTCAGGTCGCCTCCTGTACTTCTGACCGATGGACTTCATGGGAGGTTCCCATGCCCCCCTCCTTAGGTTAGATAATTTGCTAGAATGGCTCAGAATACTCAAGAGGACACTTTACTTACTATTACTGGTTTATTATAAAGGATACTGTCAACTGAAATAAAAGCATGCAATGTGAGAGCTGTGGAGTTTCAGTTTTATTTGGGGACTTCCTGGGGACTATAGCCTGGGAGAGAGCCTCTCCAAAGACACCGAGGAACTGTTCAAAGAGGTGAGGGGCAGGTCAGCATATGTGTGATTTTGGAGAACGGGTATGTGCAGTCAAGCACATATCTTGGTAGAAGGTTGCTGCTGGTCATGGGGCACAGATATCTTAATGATTGTAGTGCTTTTCTAAGTATGGGAAGATGCAAGAAATTGGGTTCATAAAATTTTCTCTTGAAAATATTTAACTATCTGAAGGCCTGTTCTGCCAGTTTTCCCAGAGCACAGAGGGCCTCATTCCTGATCTGGACCCTGAACTCCTTTTGGGTGTGTTGAAGGTTAGCGACTGCAGTGGCTAATGGCTTAATTCTTGTAGAGCGACATGGCAAGCGACAATCTTTAGTTGGCAGTTGTTACCCATACTGACCAACTGCCTATAAATCAAAGGTTCCCACAATCCTTCTTGGGTTTGATGTGTTTGTTATAGCAGCTCACGGAACCCAGACCTTACTTACTGGATTACTAGTTTACAATAAAAGGTTATAACTCAGGAACAGCCAGATGGAGGAGATGCTTAGGGAAGGATATGCGAGAAGGGGCACGGAGCTTCCATGCCCTCTCCCAGCACATCACACTCCCTGCATCTCCACATGTTCGCCAACCCAGAAGCTCTCTGAACCTTGTCCTTTGGGGTTTTAATGGAGGCTTCATTACACAGTCATAATTGAGTAGATCACTGGCCATTGGTGATTGATTGAACTTCTGGGCCCTATCAGCTCCCTCAAGTGCAGGGGGTGGGACTGAAAAATTCAAACCCTCTAATCACGTGGTTGGGTCTCCTGGCTTTCAGCCCCCATTTTTAGGTGGGTTCCAAAGTCACCTCATTAACATAACCAAAACACCTTTATGGCTCTCATTAGTTAGGAAATTCCAAGCATTTAGGAGCTCTGTGCCAGAAATGGGGATGAAGACCAAATATGTATTTCTTACTGTAAATCACTATATCCCAACTATCTGCATAACATAGTTGGGATGCTCTCTCTCCTTTCCTAATCTCTGGAACAGTTTACAAGTATTATAGATTTTCTGTTCCTCTCCCGGGAAGCCACCTGGGCTTGATGTGCTGTCTGTGTGCATGTCATGCTGATATGTCGATTTTTTTAAACTAGGGATTTTATTTCTTTGGTTACAGATCTATTGATGAAAAAGATTAATAGTCAATCTAAGAAAGAAATGGAAAATTTTATTTCAGCCAACCTGAGGATTATAACCCGGGAGACAGTTTTTCTGAAAGCTCTGAGGACTATTCTGCCTGTTAGAGGTCGAAACACAGTTATATAAGTTTTGGAGACAAAGGGTTATACGTCAAATGGTGTACTGACAGTTTACACAATCCAGACCTGCATGAACAAAGTGAGAAGTGGGTCATCCTGACCCCTTACAAGATTAAAAAGGAAGGTTATTACCTAAGGAGGTCTGGTTAAGGCAGAATGCACAATACACTCTAAAGGGGAGGGGGGGAGGGAGGTCCAACGGGCAGAGAAAAATTTTATGTTTAAATTTTTCTCATCTTGCCATAAAATATGAATTTTATTTCATCAGATCTATTCAGATTACCTGATTCTCCTTGACACCACTTTGGTAATTTCTGTTTTTCTAGGATATTGCCCACTTAGTCTAATAGTTCATTTACTTGTCTATAGAATTCTTTTGCATTTTTAATCTCTTCTGTATCAATAGCTGTGTCCCATTTTTCCATTTCTAATATATCTTAATTCCTCTCTCCTAATTTTGCAAGGACTCGTTTACTAGTCTTTTTCAAAGAATTAGCTTTACTAGTCCTCTCAAGTTCATTAATTTTTGCCTTATTTTTTTAAATTATATTTTGTTTCTTTTACTTCCTCTTTGATTCCTTTTTTCCTGGCTTGATTGCTTGGCTCTTAATTTTCCATGTTTCTTACTGTCTAATGTATGCATGTCAAATTTCAAGATTATTCAACTCACTAATTAGCACTCTTCGGTTTCTTTTGCTCAGAGTCCCTAGTGCACCTAATTGTCCTTCCTTCCTGCCCAGCCCCCCAAGCCCCTTACCCCGCTGGTGGAGACATGAGAGATTTGGCAGCTGCCTTGTCAAAATCCAGGTGCACCCCCTACAGTGCTGCCCTGGTGCATTCATCTTAATAATCCAGGAAGAGGAGAACGGAGGGTGGTCTGATTGTCTTTAGTCTTCATAATCACTGGCTTATCTTCTGAGCATTGACAAATTATCCTATTAGCATTTACTTATACACCAGAGGTGTGAAATATACCTTCTTTATTTCTCAGATACCAACAACAGCAATTTCTGATTTTATTTGCAAAAGCCTGCTTCTGAGCACAGGTGCAGTTGGTTCCAACTAGCTCAGGGCTAAGGTTTCTTCTCTCCCTTTCCAATAGGTCCGCTCCCCTTTTGAGTCTGAAATTTATTCTCCTTGACATTAAAGATCAAAATCAAATGGAGGGCTTCCCTGGCGGCGCAGTGGTTGTGAGTCCGCCTGCCGATGCAGGGGACA
>NW_006784879.1:38353-44483 GCF_000442215.2 Lipotes vexillifer | reverse complement strand
GCCCCCCCCACCAAAAAAAAAAAAAAAAAAAAAAAAAAAATCAAATGGAATTTTGAGAACTTCCGATGTCTGTATGTCCTTTCCTTTCCTTTCCTTTCCTTTTGCTGGATAGTGAGCTGAAACAGCATGTGTTTGGCTCTGAACTCTCCTGACAAACCGCATGTCATTTTAGTCTTCAGCTTTTCTGCTGCTCTTCTTACAGGGTGCTGACACCTCTTGCTTTTAACATGCATTTTAAGCTGCATCTCGCTCAAGGTATCCCAGTGATCCTGGACTTCTCTTAATCTCTCTACTCCCAGTCTCTTTATCTCTAAAATGACAGGGTTGGACCCCGGGTGGTGGGTGGAGTCTCTAAGGTCCTGTCCAGCCCTAAAAACCGGCCTGTCCTACAGGACAGGAAACCAGATTGCTTTGTTGAGCCCTGTGTGCCTCCATCTCTGAAATCCATTGATTGTTCTTCATGTCCCCAGAGACCTTTTATGCTAGCTGTGAATTGTTTCAAAGCAGGCAAAAAAGAAAAGGGCTGAAAGGAGAAATTATACTAGTAAAACTTTCTTTTTCCCCTCAAAATGGGAAGAGGAATTTGAGAGGCAGTCTCTGAGGGCAAGCGAGGGTGCCCTGGAAGGAAGCCCCATGTTAGGACCACATGTCCTGGGGTCACATCCTTCTCATCCATCAGTCAGGTGACCTGTGTGGGCACCCCTCACCCTCTGAGCCATGGTTTGATCTACTAACCAAAACCTAGGATAACACTGTCTTTCCTTTGCAGTTCAAAGGGTAGGTGTGAAGATGAAATAGTAAACTATGGAGCACTGTACAAACTTAGGGAGCTATTATTACTGTAGAGATTCCATTCTTTTACAAAAGGAAAAATGACAATCCAAGCAAGTTCTGTGCTACTTTTTTTTTTTTTTTTGGACATTTTTTTGAGGTATAATTGCTTTACAATGGTGTGTTAGTTTCTGCTTTATACCAAAGTGAATCAGTTATACATATACACATGTTCCCATATCTCTTCCCTCTTGCGTCTCCCTCCCTCCCACCCTCCCCATCCCACCCCTTCAGGCGGTCACAAAGCACCGAGCTGATCTCCCTGTGCTATGTGGCTGCTTCCCACTAGCTACCTACCTTACGTTTGGTAGTGTATATATGTCCATGTGTCTCTCTTGCTTTGTGACAGCTCACCCTTCCCCCTACTTTGTCTTTTGTAATTTAAACAGAAGTTACTCAGTGAGCTGCCTTCTCTCCATAACTGAATTGTCGAACTTGGCTGATTCTCTGCTCTCCTGCAATTCACAAGAAAGCCTTGCTCCACTATAAAGCACCATTCAGATGAGAGGTCTCATTGTTTTCATTATTCACATTTCACAGGGTTCTTGGTCTGTTACCTATTGTCTGCTCACTTTTCAGCATTTCACAAATGTGAACTCAAACACACAGCTCATTTTTATAATGGACGTTGCCAGTGAATGATGGTTTAAAGCAAATGATGGGTCTTTTCTTTAAACAGTGCCTGTGCAGACAAGAGCCAGGTTCCCCCAGAGGCAACTTGAGACTTGCAAATCAAGATTACAGGAAGGAACTTTCCCACCACTCTATGGCAAGACAACCTGCTCAGATATCGCAACCACATGGGAACTTGTCCTCTGCCCAACAGAATGGGCAAGATACATGTCCTTTATCAATGGCCCACAACCTATCTGTGTGAAATATTAATACACTATTGCAGACACAAACCAAGCATGTTACCGAGTTCACTATGAGTTGTCCATTCAAAGAGAAATGCTAGATTGATGAATAATTTCCATATACCTTATCACCAGCTTCTGTCCTGAGACTCAAGCTTTCAACACCTGCCCCTGGATTTCCACAGCACCTCAGATAACACTGCCTGAAATTGGACTCATCATTTTCTTCCCAGAGTTGAATCTTTGAACTGTGTTCCCTAGAATGATGCTCCCGATCACCCAGCCTGGAAACTTCAACCTCATCTTAGGCAACGTCTTTCTTTCTCTTCTCATTTCCCTAGTACTTAGGCCCTCATCTCCTCCAGATTAGACCAAACAATCACAGAAGTCTTTCGTTTGTGTTCCTGAACGGATTTCCCTAGTTATAATCCCTGGCTTCTCCAGTATATCCTACATGCTGCCCCAGAATCATCTGACCAAAATACAGGTTGGGCCATGGCATTTCTCTGAGGCTCCCTCTCACCTACAAAGTAAATTCCGCACTTTTTTTTTTTTTTTTAATATTCTTTTCTCTTTAAACCCCACATTTGTTTATTTATTTATTTTTGGCTGTGTTGGGTCTTCGTTTCTCTGCAAGGGCTTTCTCTAGTTGTGGCAAGCGGGGGCCACTCTTCATCGCGGTGCACGGGCCTCTCACTATCGTGGCCTCCCTTGTTGCGGAGCGCAGGCTCCAGACGCGCAGGCCCAGTAGTTGTGGCTCATGGGCCTAGTTGCCCTGTGGCATGTGGGATCTTCCCAGACCAGGGCTCGAACCCGTGTCCCCTGCATTAGCAGGCAGATTCTCAGCCACTGTGCTACCAGGGAAGCCCAATTCCGTACTTTTTAGCATAGGATTCAAGGTTGTTCACTGTCAGTCCTTGTATTATTAGTTGGGAAGTATTCATTCAACTAGAGATAATGAGAGATACTGAATTAAAAATGACTTAAATCATGAGAAATACTTCTTTCCTTTTTTTTTTTTTTTTGCGGTACACGGGCCTCTCACTGCTGTGGCCTCTCCCGTTGTGGAGCACAGGCTCCGGACGCGCAGGCCCAGCGGCCATGGCTCACGGGCCCAGCCGCTCCGCGGCATGTGGAATCCCCCCGGACCGGGGCACAAACCCGTGTCCCCTGCATCGGCAGGCGGACTCTTAACCACTGCGCCACCAGGGAAGCCCCTTATTTTCTTACTTAACAAGAAATCCAGAAGTCTCGGGATCCAGGACTGGCTTATGCAGCACAGCATAAGCACCCATGTGGTTTCCACTGTTCTGCTCTTTCATCCTCAGCATGGTGGATTTTGTCCTCAGGTTTGCTTCCTCTTGAACTCCAGGTGGCTGCTGCAGCTCAGACATCACATCCTCTCTCCCACAACCATGCAGAAAAAAATGCATCCCTTCCTCTGCAGGAAAACCTGCCCATGAGCCCCCTTGTAACTCACTGACCAGAACTGTATCACATGCCCGTGCCTACCGGTCACAGACAACGAGATTAATGTATTTGACTTGTTCAGATAAGTATTCCATCTTGAAATCAGGGTTCTTCCAGCAAGCAAGAAAGAAAGCAGGTGGTGGTGGTGGTGGTGGGTGTTTGGAGTGGCCATTTTTAGTATCTGCTAGGGTTAATACTCAGCAGTTAACCCTATCCCTAAACCTCAGGCCCCGGCCACTGGAGTTATTACTGTTTTCAAAACTTAGTGTATGTATCATTTTCTCACGCATTCTCTCTTCCCTTACCAATATGCCCGCAATGCCTTCCTCTGCTCCAGGAACACATGACTCTTCATAGCGTGCTAGGTTCCAAGCTGCTTCTGAGACAGCAGTCAGGCTTAATCTTCCAGCAGGCTTTGTGTTTATAGTGCATTTCTCACTTTTGTTTCTTTCTACCCTTGTTACAGTTGTAATGTGACTTCTATTCCAGTAGAATATAAGGGCCCTATGTCAGTCAGTCTTGTCCTTCCCATGGCCTTTATCACAGTGCCTTGAATCTAGCAATACATGTTTGCCGAATTAAGTTGAATGTAAATTAATATCACACCTGTTTGGTTTGCAGGGCTGTGCTACCAGCATAGTCTCCCAAGATGGTGAACAGAATGGTCTTATGGGGAGAGTGGATGAAGGTGTAGATGAATTTTTCACCAAGAAGGTGACCAAAATGGATTCCAAGTGAGTTCAGAGTCATTTCACTAATCATACGATTTAATTCTTATTTAAATTTACTAACAATTACAAGTAAACTTAGTATGTACTAAGGCTCTTATTTCATGTAAGTATGAAATGTATTTCATGTACATTTCATATAAGTACATTCTGCAGGGGATTTACTGTTCTGGTGGTTTTGCAAATGTGATCTTCAGGTCAGCAACATCACTGTCAACTGGGAACTTATTAGAGATGCAAATTCTCAAACCTCTACCCCAGACCTACTGAATCAGAAGCTAGAGGTGGGGCCCAGCAGCCCGTGTTTTAATAAGCCCTCCAGGGTGTACTGAGGCACGCTCAAGTTGAAGGACCATTGTACTCTTCTAAATCAGACCACAGAATGTACCTCCCCAAGGTTATTTTTTTTAGGGCATCATCACATTCACCTGGGTATATCTAGGACAGTGGGCGTTGGCAGGCTGAAATTACTTACAGTGGACCCTTGAACAACGCAGGTTTAAACGGCACGGGTCCACTTATTTGTGGATTTTTTTCAACAGTAAATACTACAGTACTGCACAGGCTGTGGTTGGTTGATCTGTGGATGTGGACATACTCGGATACTGAGGACCTCCTCTAAGTTAGTTATATGTGAATTAACCCCCTCGTTGTTCAAGGGTCAGCTGTATTTAAAAATTCCTCACGTTCATAATTTGATGTGTCTGGGGGCCCTGTATCATTGCTAAATGGCACAGCTTTAACAGACAGTGTCAAAATGACAACAGAATTAGAGAAGAGCCTTCAGAGTTAGCCTCTAAAAAGTGTTCTCTGTATTTTCTTATTAACAACATGGAGTTTCCTTAGAAGACAAGTCAATAGTACTTTTATTAAGAGCTTAACTTGAAACACTCCAGCCTTTAAGCATGACTTGTACCAAGTTACTTAATCCCCAACTATATGCAGATCCATCCCCAAGTACACTCTGAATATGGATTTGTGTCTGTGAAGTATTCTTCACCTTGAGATATCAAATTCAAGAATGAATTTAACCATCCTGTTAAGCTGAGGGTGAACAGGCCAGGCGCCGGGAAGGAAGAAGCTAGTCCGTTCTATAGATTGATGTGCCTTGTCTTGCCTTAGCAGGATGGTGAGGTGGGAATAAGTTAAATTTTTGTGTCCATACCAGTATAACCTACCTAATGTTATAAGCTTTAGGACCCAATCATTTGTCTTCTTTGACACTTGAAGCTTGGCATACTAGGGAAAATTCTATTCTCCTCTCCTTCAAGATCCAATGTAAATGTCATTTATTCAAAATAAATGTCATTTATTCTAGTCAGGGGAAAGCCTTGACTATTCCTCCCCCACCTCCCACCCCCAAACCCCCAAATTAATTGCTCTTTCTCTAGTGCTGAGGCAGCCCCGCCCCCCCCTTTTTTTTTCATCCTCTGCACACATCTGTTAGGGCAACAGAATCCTTCCAGAGTTTGTTTGGTTTTTAATTTTTTTACAGCGTGGGGAATAGATGGACATATTCTCAGCACAAAAGATTCAAGCAATACCAACATAAACTGAGCCAAACGGGAAAATCCTTCTTAATGACTGGCTTTCAAGTCTTTTCTTCCCAAAGGATGCTGTTCTTCACAAACAATGCTTGGGTCTTATTGTTCATTATAACTTCAGTGTCTGACACAGCCCATAATGTATCATCTGCCCTCCGTCACTATTGGTTTAATGAATCAAGACAGTCTTTGGCCTGTATCTGTATAAACAGATAAAATTGTAGGCTCTCCTCTTCCCAAACTTTGGAAATTGAGTTAGTGGAGAGATCTGTGCGCGTTAGATCTAGATCATCTGTGGTGTCACCGCCAGTGTGATGTCCTCTGCCCTTAAAGCTGCCTCCTTCTTTAATAGGCTCTGAATGAAAGTTGGGCAAACTTTATAAGGTGTAAAACCCACTTTCTACAAAGTTACTGCTCTAGGAGGATTCTCTTCATGTCCAAGTGCACACATAGAACTGCGTACATCAATTTTTGTCCAACAATGATGGAATCTAATAAAAGTTGTGATTTGTTTTATTTTGTTATATAAAACCAGATCATTGTCAGTTTGTTACGTAGAGGTCTAGGCGCAGGTCAGACCATCAAGTTGTATGAAGGAAGTTTGAAAATCAAAGTTGCACACGTGCTCCTCATAGTTTAAAATGTCAGATGTTCTTCAAGGCTTTTTATTAACAAAAAAAGGCGGGGGGCTCTTTCTTTC
>NW_006784879.1:32660-38299 GCF_000442215.2 Lipotes vexillifer | reverse complement strand
TTTCCCTATTCCCCAGAGGCAATTAATTCCTGTTCCTTTAGCCGTTTACTTTTGATTTTGCTTCCATATTTCTTTTTTGTTGTTGTTGCAATTTCTTATTTTTTAGTTTTAAATAGTAACCATAACTGGTGGCTTCTTACTATATAGAGGATGATACCTTAGCTCTTATACAGTCTGACCCTTCTGTCCACCAAACGCATGCAGGCAAACTGTCTCACACACACACACTTTTCCTCTTCCTGCCATCTTATTTAGTTATGTCATAACTGTTGGTTACATCAGTGTTTAATGTTTACTTCATTATAAGCATGTAAATATTCACAGCTAACTTATAAGGTATGGTATGATTACATTTCCTTTCCTATACAACTCTTTTTTTAAAAAATTTTTATTGCGGTATAGTTGCTCTACAGTGTTGTGTACAGCAGAGTGAATCAGCTATACGTATACATATATCCCCTCCTTTTTGGATTTCCTTCCCATTTACGTCACCACAGAGCATTGAGTAGAGTTCCCTGTGCTAGGCATAGGTTCTCATTAGTTACCTATTTTATACATAGTAGTGTGTATATATGTCAATCCCAATCTCCCAATTCACCCCCCCCCAACCTCCATGGTGTCCATACGTTTGTTCTCTATGTCTGTGTCTCTGTTTGTGCTTTGCAAACAGGTTCATCTGCTATACAACTTTTTATTTTCCCTGGAGTTAACAATTGTCTCCTTTTGTATTTGCTTAGTTTTCTGTATTTCTATCTCTGACATATCTCCTAAGTCTCCAGTAAAGGTATAAATTTCCTCAAGTCTTCTCAGTTTCATCTGCCTGGGCACATCCTTCACTGCTCTCTGATCGCCCCAGGGTGACCTGTAGGGCCTCGTTCCCTGCTGTCCTCCTGGGATGTCCCTTCACTGTCTGCTGGGGGCCTCCCCTCGCTCATTCCTGTGTCTTTCCTGTTTCCTTTGGCCCGGTCGTCGTCTTCCTTATTACTTCACTCTCGTTTGGTGCAGCACCTCCTCGGTTTGCTTGCTGAGAAAGAAAGCATGGGAAGTGAGTTTCTGAAATGCATATGTCTTGCATTTTGCTTAATAGTGTGACTAGGTATAGAACTCTAGATTGGAATCCATTTTTCTTTAGAATTTTGAAAACCTGGTCCCAGTATCCTTTGAGCTTCCAGTTGCTGTAAGAATCCAGTGTCATTTTGAGTCCCGATCCTTTGTTTGTGGCTTGTTCTTTATTTCCTCCTCTCAGGAAGCATTTGGGATCTTCTTTCTGCTCCTGGTATATTGACATTTTATGATGATATCCTCTGCGTGGGTTTTTTGATTTTGTTTTGTTGAAACCCATTTGCTAGGCACTAATGAGCCATTTCAATCTGGGAATTTATATTCTTTGCTTCTGGAGTTTTTTGTGAATTATTTCTTCTAAATTTCTTTGCTTTTTCTCTATATTCTTTTTCTAAAACTCCCATTATTGTTTCCTCTGTTAATCCACTAGTTTTGGGTTTTTTTAAACTGTTTCTCTTCTGTTTCTTCATTCTTTTTCTTAGCCTCCCCACATCAACTTTCTGTGCGATTTCCTCAGTCTTATCTTCCAACCTTGAGTCTTCCACTTATGCCCTCACATTTTTCTATTATTCTTGTTTCACGGAGTTTATTAACATGCATACCCCCTGTATACATGGGAGATCCCAAGGAAAACAATAATTCCTGGAAATGGCCCACACCTACCACCTTAGATACCATCTTCAGCTAAAGACAGAAGACGGATGAGGTTGGGGACAGTTTGGGGAGGTTATCCTGAACCAGATAGACAAGGGTAAGGTCGTTATGCACGTTTAAGTCCCTGCCTTCTCCATTGATAAATTTCTAGGGGTTTAGTGATTCTATTTTTCCTGGTACTGAAAGGAATACACCCTTACAAATGGAGATTTTCCTTAGAAATGTAAATTTCTCTTCCAGAAAGGTAACTACTCTCTTTTCAGAGCTTGTCCCGTGTCTGCTGTTCCTTAAAAATCATCAGCCTCAAATAATCCTGTGCCAGAGAGGCATATTTTGGGGTGGCACATTCTGTTCCCCTTCACCTGAAATCCATTTGCTTCAGGGCCTCCCCTACTAATGCTTTAGAGGTCAGCTTTCCCAGATTAAGTCAGTTTTCACTCCTAACTATTGTGGCTTCCGAACTGTTGTTTTTGCCTTTTCTCCCCTCTGGGGCTTATGCCTTTTTTTTTCTTTCAATCCCTCACTGGGATTTTCCCGGGGACTCAAGGAGCTAAACGGGTATTCATCCCTCCAGCTTTAAGTGAAAGGCAGTGATGATACCTCCCACTCAACGCACATCATTTACACTTTCTCCCCATCCACTTCCTGACAGACCTCTACTAAAGCTTACTGTCTGCTTTTTCATGTTGTTGCCTCTTTCAGTGGTATTACATTTAAGCAGCGATCCGGATCTTGGTTTGAGCACTTAGGGCGGGATTTCAGATGTTATCTAATGACCAGGGAAGGATTTTAGGGGCTTAAGGGGAAATCTGGCCCTTCCAGTGCCCGCCAAATTAAATAAGGCAGTCCGTCGCCCACCTATGTCTTGGGTGGAGCCAACCTTTTCTGGAAGCTCTCTGGAGCATTTAAACATAAACTCCACTCTGCTCTCAGTCCTCCCAGTCACATCAGATTCCCATTGTTGATTTGTGTGGATATGATGATATTCAACATTCCTATTTCCAATGTCAACTTTTTTTTTTTTTAATGCTGCGGAATGTTTGCCGTAGAAACAGCAGTCTCCGTTTCTGTTTTGACTGATTCTTGCTGGAGCTTTCATCACAGTAAACCCAACAGGATTTGTTCTTTTGAATCACAGGAGAGGGTCAGCAAGAGGCTCAGAGTCCCATGAGCTTAGTGAGGGAGGAGACGAGAAGAAAAAGCGAGACTTTCGGAAAAGTGGCTTTCTCAACTTAATCAAACCCCGGACCAAACCTGAGCGGTCGCCAACGGTCTTGATGACAGAAGAACTCTCCTCTCCAAGGGCAGGAGTCAGAAGTCCAGCTGTGGACACCCCCAGGAAGGACACGAAGCCAGCCGAGCACAATGGCAGTGCTGATCGGGTAGAGGAGATCAAGACACCTGACTCCCTAGAAGAAAGTCAAGGGGAAGACGTGGGGAAGGTGGACCGGAGTGAGAGCCAGGGCAGCCCCCAAGGAGGGCGAAGGTACAGGGTCCAAATGATGGGCAGCGGGCTGCTGGCAGAGATGAAGGCCAAGCAGGAGATGAAAGCCAAGGCTGCTTGCTCACTGAAGGTAAGGGAGGGCGGTCTGTTTTGACTTGGTTGCCTTTGTCGTTTTTGTCTCCACTCGGTTTTTATGGGCAAGACAGGTAGAGAAAAATAACCTGTGGGTTAAGTAAAAGTCCGAAAACACGACTTTTTCCTAAAGAACCCGGAACACAGACCAGAGGGCCTGGTCTTCCCATGTTTTCCCACTGGCATGAGGGTCACGGTCTCCCGGAGAGCCTCAGCCTGGGAAGGTCAGACAGTGGCTGAAGGTCCACGGGCCTTGTCTCACCTGCTCAGGTGCTCCTGTGCGTGTCATAGAAACATGTGACAGCTGTGCCAGGGACATGCCCCACTTTGGGGAAAGACTGTCTGTTGAATCCAAACGGAGACCTGAGGGTGATTGGAGATAGGAAAGCTGACAGAGGCAAATAAAATTATTGAAACCAGGTTCTAGTTATATCAAGGGAGATCTGTTTTTCAGTTATTTCAGAATTTGTGTCCTTTTCCAAACCTGCAAGTTCCTTGCTAAATTCCAGGTTTAAAAGTCAAAGTATTCTGTTAGAATTAATTGAATGCTTGACCATTGAGATATGTTGTCTGTTGCTATGAAGAAGCACTTTATCATCTAAAAATTGCTGAGTCCCCCCAAAATCTGACTTAATGCATTACTTACTTTTGAACTTTTAAAAATATAAGTTGCATTTTTTTTTTTTTTTTTCTCCTTTTACCTCTATTTTTTCCTGCAGCTACTTGAGGATTGTATCCTTATTGTGATCACGAAGATTAATCTGTTTAACCCAGGTTTTGGTTTCTGTGCACTATCCTGAGCTCTTTTACGTTTGTAAAACTGGGTTCTCCAATGAAGGGAAAATTGCACATCGATTTTTATTTGAATCAGAATAAAATAGTTCATCCCAGTGAACCCTTGATTTTCAGAAAGTAAATGGTTAACTGTTTACCAGGACATGCAGGGCTGTTTTATATTACTTCTAATAATAGAAGTAATATTTTCATTAAATCCTGCACCCCGCATGATTTTACAGCTGTTCACCGTAGTTCTTCTGCCAGCACCATTGTTATCTAGCAATTTTCTAGTTACACATCCCTCCTCACTCACTCATTAGCCCGCAGAGAAGAGCTGAGGGGCTGAAACTACACCCTGTTAACATGGGAGGCGTGCTGTGGCCTCACTGGTCAGAATTCTGAACACTGTGACCACATCATTGGTGAGTCACACACCCAAGGAAATGTTTACATTTTAATCTGTTTCATAGACTTTCCTTACAACAAGGGATGTGCTGTTCTCACTAATGAGAGGTTTATTTTTATCACTGTTTCCATTGATGAATGGCAGCCTTCTGGTAGAAAGATGAGAAGTGTTGGAGGGTTTTTTTCCAGGTGCTTTGGATTCGATAAACTGGCTCCAAGTGACAAAATTCTTAAGGTTTAATTTGTTCAAGACTTATACTAATGATCTTTGAGCACCATCTAGTGTCTATTAAAACAAGGATTAAAAATCCTTAGTATTTAAAATTGGAACCAGTCAAGGGTGTTCTATCAGAACTATAAAATAATGAGAACGTGTTTTGAAAATGAGTTTTAGAATATTTTCCCCTAAAATTCCATGACTGTGTTCCCTATAAAGTTAGCAACATAAGCACCAGAAGTGAATATACTATGATAAATATATATATTATATATATATATATATATATATATATATATATTATACATGTGTGTGTGAATGTATATATATAGCCTTCACTTTCGTCTGGAGTAATTGTCTTTACACTACTTACTTTTAATATATGTATTTATTAAAAAATACATATATTTTCACAGAAAGAACTGTGAAAATGAAAGTATGGTGTTTATTATTTATTAACAAAGGAGAGTAACAGGTATTGAAAGCTTAGCGGCCACATCTTTTCTTCTGGGGCCACCTCGTCAGCTGCCTGCACTCAGAGACAATTGACATCAGGTTATTTCATCCTCATTCCGCACAGTCATTTTGGGGATTTATAACTGCCTCAGAAAGCCTGGAAGGAAAAAGTGAAAACAACTCCTAGGATTAGATTTTAAAGGTAGGCAAATGAGGTGCCCAGGGTATAAAATTTAAGGAGGCCCTTACTCTCAGATGCCAGCCCTGCACTTGCATGCGCCTAAAAGGCAGTTTCCCCTTAAGCAAGGCGCTCAGGGCACAAATTTAACTTCTCTTCATTCCTGGCCCTGTTTAAATACTCCACTTTATCATTTTTATCTGAGCTTGGATACCCACGCCCCTGCCTTCTAAGAAGCTGTAAAAGGCTAGGTCAGGCGCTCTGCATCTGAGGACCGGTTTGGCCCAGCCTCTAGATGGCTTGGGGGTTGGTGG
>NW_006784879.1:0-32586 GCF_000442215.2 Lipotes vexillifer | reverse complement strand
GGGGGGGGGGGGGGGGGGGGAGTAAAGCGCCCCCTGCTGGTTTTGGCTAGCAGTTCATGGCTAGCCCCTGGCCCTGCGGACCTGCGTCTGGGCTCAGAGGGCTCCACGTGCTGCCCCTGGCACGGGGCTTCCCTTCCTTGGGGTCACTTTTCCATAATGATGTCAAATAACGTGCCGTTTTCGCTGTGGTACTTGTGTACACACTTCCTCTGAGACCTCAGTAACCACCGCTAGTGAAAGTGGAACTTCCATAGGCTTGCTGAGAAATTCCCCGGCACACCTGCCACGCTTCCCGCTCCCTCCTGACACAGCTGGCACTCCGGGCGGATGCGCGGCTGTGGCAGATAGTAGCGAGGCAGATCTCAACTGTGTTTCAGATCATCTCTCCTGTATCATCGGAAACAATTTAAAGCTCGGAACTGGCAGCAGATGTTTGCTTTTTAGGTTTGTCAGAAGCGTGAGTTGAGCAGGAACTGGCAGGCGGAAGCTCGAACTGTCTTAGGAATCTTCATGCCTCCTGGTCCACGCCCCGCTTTTTTTGTTTTTTAGACGGGAGGCAGATGTGGGTCATCTCTGCCAATAGGGTTCTCGGGTATCATTGAGCAAGCGCTAGCTTTTTTGTTTGTTTGTTTTTTCATATCTTTTTTGTATCTAAATGCCTCACGCTCTTGTGGACTTCCTGCCCCATAAAGCAGAGGCTGATTCCTCCCTCGCCATCTCACCTTCCTTGCCTTTGCCATCATAAACTCCTCCCATCTGCAGATTTAAAAAAAATTAATTCAGACCTATTTATACTTGCCTCTCCTAAACTGTAGACGTGTGTCTAGTGCTTCTGCCTCAGTGGCAGGGAAGACCCTGCCCATTTCAGGCCCCTTCCTACCTATTTTGTACACTGAGGTTGGGAAGGTTTCCACTGCTTTTAGATCAGTGGAACCCAATCTGGAGGGGGTCCTGGAAACAATTAGAGTATCAGTGCCCCCATCACGTGGAGCATCAGGGGCTGCAGAGCCCGCCTAGGTGTTCAATCAGAAAAACAAGAGATGGCACCACGCCCACTGGATCCCTCTGGCCCCGCCCCTCTGTCCATGGGGAGCATCCTGAGGGAACTGGCCGCACCTTGGACCCCAGAGCCCTGATTGTAAACACAGAACAGAGCATGTCTCTCATGGTTTTGTCCCAGCAGCAGAGCCTCAGGGACATGGGGAGGTCGGACACAGTCAGTGCAATGACAGTAGAGTTAAGGAGTCATTATTTGTTGCCAGTTATTTTCTGCTTTGTTCTTTTTCTTACACTTCAAAAAACTGTGCACTTTTGGGGCGGGGCACTTGAATTTTTTAGAAACTTGGAAATGATGCCATCTCCCAGGATTCTTCCAGCCTGGCCTTGAGCAGCACAGAACGGTTGGATGGAGGTGGGGCAGGTAAGTCAGGCCATTGCCGTCACCCCCTTAAGAAAAACACGGTCTGATTCCATGCAACAAATGTGATTGACAGAAGGCAAATAAAGATGGAGAGCAAGGATGGGCCTCTGTGTTACATGTTCTCAGCTTTCACCTAAAAGACCACAGCCCTTCACCTGCCCGACACCTCCCACCACAGTAGCCTGGCACCTGGGCAGGGCACCTTTCCCTGTTTCCTAAAGGGAAGAGACTTCATTGAGAAGAACTCCTAAACTGTGGGCATTTGGAGAGGGGACAATGGCTGATGAATTAATTTAATTAATTAATTATGGAAGTATAATTGACCTACAACACTGTTAGTTCCAGGTGCACACCACCGTGATTTGATATTTCTATTACAAAATGATCACCATGATAAGTACCATCTGTCACTGTACAAAGTTATACCAGAATCACTGACTGTATTCCCCATGCTGTACGTTTCATCCCTGTGACTCATTTATTTTGTCCCTGGAAGTTTGGACCTCTTAATCTCCCTCACCTAATTTCACTCATCCCTCTACCCATTTCTTCTCTAGAATCCACCTGCTTGTTTTCTGTATCTGTGAATCTGTTTCTGTTTTACTGATGTTTTTAAAAAGTAGGCCATACATGGTATATGGGAGGAGGCCATATACTTTTTTTTTTTTTTTTTTTTTTCTTGCGTTATGCGGGCCTCTCACTGTTGTGGCCTCTCCCATTTGCGGAGCACAGGCTCCGGACGCGCAGGCTCAGTGGCCATGGCTCACGGGCCCAGCCGCTCCGCGGCATGTGGGATCTTCCCGAAACGGGGCACGAACCCGCGTCTCCTGCATCGGCAGGCGGACTCTCAAGCACTGCGCCACCAGGGAAGCCCGAGGCCATATACTTTTAACTGACATGAGGGGATGCTCTTTTCTTTCAGCTTGAATATTCCTGAATATCCGATTTCCTTTGACCCTCGGACTTTTCAGGTGCAGAAAGAGAGTAAGATACTTTAGATGCAGACTGGCGAGTAACTTGTATATTGTGCAGAAATTACCTGATTTTACTGTTTGACGTTCTTGTGTTTGGCTTTAGCATCTTCATAAGGTAAGAGTTGGACGAAAACTCATACTCAACTGGCTTTTTTTTGCCTCTTATCTGGATAATTAAGGCAAGGCAGCAAAAGCTATGGAGGCGGGGCATGAGCTGATGCTCCTCTGGAGTGGTTCTCACTAGACTTGAGGTTCAGGGCATCAGCACAGCGCTCCTCTCCCAGGACCTGCAGCCAGACCCCTAACTGATTGTGCTCCAGAACAGAGGCACCTGCAGTTGGTTAGACCTGTACCTTGTGCCAGATCTAAGGAAGATCTGATGGCTTCAGATGGATTGAGGCCTGCTCTCCCCGCTATACACTCGTATGGACATGTACCCTATTAAATATGAGGCTTGTCATCTCTGGAATAGTCAAGGGTGACCGGAAGAGCACCACCAAATTCACCACTTTTCTAGCAAGAATTTTTGTCTTCCACCAGCATGTTCTGATTCTAAAAACATGCTAGAATAGCATGTTCCTGTTCTAAAATATCTTTGTTGACAGATACAGAAAAGAAACTAGTGGTTACCAGTGGGGTGAGGGGTGGGAGGAGGGGCAAGATAGGGATTAAGAGGTATAGACTGCTAGGTACAACATAAGATACAGGGCTGTAATGTACAGCACAGGGAATATGGCCAATATTTTATAATATGTTACATGGAGTATAATCTATAAAAGTATTGAGTCACTGTGTTGTACACATGAAACTAATATAATATTGTAAGCCAACTATATACTTAAATAAAATATCTGATGAGAAATGACAAGAAACCATTATAGCAGTTTGCACCAGACTTCTGCCTTCAAAGGACTGGTTTCTTTCACCTTTGATTTTTACAGTAAAGTGCTTTTTGTACTCATTTTCATTTTAAAAGTGCCTAAAGTGCATCCAGAGAACCGCTTCGGTTTGGGAACACCAGAAAAGAACACCAAAGCGGAGCTCAAGGTGGAGGCGGGCTCCAGGTCCCGGGGCTTTTCCAGCAGGCCCACCAGCCCGAAGCCCCTCCTGCAGTCCCCCAAACCCAGCCTGTCGGTGCGGCCCACCATCCCGCAGAAACCGAGAACCGCCTCGCGGCCTGGTAAGGGTTTTGCTGGTCAGGAAGTGACACCATGACCGGGCCTCCACAGCTGGTTTCCAGGGCGGCTGGTGAACGTGGAGGGGGCGTGTGTGCGGGAGGGGCCGTGAGAAACCTGCCAGAGTGACAAAGGCTGAAGGGTGCCTTCATTCAGCGCTGAGGTCACCCACTCAGGGACTGTCCTTGCACTCGGGGCTACGGCTTGGAGGCAGGATGGATAAAGCAGCCTCGTGGGGTGCTGACCCCTTGACAGGGCTCGGTGTAGCTTTCTGAAAGCTGTGTCCTGGTGCTCCGACCCTTCAGAAGGCCACAGTTTGATGAGGGCCACAAATAGGGAACGCATAAGTTGCTGTGTTTTTAATCCCAGAGCCTGTGAAATATTTAGGGTTTAGAACAGGGCTTGGCGAACTCTGGGGCTGTTTTTGTAAATAACATGTCATGGGCACACAGCCCTACCGTCTGTATACCACAGCCCGGTCCCCACACACACCAAACTGAGAATTACTTTGCTGGTGATGGAGCAGAGAAAGGAGTGCAATGCTGTTAATCCTTTCAATTAGACTGAAACAGGACAGCCTTTAGAATTAAGGGACGAGAGTTCTAATCCTACCTATTTTGCCATCTTTTTAGCTTAGCAGGTCATTCAATCTCTCCAGTTGTACAGTGCTCACCACAGTCCTTTCTGGTTCTCAAAGTCCATGATTCTAAGTTATTCTTACTGATCTCAGTATGTGTATGTAGGTACGTGCACCTCCACTCCTGAGAGCGCAAATATATGTTATATACATATGGTGACCACTTTACTGGATTTGACAACAGGTAAAGGCAATGGGTTATAACTATCACGTATTTTAAGAGAATCAAATAGCCTTTGTGTTTGAGGCATAGGGAGTATTTAGTTCACTTACAGTCTAATTTTCAAATACCAGCTCACTGAAATTCTGAAATTGAAATTCTATCTGCAAGATAGATTCACATCTGCAGATTTTAACTCTTCGTAAGTTTTCATTATTTTTCTCTCTGTTGTCTGTTACTTCACTGAGCTATGAAGCTAGTTTTTGGCCAGAAAAATTCTCTGCTGCTTTTTAAAAGATTATTAGTCATTTGTTTTTGAAGATTAACGCAGCTTATAGCTTTAGGAATCCAGTTTGTGAGACAGGTTCATTCATGTCTTTGTGTCTCCGTAGAGGACATCCCAGACTCTCCATCCAGCCCGGATTCCCCTAAAGTCGCTCTTCTTCCGCCTGTCCTGAAAAAGGTTCCTTCGGACAAGGAGAGAGATAGCCAGGGCAGCCCACAGCCCAGTCCCAGGACGTTTTCCCGGGAAGGTAAGACATTTTTTCTCTGAGTGAGCTCTCCACAAGGAGAGTCATTTCAAGCGGAAGGAATTAATCTTGGACTCAACTTATATCCTAGAGTTTGTCGGTCAGCTCAGCGTCCCTTGGATTAAATTTCGGAACCAGTGCAGTTCTTTGTTCAGAAACTTGATTCAACATTGTTGGTGACACTGGGTCTTAAAGAAGGACCATATACAGGGAATAAAAGCGTAACAGAGACACTCAGCCCAAAGATCTTTGTAATAATAATCTCTAGATGCTCCTGAACTGACTCCCAGGGTATTAAAAGTGCACACACATTGTTTTGTGACTCATTTGGTTGCTACCTGTAGGTTTCTAGGTCCCATCACTGCTCAGAAGAGTTCCCCCTGGTTGTCAGTCACCTTGTCAGTCACCGTTGCTATGGTTCAGGAGCGGCTCACACAGGCCTGGGAGACCCTGTGGCTTGTTAGCTCGCTCAGTCGTGAGGTCAGATGAGCCTCATTCTCAGAAGTGTGTCATCTGCATGGATGCTCTCAGTGCATCATGGCACCAGTGTGTTCGTTCCTTCTAATTTGCTGAGGTGGGAGCAGAACAAGGTAGTCCCGGAACTTGAATCTCATCTCCCAGAATCAGATCAAATGTCGGTATCAGTGGAGGCGAGGTGTGTTCGGGGTGTCTTCCGCACCCCACCAGGTCTTTCCCCCACTCCTCCCATTCTGTTCAATGCACAGGTGCCTTTAGGATTCTGTCCTTCATAAAGTGTAATATAATTGCCATCTCTAAGCCCCACCTATAAAGAAATTCTAGAGCCATTGTCACCCATGTTCAGATAGCTCTCTGGTTTGGAGTTGCTTGGTTTTATTTTATTGTTTGATGCTTTAGAATTCTTTAACCGCTCTGACGTCTTCCTCCCTTGGGCCATTTTCTTTTATTCATGATGGTCTTGGGTTGAAGTTAATAGAAAGTGTTTGTGAGTACTGTCTTTGTTAATTGGGAGTCGAATGAAAAATAACACAGCCTGCTTTCTCATCTCCATTCTGCAGATTTACTTGGTGGGTACAAGCTTCACTCACCTGTTGGCTATAAATTTAAAAAGGTGGGGTTTTTGACCAAAGCTGACAAACCACTTCTGTCAGAGAAACTAAAGCCATGAACAATGGCTGACACCTATAGTCATTTCACACGGGGTAATCAGTAAATACAGGGCTTGGTATTACAGCCACGGCCTTTGGAAGTCTTGGTGTAGGAAGAGGAAACTTTGGTGGTGCCAGGTCAGAGAGACTGGAGCCAGCGAGTGTCCCTGACAGGCCCACTCACACCACACAGCCCCACCCCTCATTTGTCCTTCTTTCTGCAACTGCTGACTTTGCATCTTTACTTATAAGGAAGCTTTGAAAATGCCTGAGAGAATTTTGTTGGAGAGAAATGGGGAGGCATGGAGGGGTGGTAGGGGTAAGTAGGAATGCTCACCTCATCAAAAAGCCATTGGAAATATGGAAGGATTAAAAAGAAAGGGGGAGAAGGTTGAACAAGAAATAATTGCTTAACATTTTTGAAAAATGATGTTTTCTAAGACGCCTGGCTATATGATCAGACAAGGCCTAGAGTCACCCACCAGCCTCATGAGTAACAGCACGTACCATGGAGCCTCTAGTTAATGAAGTGGGTGAAATACTGGATGCTGCTCGTGTGCCCATTGCTGCTTTGAAAAATTCAGGTGTTCTTTCCCCAGGAACTTAGGAATGAATGAGTTGCTTCTCAGACATTTCATAGCTTCAGGGATAGATGTTTGATTCCCTTCCTCACTCCCCCCGCCCAGCAGCAAATACTGTGGATGGTTTGCGACCCCATCTTTCCAGCTAAAGACTGTAGAGCTGGGGAGACCGTTGCTTTCCCCTCTGGCATCCAGGATAAGTTAGTCACCGAGATCATTCTGATGGTGTCGCTTGATACTGAAATTGGACTGAAAATCTAGGTGAGGTCTGAGCACGGTTTGTAAATGTCTGAGGTGGTAATATTTTGACTTCAGTTTCTTTTTCAGCTTGTCCACTAAGCTGGCCCAGGAAGGAGAGCCCTTGTGAGCCCTCTCTTTTTCTTTAGAAAAATGTTCCTGCTGTGCTCATTCCTATTTTCTTGTACATTATTCATGCTGGTTACTTCATTTCCTTGTTCTGTGCCTCCCTTTGGACTAGCGTGCCCAACTCATTTCTGAAACAGGTAAATGGCTGTGATTCTTCTGGATTATTCCATAGTGAATGTGACTTTCGTTAATCCATCTTGGGATCGAAATGGTAATGTGGGGGCCTTTTTATTAGTATCTTTTGGGGGCAGACTCAGCGCTCACCTCATTTTGCACGACATTTCCATAATGTTGGCTGTTGAATTCTGTATAGATAATGGTATATCTGTTCAGGACCAACACTGGAGGTTCCTTGAATCTTAAGTGGGGTGGGTAAGCTGATATTTAAGTTTTATATATTAATATTTTTTAATATTAATGTCAGCATGATGTTATTTGCTACTACAAAGGGTAAAATGAATCCCTTTTCCTCAGTAGTGCAAAGAGGAGATTATTACAAAAGGCATTCAGATCATGACAGTGGCAAGCCTTCCAGTAGAGGGAAAAGACCTTCAAAACTGTACTCCACCATTGCAGAAGAGGAAGTGAATGCAATTGGGCACAGGAAGTCACAGCCAACAAATGGTTAGAGTCTTCAATTATCATCCCTCACTGTCCCAAAGCTTATGAACTGGCACTAACAAAAACAAACTTTAATTGAGTAACTTCTATCCTGGGACTGGGTCAGGGATTATTCATAAACTGGTTTTTTTTTTCCCTAAATGGCAACAGGATGGTCCTTCCATTGGGGGCAAAAAGTATTGACTTAAAAATCTAAATTTAGAAATTCTTATGAGGAGGATCAAGTTACTTTGGAGTATGGTGACTTGTCCTTTCAAATTTCTGTGATCGTGGAGGTTTATTTTTATATTCAGGGTCATCATGTCTCCTATTCTCTCCCTTTCTCTCTTTACTCTTCTCTTACATTTCAACCGGGATGGGGTCAGAAATTCTTAGAGTAGCACGGTTTACCCTTTAGAGAATGTTGGTCTAACACCTTACCTTACACTCTTTTAGGGAAGGATGCACGTGATCTTTTAGCAGACATTTTATGACCCTTTAGTAAGAAAGGAAAAGTACCAATTAACTTTTCAGCCGCTAGGAACAATTTATACTGTTTTACAGCAGTTACTCAATAACTTCTGTGTGCCATTTGACACTGTAGTAAATTCTGTAAAGTCATTTTCAGGTGAGGACAGTCCCAGGAGAGAAAAAGGAGACAGATTTGAAATCAGCTTTCGTCTCCAATGGGAAATTTTAGAACAAGCACTGCTGATTCAGAGAGGAAATGGCTTTTCTATGACTATTCATCATCTCCCTGGTTAATAACTTTTTATAAATATGACTTGAAAAGTCTTTTAAAGGAAATTTTAGTATCATAAAAGAAAAAGAATATAAGATATTCTTGTATGGGAAATTTCCTTAAGGGACTTTTTCCCTTAGAAGAAGGCTTTTTTTTCTTTCTGTAAAACTTAATTAGAGGTTAACATATGAGTGTCTTGGCTCCAGGGATAAAGTGCCCACAGCCACACAATCTAGCCATAAGCCCACATCCCTCAAGAGGGCAGGGCACTGGAAGTGACCTTATAATAGGGATAATTTCCCTTTATTTTAAAAGGCTAAACCATTCTCAAACTTTAGCACTTGATTATTGATGATAAACTTCTCCCACCTTAGAGCTTAGTAGCCCAGTGAGTTATGATTTCTCAAGCAGGAACTATTGTCTGTGAGGACTTTCCTCGACAGATTTAAACACAAAAACAACAAAGAAAACATCTACCAGCCCCCCACGAGCAACAGCATTTGGAATCAGCCTTCTTGGCCAGTACTGTTGGATGAGCCATGTACTCTGACTTGCCTGGTGGCCCGGCGCGCACTAGCCACATGACAGGGTGGAGTTAAGGACATGCCCACCACATAAAGCGAAGTCCGTAGTCTGTAGATACGCATGGACCATTCTGTTTGGGCCGAGCAGCACTTGCCCTAGAGGAAACCAACCAGCTTGGTCCTTCACTTGGTACAAGTACTTCCTTTGTGGTAGGTGTGTTCATAGACACACGATTACAGTAACTCTTCCCCGCAAGAGATTTTCTAAGAAAATCTGTTGTCTTCAAGTCACAGAAAAATTACATAAATGAACACCTAAGACACTTATTTTCTGGAGAGAATTAATTCTTAGAGTATATTAAATCAGAAGGCCTGTCTCTATATAGTGCCTCTTTTGATAAGGACACCCAAGGTTACATAGATGTTTCTAGATTTTGTTTTCGGAAATTTACATTTGAACTATTGCATCGGTTGACTCATATCACTCGTTAATGACAAAGCACCCTTGATACAAAGTAATGTTCCTTCTTCAAGAGGCCACTAGAGCACTTTATACAACACACAGACGAGGAGCCCGCCTGCCAGTACCACATGGATCAGCCAGTGAGGCTCTGAGTTAAACTGAGATGAAGCCAGAGATAAGCCAAATCCTAGAAAGGCAAGAAATTCTGTCTCTCTCTGATTTTTTCATGACCTCTTTGGCTTAAAATTCTCATTGTGATGGGCTGCATCAAATTTTGATGGAATTAAATAGGACCATCTTGATTTGCTTTGCTGCCTTGATTTCTTGAACTATGGACAGGAAACCAAAAATGTAATTTTTACAGGACCTTCAATTAAAGTAATTTTATGTATAATATTTTAATCCTGTTTTGTTAGTGCCGATTCCCAGCACTTGTCTTCACCCCTGAGAACTGCGCAGCAGTCTTTCTGAATAGTTTCCGGGTTAACAAATAGCATTCAGCAGAGCAATTCTATTAAACCCCCGCTGCGTACTTTTCTTTAAGAACAGCTTTGTTTATGCTAAAATAGCTTCCTTATTTTCCTAAATCATGTATGCGTGAAACAGAGGCTACTGTTCTCAAAGCATGCTACCTATTTTTACCACGATTATTGTTTTAATTGTGTGGCTATTTTAATATTGATGTGACAGGTAAAATGCTTACTTTCTTTCCCTGGAAGTACTTGTAACTGCATCAAGTGATATGAATTTCATATCATTTCCTCTCTACGTTTAATCATAAGCTGTGAGGTTTTCATTAGAGTATGTCCTATTTTCTTGAAGAAAATAGTTGGTTTTGGCTTTGTATGCATTGTAATGTATTCTATTTGTACAGGCCATCTTATTGTGAGACTCCTTTTATATATATCAATCACTTGCTTCTTCCATAATTCAACCTATAGCCAACAAATATTTGGCTGTGGCTTACTGTCTGTAAGCCAGTGCTCTGTTCCCCGTTTTTCACCAGATCTGGGTTCTACTACCCCCTACGTGAATTCTTCAAAAGAAATTTAATGGTTGGTTGGCACTTTGGGCCCTTGCCAGAAAGTATTAAAAAACCAGGGCCGACTACTGAGTATTATTTTAAGGTCGTCATAATGTTTTCTCCTGGGAAATATGGAGGTCAGTGGAGCTTAAAATGAAGAAAAGCTCAAACTTTTATATGAATCTCTAATTCTGAATTTATATGCACATTCCAGAAGCTTTAAAATTAGCATATATATGTATTTGCATATATATATATATATATATATATATGCAAAATCAGATCATCTTCAAGAATGACAGATTTCACACTTGAGCCTCTCTGGGCCAGTTATCGCCACTGTAGACAGGATATGAATATACATGGAGTGTCTGTGTTGAATAAATTGCCTGTTTGTTTACTTACTCAAGTATCTTTTATAATTTTAATGGTACCTGGAACGGTAATAAATATGTGTATAGACACATATATAGAGATGCTCCAGCACTTTAATGCTTGACTTTATACAGTATAAAAAAAACTAGATTGTTTTACTACACTTCTTTAATGTAAGAATTCACACATTAAAGCAGGCTGCCTAAGAGTCTAAATTCAGAAATATTGAACCTACTTCAATATAATTGTAATTAACATCCTAATCACATGCAATCAAATAATGCTGCCTAAAGGCTGGAAAACAAACTTGACAAAGAACATTCCCCCTACAAAGTTGTTTGCACGAGTGATCTGGACTAATACTGTGTGCTTTGGCTTCCAAACTCAAAGTTAGTTGTGCAGCTAGTTCCTTGATCTCACCATGCCTCAGTTTTCCTATCCAAGAAAGGTGCCTACCTATGATACAAAGAAAATGTCAGCCTGGTACTAGACTCATACTGTCACATTCACAATTGGTAGAGTTAAATCAATGACAGTGAATATTTTTAGAATAAATTTTTAGATAATGGCACCACCCTAGTGAACTGCTTTGACAGTCCCCCAGAAAGAGCATGTTATTATTCCTCTCAGTGACTATGTCGGACAAATTAAAATTTTTGCTTTCATGACTGGTACCAACTCAGAAACCAGCCTGTTAACTTGCCCCCCGCCCACGCCCCCATCCCTGGAGGACTCAAATACTAGTGTCACTTGGATGGAGGCTAAAGGACAATCTTACTTTTTGCAGGGAAGATTCCTGTGTTGGATTTCTCTCAGTTTCGCTTAGCTCTGGTCCAGGATTCTCGGTTTTTATCTGTGACAGAAACATATTTGATTGCATGAATTTCTCCATTTTTAGAGAGTAGTCTGATGTCATATCATGTAACATCAATTAGACCTGGGATTTTGAGGAAGCCTAAAATATTGGGAAGGATGAAAAGTTTTAATCTAAGAATAAAAGCTAAACGTTTGCTCTGAAGACAAATGAGCAATGTATCACCATACTTATTTCTTCCTTAGAGCTTGTAGTGTTGGAAATTGAGTAATACTTACTTTAGTTTTAAAATGAATGAATAAAATTTCCTAGCAGTTTTCACTAGTAATGCTCTACTTTGAGGTTATTTATTGCACAGTATTTCAAGATGAAAATATTATAACTTTTCTCTGTTAACTCCTGTTCATAATACACACACAAGTTGAGAACTTAAATACTTTGAGTATTATTGAATACTATCAAATTGGCTTTGTGATAAAGGGCAAACTATTTATAGAAAATTATTTACTTTTCCAAAACCTGGCTTGTTAACAACTTTCAAAGGACCAAACACATTTAATTTTTTTACCCAATGCAAGCTAAAAAATAAAAATCAATATATATCATTTTTTCATTGCTTTTCCCCTCCATCTGAGAATTTGCTCAAAGCTGTTGTGTAAAAAGAAGTCAAAAAAAATTTTTTTTAATTACTTACTTGTATGGTGAGATTTGAAAGTTTATCCTTTTCAGAATTGAGTAATTTCAATTTAACGTAATTAACGAAACTTAAATTTTTATTGTCTAGAGGTCAGAATCTGGCCCTGACAGCAGGAGTGGCAGGAGTACTTTATTATGTTTGCATTTTGACTATTAGGTTTCATGAGCTTTCACTTCCTGAAACACCGTTCTTTAGCAGAGTAAACATTTAATTAGCCAAGATGAGTTTTTTAGCATAATGCTAAGGTCGAAATGATTAGAAGAATCAAATGAATCCTCTTGCTTTTCCAGGACTATGTTCCTGGTTGGATCATTTAAACTTCTGAGTAGTGAGATAGCTGTACTCTTTCAAGCCACACAGAGTGCATGGGTTTGGTATTTTTAGCTTGAGTGGTGTCTCTACAATAGACTTGGTGAGTAATATTTAATAACCCTTAACAGTCATGCTGGAGTGTGGCATCTGAACCTTTCCCAAGGTATAGTAGCAGTGAAGCTATGATCTAGTTGGAAAGAACATGGGCTTTGGAGAAAGATTTGGTTTAAATCCCGATTCCAAGGTTTATGGAACCTACCCCGTAGCTGTGAACAACAGAGCGCCTGGCAGGACACATCACAAAGGCTCAGTCCGGTGATTGTTCTCTCATTGCTTTGTAGAGACACAGCAGATCCTTCATATTTATATGTGATCAAAACAGGCAACAAAAATGGCAGTTCTTTTACCTGGAGGCTGGTTCCTAGAGGATTGAATATAGGCAGTATTAATTCATCTCTACAAGACGTTATTCATTTCCTAGCGAGTGAAACGGAAGTTTTCTAAGACATAGAAAACCCTGACAAGGATTACTAGGGCCTCTGCTTATATCCCGTCCCTGAAGCAGGGATGGCCAACCCTAAATGGTCCGCCTCAGGGCTCTGCTTCCTGTGCTGCATGAGGGGGCAGCTGTGACTGAGGAGCTCACCTGGGGCACAGTGGCTTCAGTGCTCCTCCTTCCTGGCCTCTCCCTTCGCTCCCACCCACACCCTCACCTCCTGGGGTCCTTGCCCTCAGATGGTCAACCACATCTATGAGAGGCTCACCCTCTCATAGACTGGGGTTTTTCTGTTTTGTTTTGTTGGTTTGTTTTTAATTTCTGTCTAGAGTCTTGAAATGTACTTGGCAAGTTGCTTTTGAGCAAGTTTATCCCGAACCCTCCCACTCTTCAGGGCCCCTGCATCTCACCCCATTACTGCTCAGGCCACTGGCATCTTCTTGTTCATCACCTATAATGACTTCCTTTCCTTTCTGTTTCAGTGTCCAGGAGAAGCTGGGGCCAGCAGGCCCAGGAGTGTCAAGAACAAAAGCAGTGGTCCTCCAGTAAAGATGGCCAGCAAGGCAGCAAATCCAGTGACTCTGGGGAAGAAGCAGAAAAAGAGTTTATTTTTGTGTAACAGTCACCCACGTAGACGTCTTACCATGCGGGGTGCGTTTGCTGGCCATCAGAGAGGAACCAAGGGCAACACCTCTTCCTACTTCCTACCCCCCGCCCCACCAAAACTGAAACAGATCCATCTCTTGGTAATCAAAGCACATGTCTGATCTTCTTCCAACCCTCAGCATTTGATTTCTATGCATTCCTTCATATGCCTTCAGTGAATGCCAGCAATTATCCCACGGGCCCTACTTGAATTTCTCTGAGGCAGCTACAGTTTGCCCTGTAAGATGAGTTTTGGGAGGTAAACAAATAACTGGACACAAACTCACACCATCCAGCTGACCCTGGGGTACTGCTGCACGTACCTGTGTCAAATCTGCACTTGACTTGATAGAGCAATTTATTCTTGATGTATGCAATTGCACACTGTAATTATATTAACAGAGCACACTAATAATTTGTATAAATTATATATATTAGATCTTGGGTATGGTTTTTGCATTCTCCCATGGGGAACTTCCTCCTTCCCGACGTGGAACTGTACCTTTTCACTTGGTCTGGTGACCTTTGTGATACCATCAACAAGCAAGTTAAGAACCGAGTGAAAGGCCCGTGGCTGAGTCTACCATGTGCCCAGATTAATGTATATAGTTGACTGGAATGAGGTTTTATGAATATTCGTGTTTTTTGAAGGCCTTTAATTTCTGTCTGCATATTAGCTTTTAACGTGTGATTAAGAGAAAATACTTTGACACCTGTAAAAAAATCAAACTACTTTTTGAGACATTTCACAAATATTCACTTACATTACACGCTGAAGGTATTTTATGCATATGTATATTTATACCAATAAAATGATTTTACAAGTGGAATTGTGACTTTCTCCAGCGACTTTTTTAGTGAGGATTGGCTTGTGATGAACTTTGTTTTCCAAAAATCCACAATAACCACAGTTCCCAGATAATCAAAAACCTATTACATTCCAAATAAATGCAACTTGCTAATTCCATGGCCTCCTCTCACCTTTGGCCAAAGGATGAAATTCATCAAAAGGTTATATTATGAGTGTCCAGGAGAGCCCACTCAGGCCAAATGACAGGGCCAGATGATGGAGTGGGGGCCTGAGTCGCTCAGAAAATACCAAGGCACTGTGAGATGAGCCGGACTACTGCTAGGAGGGGTCTGGGAATCTTCACCTAAGTTAAAGACCATGGTTTTCCTACCGGTGCCGTGTGCAAGCCCTAAACTAAGAATCAGCCTATCAGTAATTCACACCCCATGTCAGTTATACCAAACGGGCCAAAAAAGCCAGGAATCACTTTGTTTTGAGGACGCTTCGTTGTATGGCTACATTGGGCAGGCTGACCTTCCAAATGTATTTTTCCTTAGTTTAACATTGGTTGGTCTGGGTCTACTTTGCAGAGGCCATTGGCCAGCAGTTGGGCAGGCATGTGTCAGGTGTTGGAAAGAAGTCAACTGCAATTAAAACATGGCCACTGAAAATCCAGGAAGAGGATAATTGACACCTGGTTATTTACGATGGGGAGCTCCACCTGGCTCCACCTGTGGTAGAAAAGATGTGCTCATGCCTTTGATCCTGCCCCATGCTGGCTTGTTTCCCCGTGTGATCCAGCTTCTGTTCAGGATCCACTTTAACACTCTCCATTTGCAAAATAGTATTCCCAGAGGAAATACTGCAAACTTGAAGGGAAAACAAGGACTCATTTCTTTTTTGTGAAAGAAAATATATGGAAAAATTACAACAGAAAATCTAAGGAGGCAGGGCAGCCCTGGTTTTTCAAAACTGTTGCACCTGTCCTCAACCCCTAGTGTGCAAATCCTAAATTGAGATGGCCATGAAAAGATTTAGCATTTTTTACTTGCTAGATTAAAAGCACTGCCCAGGTGTGGTCCTGCTGTAGAAACCATTTGGAGTTCATTCTCTGCCTGTTCCTCTTTTTTCTTCAGAGCAAGAACATTAACCAACACCTTCTATAGATTGTTGAAGGAGCCCAGTGAGAGGCCTTGGTAGAAGGCTCTAGATTATTTGGCTGACCCTCATGTCCACTCTATAAGGCGCTAAGGAAATAGAGGTTTCAGACCCTCAAGGGTTGTCACTGCTGTGTTTGGAGTCCTGCTCTTCCTAAGGTACGCAGTCAACTAGAAATCTGCATTCCCGACTCTCATTTAGCCCAGCACCCAACCCCTTAGCCAAATTGCTGAAGACCAGAACCGGGCCAGAACCCAACCCCTTAGCCTCCTTAACATCATACACAAAAATAAGCTCAAAATGGATTAAAGACCTAAATGTAATGCTGGATATTATAAAACTCTCAGAGAAAAACATCGGCAGAACACTCTGACATAAGTGGCAGCAAGATCTTTTTTGGTCCACCTCCTAGAGTAATGAAAATAAAAACAAACAAATTGGACCTATTGAAACTTACAAGCTTTTGCACAGCAAAGGAAACCATAAACAAAATGAAAAGACAACCCACAGAATGGGAAAAAATATTTGCAAATGAAGCAACTGACAAGGGATTAACCTCCAAAATATACAAACAGCTCATGCAGCTGAATATCAAAAAACCAAACAACCCAATCAAAAAACGGGCAGATCTAAACAGACATTTCTCCAAAGAAGACATACAGATGGCCAACAGACACATGAAAAGATGCTCAACGTCACTAATAATTAGAGAAATGCAAATCAAAACTGCAATGAGGGGCTTCCCTGGTGGCGCAGTGCTTGAGAGTCCGCCTGCCGATGCAGGAGACGCGGGTTCGTGCCCCGTTTCGGGAAGATCCCACATGCCGTGGAGCGGCTGGGCCCGTGAGCCATGGCCACTGAGCCTACGCGTCCGGAGCCTGTGCTCCGCAAATGGGAGAGGCCACAACAGTGAAAGGCCCGCATAACGCAAGAAAAAAAAAAAATGCAATGAGGTATCACCTCGCACCAGTCAGAATGGCCATCATCAAAAAAATCTACAAGCAATAAATGCTGGAGAGGGTGTGGAGAAAAGGGAAGCTTCCTACACTGTTGGTAGGAATGTAAATTGATGTAGCCACTGTGGAGACCAGTATGGAGGGAGGTTCCTTAAAAAACTAAAAGCAGAGCTACCTTATGATCCAGCAATCCCACTCCTGGGCATATATCTGAAGAAAACCATAATTCACAAAGATTACATGTACCCCAGTGTTCATTGCAGCACTATTTACAATAGCCAAGACATGGAAGCAACCTAAATGTCCACTGACAGAGGAATGGAGAAAGAAGATGTGGTACATATATACAATGGAATATTACTCGGCCATAAAAAGGAACGAAATAGTGCCCTTTGCAGAGATGTGGATGGACCTAGAGATTGTCATAGAGTGAATGAAGTTAAGTCAGAAAGAGAAAAACAAATATCATATCACTTATATGTGGAATCTAGATAAACGATACAGATAAAGTTATTTGCAAAGCAGAAATACAGTCACAGATGTAGAGAATAAACTTATGCTTAGCAAAGGGGGAAGGGGGGGTGGGATGAACTGGGAGATTGGGATTGACAGATATACACACTACTATGTATAAAATAGGTAACTAATGAGAACCTACTGTATAGCACAGGGAACTCTACTCAGTGCTCTGTGGTGATCTAAATGGGAAGGGAATTTTAACAAGAGTGGATATAGGTATACGTATAACTGATTCACTTTGCTGTACACCTGAAATTAACACAACATTGTAAAGCAACTATACTCTAAAAAAATTAAAGAAAAAGAAATAATTGTGTCCAATACCAGTGATTCATGAGTGTAGAGTGACCATGAGGCATGCCCAGTAATGACAAAAATCAAACTTTGTGATAACTGTAGAGATCTAGGACTCATAAGACCCAACTCTTGACGGAGATAAGGGGTCAGAAGCACCATGCCCTTATATTTCTATAGAGCGGAAACTGATTTTGCAAAACGTTGCCGAGCTTGCTCTATCCCATCCCAGATACCTTGATGGCACCCTCATTGCCCAAGATTGCAAAGGAAAAGCATGTCTTTTTCCCCACTCCAGGCCAGAGGGCAGGGGGGACCATTTGCTAACAAAGATATGATTTGCTGGCCTGAACTGCTGGGCTCCTGGAGAGTGCCCCTGAGCTGAAGCCAGACTCAGTCCAAAGAGGAGACCAGCTTGTCCACCTGCCACTGATTTTCCAAACTCTAAACAAGGTCCTTAACCTGCAGGCCACGGGCTGGGTAGGATTCAAGGCATCTGTGAACTTGGATCGTGAAAATTACATTTTCTTTAACCTCGTTTGCAATTTAGTATTTCCCTCAGTTTGAGGATATGCAACAAGCCACGGTTGTATTAGCAACACTTGGGATATTTTCCTATCAGTTTACAATCATTGCAGGCGTTGCAAGACATCCTTCACACTCACACTCATCACAACTCAGAATTATAGTAGTTATGAGATATCCTGCTAGATCGTGTTATTTAATAAATTGATAAAGCACGTTCACCTCTAAAGCACATTCACCTCTAAAGCATTCACTTTTAAATCAAAATTTGTCTTAAAAATATTTTTAGTAACTGTACACATCAATGTAATTAGTTTCCACTGTAATACTCTGTTGGGCTGCTCCCCGCAGGCCTGCAAGCCTTGTAGTTGCCCAGCCTCAAGACCTAAGTAAGACCCGGGAGACAACGACAGACACATAACGGCTTATTGGTCAGGGGATCTTACAAATCTGAAGTCAGGTCCTGGAGCAACACCCCACCGTGTGAGGCAGCCAGCGAGCAGGACACAACAGCAATCTTTCCTACAGTGGTGGTGGTGGTGGCGGCGGGGGTGGTCTACCATTTACAGGGGAAATTGACCAACGTTAGTTAGGCTCATCAGTTACCAGAGAAACCGGCAGCCGGGGCACCTCCCTCACAGCCCCTCACCAGGGCCGATGTTTCCCTTTAATAAACTAGCAGGTGAAGCCATTCTGGCCTAAGGGGCAGGGGGAAAGCACGTTCCTGTGAGTAGGGTGTAGGTGACTCAGGTGTCGGTGGAGCAGGGGATGTGCAGGGAGCAACAGCCATCTTGAGCGACCTGACCATACACTCCATCCCTAAACACCCTGCACGACCCTTACAGCCCTGGCCCATCCCTCTCTTCCGAGCGGTCAGGTGTACAGAGGCGAGCTGCAACCGGCTACCACAAATGCAATACAGACAACAGCAGCAAGAGTATCAGGAGGCCAAGAGGTGGGCAAACTTATGGAGTCAGGAGCTTATCGGGTCATGGAGGGGCCAGAGGAGGACCATGACGGCGTCTCCCTGTAGACCCAGCCATCAAACTCATTTCACAGTGAGGCCACTGTTGTCGCCCAGTCTGTGAACAGATTCCCTCTGCTCAGGCTAGGGGTGAAATGTAAGGTGTTTAACAGGCACAATACAGGGAAGATGATGACCATCGAGCAAAATACAAGCAGTAACAGCATTGAGATACCACCACCCCTGCCCGTGGTTTCTGTCCTGGCCTGCAGGACCCCACGGCCTGTCTACCCTCAGTCCCCACAGCCAGTGCCAAATACTGGAGAGGCCATATAACAGACTGCAGGGTTAGTGTAATGGTGCCCTTCTCCAGTAGGGGGCGCGGATTAATTACCTTAGTGCTCTTAGGTGGGGCTGGGCAGGAGACAGGTGAAACCTCTTAAGTCTCTTTCTAATCCTCTTCTCCATGAGGCAGCAAACCCAAACCACAGAGACTTACCTGCCAGTCCCAGGGCCGTGTTATAATGTGTTCCCCTGGGGGTGGAGCCTGTGGCGAGGGCAAGAGTGAGCTATCGTCCTGGCCAGCAGTTGGCAACGGCCCTTCAGTGGTCAACAGTTGAACCTGAATGGCGTTGACTAGCGGCCTCTGGGTTAACATGGCGTCAGCACTGGGACGATCGCTCCTGGGATGTGTCCACACGTTGAAGGAGCGGGTTTCCCGTCTCAGTTGTTATTGAAGCAGCTCATTCACCGCCCAGCAGCAGTGGGGTTGTGAGGTGAGGGGAGATGCCGGTGTGTGTCATTCTTATCGGCCCATTCATGGCCGACAAAGTGGATCCCTTGGTCACTACTGATGTCCATGGGGGTCTTGTATGCCGCGCATACAGCTCTTCTAGGTCCCAAACGCTGTTTGTTTTTGCGTTACTAGACAACTCGGATAGGCCTTTTGTAATGTCTTCCACCTGTTGTGACAGAGACATCAATGGCTTACTGCACAGGGGATCTTACATGGTCTGAAGCCAGGTCCTGTAGCAGCACCCCACTGTGTGCAGCAACTTTCAAATATGCAATACGGTACTATTAACTACAGTCACCAAGGCGTACATTATATTCCCATGACTTATTTTATAACTGGAAGTTTGTACCTTTTGACGCCTTTCACCATTTCATCCACCCCCAACACCCCATCTTCCGCCTCTGGGGAGCCGGGGGGTGGGGGGGAACATGGGCAAGAATCTATATGGTACAGGCATACCTCGAAGATTGTGTATTCGGCTCCAGAGCGCTGCAATAAAGCGAGAAAATGTCACAATAAAGCAAGCCACACGAATTTTTCGGTTTCCCAGTGCACATAAAAGTAACTTTTAAACTATACTGTAGTCTATTAAGTGTGCAACAGCATTATATCTAAAAAAAATAAGGTACACACCATAATTAAAAAATACTGCTAAAAAGTGCTAATCTAAAAAATGTATCATCAGACAATGCAGAGATGCCATAAACCTTCAATTTGTACAAACAAACAAACAAACAAACAAAAAAAACCACATGTGCAAAGTGCAATAAAATAAGGTGCTTATACAGGGAGATCAGCTCAGTGCTTTGTGACCTCCTGGAGGGGTGGGATAGGAGGGTGGGATGGAGGGAGACGCAAGAGGGAAGAGATATGGGAACATATGTATAACTGATTTACTTTGTTATAAAGCAAAAACTAACACACCATTGTAAAGCAATTATACCCCAATACAGATGTTAAAAAAATAATAATAAAAAAAATAAATAAAGTCATTGCTTTAAAAAAAAAATAAGGTGCTTATAGTTTCTGTGGGAAGGAACAGGCAAGGCAGGGTAAGAAGGTTTAGGATTGGTTAGTTTGAATAATTTCAGTGGGTTCTGGAGTACAGTGGCCGTCCCAAGTTTGCTGGTACCTGGCCCTGGAGTGATTAGGGCAGGGGAATAGTGGCCCTGAGTGGGGAGGTAGGTGGTGAGTGTGTGGGTTCTGGATTGGTTAATTTGCAAATGAAAGGCACACAGATGCTGTTTACTATCTCTAGGAATTGGCCAGCCCTGGGAGGGGCAGTTTCTCCAGCGTCAGCAAGGCCCCAAGATGTCAATGCATCATATTTACAGAAAATAAAAAGGCATGATTAATACAGAGGCCCCCTAAGACTCCTGGCTGGAGGGGTGCACTCTGGGAGAAGGTCTGCTTCTGTAGCTTCCTACGAGAGCACGCTGACGGTCCCTTAGCAGACACCTGAGCAAGATGGTTGGGCCAGGCTTACAGAGACGAACGTTCGGGCGGAAATAGGTCTTTGGCGTATGTTCCCAGCACCCTGGCCTCTTCCCACCCTTCTCCATATTCCTCGTCCTCCTGCTGGGCTAGTGGGTGGGAAAGGGGCTCAGCGTGCCTGGATTCGTGGGTTCTGGGGACCTCAGAGGCCCAAGCAGGGGAGCAGAGGGTTGGAAACGAGTGCCCCTAGTGCCCTTGGGTCTGAGGGCAATCTTATGGTCCAGAAGGGGCTGGCCCAGAGAGGCCTTGGGGACTGAGCCTGATCAAGTAGGAAAGCAATCAATTCAGTCTTGTTGCCAAAGGAGTGCCCATTCTGGGAGGACTGCTGTGCAGACAGCTTGTCCTGTACAAGCTTTGCCAGCCAGTCCAACCACTGAATAGCTTCAAAAAAAAAATTCTGTGTCATTAATGAGTTCAATTGAAAAAGGGAGGAGGAGATAAAGAAAAAAAGTCCTGGGAGCATGAACATGTTAATGAGATTGATTCTTCCTGGAAAGGGCAAGAGGAAGAAACTTCCACTCCACTAAATCCAATTTTATTTGATTGATTACTGGCCTGAAGTTAGACCTCCAACCAATCCTGAAAGACAAAGAAAGCAAGACCCCCCGAGGTGAGCGAGATGATGTCAGTAGAGCCAAGACTTCTGGCACCTCCCATTACCAGCAATGATGCACAAGGAGCCACAGTGACCGTGACCGAAACACAAGCAAAGCAGCAAGAACCCCATGTGCCATGTGGGTTTCTTGCAAATTTCACGCCGGCATCTTGCTTTTCCAATTCCAAGTGTTCAGGCTATGGGGAGCAGGGCTGAGTGACCACTAGCACGTAGGCGGCCCCCTTGAGGGTACACAACACGGCTGGGGCCAGCATTACTAAGTACGACAAGATTCATCGTGGATTAAGAAGGAAGAATGAAATGTACCTTAACTGTCTCACTCCCTTTCCCAGGGAGGCCCAGTTTGGATGAAGAGCCATGCAAGACACCTGGAGACTGGAAGGACTGTCCATCCCCAATTACAGCATCAGACGGAGCATTTCCACAACCCAATATGTCTCATTGATTCCCCAGGTCATTGGTTCCATGGAATTTGGCTTCAGAGTGTATTCTCTCCCCTCCTTCCCTGACTCCTGAGAACACCTGCAATACACGACCGGCTTCTTGCCACCAGTTATGGCTTCTCATCTCGTTAATTTGTTCGATATTTGTTGAGTACTTATCACGCAATAGGAGACGGTCTGGGTGCTTGTCTGGTAGAAGAGAGTCCCCATTTTTTGGCTCATGGAGCTTCGACTCATGGAGCTAACAATCTAAAAGAGGGGACAGAAAATAAACAAGTAAGTTAATGAATGACATAATTTCTCAAGGTAAGTGCTCTGTATGGCGGGGAAAAGGCGGTGACGGGAGGAGGTATTTTCTTCCTACCCTACTGCTTTCTATTGATTTGTGCTACCCCACTGCGGTGGGGCCTGGGAGGCACCACGCGGATCTCCTTATTTTAGGAATAACAGATTTATCACTTCGGCTGTCTGCTCCTTGGGGAACCTTCCTCTACTGAAGAGAGCCAACCTGCCCAAGGTCACACCCCTTCCCTGGTGGCTCATCTGGTGGCTGATGAAGGCCCAGCCCCTCACCCCAGCTCACAACAGCTGTGAAAAAGTGACCCATCTTCAGAACCCTCCACAGGGTGGGCTGAGGCCTTCATTGAGACAGCGTCACAGCTCAGTTTCTCCTTCTGCCCCATCCTGGTGCCTTCCTTCCTTTGATCCCAAGAACACTTCTCAATAACTCTCCTACACACCAACCTCCAGCCCAGAGATGGCTTTCTAGTGAACCCAATCAGTGACAGTTTTGAACAAAATGAATGTAAAGTACTTAAAGTAGTTGAGCTTATTTAAGAGAACATATTTATAGTTCATAAATACTCATTGGGTTAGCCTCAGAGAGCCTCTAAAACCTCCTGGGACTGTAAACCCAGTCCCTGCAAACGGGGTTTCCCTCCCCTGCAAACACTGTAGCATTCTTTTCTTTTTCCCAGGAGGGCTGGGAGACTAGAGGAACCAGCTTTTCTCATTCAGCCTCTCGGAACTTCCTGGCCTGATGGATGATGCTCTTTGGGGGGAGGGGCTGCCCCTGCAGCCCCTCTAGGAAAGCAAACTCAACTTCTAGTAGCAGAGGTTGCATAAATTGGGTTCTGGAAACATCCAGAAATTCTCTCTCAGCTTCTCCCTGGTGCCACTGCCATCTCTCTTTTCCACCTTGAAAAACTGGGCTGTGATCTCTTCGTTAACCATTAACAAATATTTACGGAGTATCTGCTGTGTGCCAAACACTAGCCTATGAGTCTCCTCTCTCCTTGGAAACAACACCTGGCCCGTCATTACCAGAGCCGCCCAACCTGGAGCTGCCCCAGAGAGCTTAAGCCTCTTGGGAACCTTTCAAAGTTGCTGGGGTGGATTGCGGGGCATTAATCCCTTTAGCTTGAGTTTGCTGTTTCATTTCTTTCCATTTCATCTTTTTCCCCCTCTCTTATCTACAATAACTTCCTCTTCCCACTGGCCTCCCTGCCTCTGTTTTCTTGTTACCCTCTATGCTATATGCCAATATGATGGTCTTGGTACTCAAAAGCTTCTGGCATTTGTCAAATGTTTCCAAATGCACAGATATTCACAATTTGTAGGTGAAGAAACTGAGAAAGAAAGCAGTTAGGGCCCTTCTGAAATTCCTCCAGAAAGATGGAGAAGATGATAATAAGAATTGTAAACATTAATTGAGTTTGGCAACATGCCAGGCATTTTACACACGTTACCCCTGATTTAAACCTCAGAGCACCCCTGTGAAGTCGATAGCATTACCATCCCCAATTACAAATAAGGAATTCAAGGCTTAAATAAGTTGAGTAGCTTACCCAAGGTCACATAGTTTGTGATCCAGTGTATCGCCAAAATCGCTTACTCCTTAGCACTAAGCTAGCTCACCAAGGGGAAGAGCCCATCTCCTGATTTCCAGTCCCGAGCTCTGGGAGGCAGGAGATGAAGTCTTGTGAGTGATGGGAAAGTGCGTGGCTGCGTAAGCCCCAAGGTTTGCCCCACTATGCTGATGCAAATAGGGCATCCTGTCTTTCTCCAGAAAAAAAGCCCCTTCTTGCCTGGCATTAACTAATAATGCTGGATCCTCCAGTATTCCCTCTGCAGCGAGACCACACTGTGGAGAGGTGGACGGAGCAAGGTACCACTCCAGAAAAGGGGTTATTTCATTACAATCAGGAGCCCCAGGGGCCCAGAGCAGCCAATCTGGTAAAAGCACTGATTGTAGCTTTAATGCCAATTACCTGCAGGGAAGGGGCATTATTAGCTTCCAACTCCCTCCCCAGGAAAAGTCAAGGAAGTGGCTGGGCTATCTAAGGCATGCAGGCGGCAATCAGAGGAGCTAGCCTTCGATTTCTTCCCCACCTCCAGCCCCCAAGGCTCAGCCTCATCCCTTTTTGTGATCAAGTCCAGACAGCTTGGTGGTGGTGGTGGTCGGGTCGGGGGGTCGGGGTGGGGGTAGGGCAGGGTGAGGTGCCTAAGCTGTTCAGCCTAGATTGTTTCATAAGTGGAGAAAGACCTGGAGAAAAGGCTGCGAATGTATATGGTCTCTTAAAAAAATTAAAAAGCACAGTGTAGGTAGTTTCTCCTCCTGACTTTTCAGACCCACAGCCATGAGTGAGCAGGAAAGCAAGCAGGAAGGGCAGCAGCATGTTGGTAGAGCATCCCGGGCGCCATGGCTCCTGACTTTTCGTTGGCACAGGGACCACTGCTAGCTAGTCTGTGGAGTCTGGAAGAAGTGACTTGGCTTTTCTTCCACATATGGAAGGTGTCCAGAGTAAACTGGGCATCGAGACAGCTCTGTGTGCCTAACAGCCCTGCCACCTACTCTCGGCACAGTCCAGGTCCTAGGCTCTGGGAGCTGGGAATGCAGCGTAGCCAATCCTTGTCTGATGGAAGCACTGTGCTGGCTCTTCTTGCTGATGAGGCGGCCGTCATGGGATGAGGTGAGTGTGGTGCAGAGTCCAGAATACAGAGGGTGTAAAGAAATGAGGGGCCATAGGGAGCAGGGACATATGTAGAGCTTGGGGGCAGAGATGTGATATGCACTACGCTTGTCCTACAAGTGGGAAGGAGGGGTGAGTGGAAAAGCAACATCGGTGGTTTCCCCCAACCCCCAGCCATGCCACCTAACTGCTGGATCTAAAGCCACAGAGGAGTTTCCTCACCTGAAAATTAGGGGGTGCTGATTATCTTCCAATTAGGGTTACTATAAAAATTGAATAAGAATTTTTTTTAAAGTGAAGCGGTGTGCAAAAAGGACCTGTGGATGTATCGATACGGAAAAGTGCTCCTTTTTTCCCACCACCAGATGCTCACACTCCATTCCTGAGCCTCAGCTCATTCCATCCCAACACTGGCTTAAGGATGACATAGGACGGAGCAGGGCACAGCTATTTTATTAAAGTAGAACATCTAATGGTTTGTTTTTAGGTCACATCAGAAGGAGTGACACGTGACAACAACTCAGCCAAAAACAAAAACCAAAAAACCCCCTGTATCCCTGCAACAGAGACTTTATTCCTTATGCGGTACAGTTGGAAGCTCTAATCAGGAAGGGGTCTGGGCCACTATCATGGGGATCCAGGCATTTTAGAATAGGAACTGCTTATTTTTCCTATGGAGTTTACTGTGGACCCAGGATGCCCCAGAATTTAGGAAATTTTCCTCATCCATAATCACTGAAGTCTGGAAGTGAGACCTGCAAACTCTCTCTACCCCAATTCATAGATAACAAAGTTGAGCTACTCCGCTAGAAAGATGTCTTCCCAGCCCGTAATCCCAGAAGGGCAAACCTAGATCTTCTTCCCTAAATGACTGAATCAGGAGTGAACATCTGACCCACAGGGAATCCATCAGGCTCTCTCTCTCCAAATAATTTGGAAAAGTAAAGAATTAGTTCAGGGGTTGGCAAACTATGGCCCATCAGCCCAATCTGGCAACACCCACTAGTTTACATATTATCTATGACTGTCCATGCTTGCAACAGAGATCTATGGGTCCAGAAAGTCTAAAATATTTACTATCTGTCCTTTACAAAATTTTCCACTTCCTAAAAGAGAAGGTCACAGAGACATGGATGCTGTGACCACCATTTGGGGGCAGGAGGGTCATATGCATTGAGAAGAGAAGCAGCTGTGCTCAGAGACTTGCGGTGGCGGGGGAGAGAGATTATGCAAGAGAGGTTGCCAAGAGCAGACAAGAACTAAGCAACTCAGAGGAGAAGGGCAGAAAGGGCCTGACGACCTTCCAATATCCATGAAACACATGGGTCTCGCTTGTGCACCATCCCTGTGATAGTCTTATATATCCAACAATAAACCTCTTTTACCTAAGCTACTTTGACTGTGGTTGTTTCTTTCAACAAAATGAATCCTGACTAAATCAGCCATAGGGGCTACTATGTGACTATAGTAAGTATGGAGCAATTAAGGTCTCTGAAGCCATTGCTGACTCTCTTGATGAATCATTGGGACAACCTCATAGTTAACCTAAGGTATGGGGGTGTGGCGCTTGGAAACAGGAAGAGCATTCTTAAAGTCCAGATTTATAAATGGGTAAAATAGTCTTGAAGGTGCCAGGAATACAACAGCAGAGGTCGTCATCATTGTTTGGGGACTAGCTGAGCATAGCAGCCACCTGGTCCTAATGATTATTAAACAATATCTATTAACTACAAAGCTCTTGATGATAGAGAAGTGATTTATCACACAGAACAGTCCTGGGTAGAGTCAGCGAAAGGATGGAAGGAACTGTACAGGCCCTAGAGGGCATCAGTTATGCTAATAGCCATACATCATGTACTAGAAATAACCACATTACTTAGAAGAAGTAATAAAATTGCAAAATTATGTACAGTTGGTAAACGGGAAGGTGATCCAATAGTAAAGACACTGATAAAAATAATTAGAATGATTAAAACCTTCCTTTCTCACCAAACCAAAGACATAAAAGAAAAATTTGACAACTCCAATTCTTAATAACATAAAAAAAAAAAATCTGTGTGTCAAACATGTCCATGAGGAAAGTCAAAAAATAAATGGTAAACTGGGAAAAACGTTTGCCACTTATGTCACAGACACTGGCTACATCATTATTTATTTAACTGAAGAGTGTTACTGGTTTTCTCATCCTAGAGAAGAAATCACTGTTAACTTTTAAAATTAATTGCTACCATTCTGAGGTGTGATTTTAAATCTGAAAAGGAACTGCAAACCACTGGCAGAGGCCAGGTTGTAAAAGAGAGATTTTGTTGTCATTGGGAATAGATCATCACAAGAACTTCAGACTAAGATAATGGACTGAGCTGATGTGGGAAGCCCTCCCTCTTATCCTAACACCTAACACCAAAAACCCAGGAGCCAGAAAGGGGTTGTCCTTTCCGTGTATGAGTATAAGAAAAATGCTCCCTCCTTGGGCTGGAAATTTATCCACTGTAAAAGACTGCCTCCACAAAATAGGGGGCTTGCACGGGACTCCCATCAAGGTGAGCTCACAGGAAAAACTTATAAAAGCAACAAGGAAACTCACCAGCAGTGATACTAAGCTATCTGAAGGGGACTTAAAAATGAATGTCAAAAATATACACATATTGAGAAAGGAAGAGAATCCACAAGACAAACAGAGGAATTTATTTTTAAAGGAACAGGCATTTTTTCAAAGTCAGAAAGATTAAAGAGGATTAAAGGCAGGTGCAATTTTTTTTTACATTGCCTCCCTTTGAAAAGCAGAGTCTGGGTGGGGCTCTCACCCTGTTTTGACAAATGGAATATGGCAATAATGATGCTACATAACTTATAAAGTTGGGCCTTAAAGGATCTGCAGCTGCTGTATTTGTCTCTTGGGACGCTCCCTCTTTGAGCCCAGGTACCATGCTAGGAGAAGCCCAAGTGAGCCACGTTGAGGAGAATGGAGGGATATCTGTAGGCAGTCCCAGCTGAGCTCCTGGCTGACAGTTCCAACTACCAGCCATGTGAGGGAGGCCATTCGTTGGACCTTCCAGGCCCAATCAGGGTGATGCCACCAGGAGCAGCAGTAAGCCTCTTTTGCTGGGCCCAAGGCCAAACAGCAGAATTATAAGCAATTAAATGATTGCTTCTCTAAGTTTTGGAGTGATTTGTTACCTGGCAATAGATAACTGAGAAAAACCACCATGGAGAAGTCGCAGTTCGGATGAAAAGATGGGACTTACCTCCATTGCCAAGTTTCTTCTGGGTGAGCTCTGAGGCAGATACCAGGCAGACCTTTGCTGGAAGAGAGTAAAAAGAATGTTACCCTGGAAGGGAGCCCTAGACAGAACACAGAGCATGACATACGCAGTGTTGAGTAGAGAAATGCCTGGCAGCAAGCAGCAGAGCTGAAAATGAGTTCCAAGTCATCCCATAAAGAAGAGTTTCAGTGACCACTGTCTTATTACAGAAAGGTTTATCATTTTATGTAATTAACTTGGATCCTGTGCTTTATTATTGGAAACTTCACTTATATTACATGCTGTATGTAGACAAAAAATAATCAATGATTAATATGCTACTAAGTTAAAAGAACTAATGTTTTTGCAGAGATTTCACCAATGAGTAAGTCATATATGCTATATCTGCTTCTACGGGTTACTCCTCCTTGAGACCCTAGCTCCTGGGCCACAAGCCTCAGGTCGTCTATTTTCAGTTTGGTACCGATTACCTGCTGCTAGCCACTGTCCCAGACTGCCCTGCACAATCTTGCTCAGTGCCTGGCATTCACTGGGCAGGCAACAAACATTTAGAAAATTGAACCAAATTGACTTCTTGAATGAAGGTGGGTTCCTAGGGCCCTAAGGGCTTTCAATAGGCCAAATTTTCCTTATGGACTAGCTAGGAATAAATTGGCCATTTTAAAAAGCTCTATGAACCCAGACCACTCGTGAGAAAGGCTTAACATCACATCCTAATGTGTCCACCTTCTGTCTTTAGAGAACTGAGAAACAATAAAGACTAATGATACAGAATAGAATTAATGTTGGCAAATGCTTTTTTTTTTAACATCTTTATTGGAGTATAATTGCTTTACAGTGTTGTGTTAGTTTCTGCTGTATAACAAAGTGAATCAGCTATACATATACATATATCCCCATATCCCCTCCCTCTTGCGTCTCCCTCCCACCCTCCCTATCGCACCCCTCTAGGTGGTCTCCCTGTGCTTTGCGGCTGCTTCTCACTAGCTATCTGTTTTACATTTGGTAGTGTATATATCTCAACGCCACTCTCTCACTTTGTCCCAGCTTACCCTTCCCCCTCCCCATGTCCTCAAGTCCATTCTCTACGTCTGAGTCTTTATTCCTGTCCTGCCCTGAGGTTCTTCAGAACCATATATATATTTTTTTAGATTCCATATATATGTGTTAGCATACAGTATTTGTTTTTCTTTCTGACTTACTTCACTCTGTATGACAGACTCTAGGTCCACCCAACTCACTACAAATAACTCAATTTCGTTTCTTTTTATGGCTGAGTAATATTCCATTGTATATATGTGCCACATCTTCTTTATCCATTCATCTGTCTATGGACACAGAGGTTGCTTCCATGTCCTGGCTATTGTAAACAGAGCTGCGATGAAAATTGTGGTACATGACTCTTTTTGAATTACGGTTTTCTCAGGGTATATACCCAGTAGTGGGATTGCTGGGTCATATGGTAGTTCTGTTTTTAGTTTTTAAAGGAACCTCCATACTGTTCTCCATAGTGGCTGTATCAATTTACATTCCCACCAGCAGTGTAAGAGGGTTCCCTTTTCTCCACACCCTCTCCAGCATTTACTGTTTGTAGATTTTTTGATGATGGCCATTCTGACTGGTGTGAGGTGATACCTCACTGTAGTTTTGATTTGCATTTCTCTAATGACTAGTGATGTTGAGCATCCTTTCATGTGTTTTTTGGCAATCTGTATATCTGCTTTGGAGAAATGTCTATTTAGGTCTTCTGCCCATTTCTGGACTGGGTTTTTTGTTTTGGATTAATCCTTTGTCAGTTGCTTTGTTTGCAAATATTTTCTCCCATTCTGAGGGTTGTCTTTTCGTCTTGTTTACAGTTTCCTTTGCTGTGCAAAAGCTTTTAAGTTTCATTAGGTGCCATTTGTTTATTCGGGTTTTTATTTCCATTCCTCTAGGAGGTGGGTCAAAAAGGGTCTTGCTGTGATTTATGTCATAGGGTGCTCTGCCTAGGTTTTCCTCTTAAGAGTTTTACAGTGTTTGGCCTTACATTTAGCTCTTTAATCCATGTTGAGCTTATTTTTGTGTATGGTGTTAGGGAGTGTTCTAATTTCATTCTTTTACATGTAGCTGTCCAGTTTTCCCACCACCACTTACTGAAGAGGCTGTCTTTTCTCCACTGTATATTCTTGCCTCCTTTATCAAAGATAAGGTGACCATATATGCGTGGGTTTATCTCTGGGCTTTCTATCCTGTTCCATTGATCTATATTTGTTTCTGTGCCAGTACCATACTGTCTTGATTACTGTAGCTTTGTAGTATAGTCTGAAGTCTGGGAGCCTGATTCCTCGAGCTCTGTTTTTCTTTCTCAAGATTGCTTTGGCTATTCAGGGTCTTTTGTTTCCATACAAATTGTGAAATTTTTTGTTCTAGTTCTGTGAAAAATGCCATTGGTAGTTTGATAGGGATTGCATTGAATCTGTAGATTGCTTTGGGTAGTATAGTCATTTTCACAATGTTGATTCTTCTAACCCAAGAACATGGTATCTCCCTCCATCTGTCTGTATCATCTTTAATTTCCTTCATCAGTGTCTTATAGTTTTCTGCATACATGTCTTCTGTCTCCTTAGGTAGGTTTATTCCTAGGTATTTTATTCATTTTGTTGCAATGGTAAATGGGAGTGTTTCCTTATTTTGTTTCAGAGTTTTCATCATTAGTGTATAGGAATGCAAGAGATTTCTGTGCATTAATTTTGTATCCTGCTACTTTACCAAATTCATTGATTAGGTCTAGTAGTTTTCTGGTAGCATCTTTAGGATTCTCTACATATAGTATCATGTCATCTGAAAATAGTGAAAGTTTTACTTCTTTTCTGATTTGTATTCCTTTTATTTCTTTTTCTTCTCTGATTGCTATGGCTAAAACTTCCAAAACTATGTTGAATAATAGTGGTGAGAGTGGGCAACCTTGTCTTGCTCCTGATCTTAGTGGAAATGGTTTCAGTTGTTCACCATTGAGAACAATGTTGGCTGTGGGTTTGTCATACATGGCCTTTATTACGTTAAGTTCCCTCTATGCCTACATTCTAGAGGGTTTTTTATCATAAATGGGTGTTGAATTTTGTTGACAGTTTTTCTGCATCTATTGAGCTTGTCATATCGTTTTTATCCTTCAGTTTTTTAATATGGTGTACCACATTGATTGATTTATGTCTATTGAAGAATCCTTGCATTCCTGGGATAAACCCCACTTGATCATGGTGTACGATCCTTTTAATGTGCTGCTGGATTCTGTTTGCTAGTCTTTTGTTGAGGATTTTTGCATCTATGTTTATCAGTGATATTGGCCTGTAGTTTTCTTTTCTTGTGACATCTTTGGTTTTGGTATCAGGGCGATGGTGGCCTCATAGAATGAGTTTGGGAGTGTTCCTTCCTCTGCTATATTTTGGAAGAGTTTGAGAAGGATAGGTTTAGCTCTTCTCTAAATGTTTGATAGAATTCGCCTGTGAAGCCATCTGGTCCTGGGCTTTTGTTTGCTGGAAGATTTTAAATCACAGTCTCAATTTCAGTGCTTGTGATTCATTTGTTTATATCTTCTATTTCTTCCTGGTTCAGTCTTGGAAGGTTATACCTTTCTAAAAATTTGTCCATTTCTTCCAGGTTGTCCATTTTATTGGCATAGAGTTGCTTGTAGTAGTCTCTTAGGATGCTTTGTACTTCTGCAGTGTCTGTTGTAACTTCTCCTTTTTCATTTCCAATTTTATTGATTTGAGTCTTCTCCCTTTTTTTCTTGATGAGTCTGGCTAATGGTTTATCAATTTTGTTTATCTTTGCAAAGAACCAGCTTTCAGTTTTATTGATCTTTGTTATTGTTTCCTTCATTTCTTTTTCATTTATTTCTCATCTGATTTTTATGATTTCTTTCCTTCTGCTAGCTTTGGATATTTCTGTTCTTTCTCTAATTGCTTTGGGTGTAAGGTTAGGTTGTTTATTTGAGGTGTTTCTTGTTTCTTGAGGTAGGATTGTACCGCTATAAACTTCCGTCTTAGAACTGCTTTTGCTGCATCCTGCAGGTTTTGGGTCATCGTGCTTTCGTTGTCATGTTTCTAGGTATTTTTTGATTTCCTCTTTGATTTCTTCAGTGATCTCTTGGTTATT
>NW_006784878.1:0-270 GCF_000442215.2 Lipotes vexillifer | reverse complement strand
AGAGGGTGCCGCGGCTTTGGAGGTTCTCAAGACCGAGGAAGAAAAGACCGCGAAGGCTCGTGAGAATGCGGTTAAGGCCTACGCCAGTGCACTCGATGCCAGCAATGCAGCTCTCGCACGACAGCTTACAACCCAGGCACAACGCGTCGGAATGGGTGATCGCGAGTATGAGATTCAGCAGCGCATCAACGACGCCATCGCAGATGAAGCGGACAAGCTCAGGGAACTGAGCCTTCAGCGGAACGCTGATCAGATCGACCAAGTGACCTT
>NW_006784876.1:0-207 GCF_000442215.2 Lipotes vexillifer | reverse complement strand
AGCCACCCCAAAGTTTGGGGCTGCCCTCTTTACAGGAACTTCGTCCATTGTACAAGTTAAATAACCACGAAAGGAAAAAATGGATCATCAAGTAGCGGCACTTACGTGCCATGGAATACCAGTCAGCAATGAAATCAAGGTCAACTGGCCCGTAGCATCTTAGCGATTGGATTTAGGTGCGATGATTCCAAGTGAAATAAGTCACAC
>NW_006784875.1:0-246 GCF_000442215.2 Lipotes vexillifer | reverse complement strand
TTCTGGCCTTACATTTAGGTCTTTAATCCATTTTGAGCTTATTTTTGTGTATGGTGTTAAGGACTGATCAAATTTCATACTTTTACATGTATCTGTCCAGTTTTCCCAGCCCCATTTATTGAAGAGGCTGTCTTTTCTCCACTGTACATTCCTGCCTCCTTTATCAAAGATATGGTGACCATTTGTGTGTGGGTTTATCTCTGGGCTTTCTATCTTGTTCCATTGATCTATATTTCTGTTTTTGTG